>NW_024360166.1:633058-1155428 GCF_014805655.1 Passer montanus | reverse complement strand
TGCGGGCCCAGGGCAGTGCAGAGCAGGCCCAGAAGAGGGTGGCTGAAATTTTCCTGCCTTGCTTTGGTGGCAAGGCTGCATGGGCCAGTGCAGTGAGTGGCCCCTCTGTGCTGGTGACAGCTCAGCTCTTGGGGACGCCGCTGTGCCCCAGCCCAGGAGCAGCAGCAGTGCCCAGCGGCAGCAGTGGTGTCAGTGGGACCCCCTGTGCACAGGGACCCCCAGCCGTGGGGTGACCCTGGCAGCAGCCCCAGGGAGCTCCAGCCCCGGGATCCCAGAACAAGTGGAAATCCCAACTGCGCAAATGCTGCCTGTGCCAAAAGGAATGAGAAAGAGAAGTGAGGTTTTTAAAAAAAATCAGTATTTATTTGCCAAAGATCGGCAACCAGGGGGATTTACAGAACACCTTTCGTTACAACAATCCTTATAACAAAAACAGCGATCTATAGAACATATTAACGTGGGATCCTGTGGAGTAACAATCTTCAAAACATATTTACAGACACCTACTAAGATGTGAACATATTTACAAAAATCTTCTAAGTTTTCAAACATATATACACCACCGTAATATCAACAGCCATCCTCTGCATTAGTCCTGGAAAAAAGGAAAAAGCAATGTTCCAAAGGAATGAGAAAGAGAAGTGAAGTTTTATAAAGAAGCAGTATTTATTTGCTGAAGATCGGCAAATTCTAGGATTTCCAGAACACCTTTCATATTTCCATGGGATCCTATGGACTAACAGTCTTCAAAACATATTTACAGAGAACTTCTAACCGACGAACATATTTACAGAATTCTTCTAACTTTTCAAACATATTTACAGAGGCGTCGTATCTGTGGCCATCATCTGCATCAGGCCTGGAAGAAAGGAAGAAGCAAAGGTGGGCTCTGCTGCCAGCACTGGGCCCAGCTGGGCTGGGAGCTGGGCCCCAGGAGCTGGGACAGGGCTGGCAGGGCTGCTGTGGCCCCAGGCAAGCGCAGGGCAGGCCAGGGCTGGTGCTTGTGGCAGCACAATCCAGGCCCCCTGCGGGCAGCGAGTCCCTGAGCGGGGCCATCCAGCCCAGCCCCAGGCTGGCGTCAGGGCAGCCACTGTGTCTGTGGGCAGGGCATGGGGAGCATCTGCCTGTCTTACTTGTGGGGCTCCATCTTCATCCCAGGACCATGGGCTCCTCCTCATCCTCCTCATCCACTTCCATCTCCTCGATATTGTCCTCCTCTTCGACTTCCATCTCCTCAAGTGGCTCTTCTGTGTCTACCTCCATCCTTTCTTCCCCATCCAGCACCATGTCCACTTCCATTTCCTCTATACCATCTCTGGCAGTCTGCAAGAGACAGCAATATCTCACAGTGGGGTTCCTGTCCCACACCATCCATTGCCACGTGGCTGCAGCCTGCTCAAGCAGGCTGCCCCCTCCCTGGAATGGCACTGTACCTCCACTGGAGCAGCAGTGCTCATCCTGCTGGGATTGGCGCTCCAGAGCAGGCGTCAGGAAAATCCCAGGCGGCAGCAGCAACAGCTCAGCGCTGACGGGCAGAGCGCAGAGCGAGCGACAACTGACCGCTGGCAGCGTGCAGAGTGTCTGCTCTGCTGGTTTCCAGGTGCTGGACGTTCCACCTGGAACACTGTGGGAGCTGTGATGTCACAGAAGATTCAGGGCCGCGCCACACTGGGTTATGGGCATATTAGAATGATGAAATCCTTGTCGGGGGAAGGGGACGGACGGACAGCGGGACTGAGGGAGGGAGAGAGGGACTGAGGCGGCTGCGCGAGCCCCGCCGCGCTCGCGAGAGCACGCCCGCCCGCTGCCCGCCTGCTCACGTGCCCGGCGGCGGCCGCCCCGCTCGGCTCCGGTATCGCCGGTGCGTCCGCGCCGCTCCCGCCGCTGGCCGGGACCGCCCGCCCCGCCCGCCGTGAGGGATGTGGGATGGGGACGGGAGGAGGCGCAGCCGGTACGGCTCTCGCGAGAGGTGGGGGCCGCTCACCGTGCTCTCGCGAGAGCGCCGCTGCACCGCGCGCCGCCAGCCCGCCGCCCGCGCTCCGCTCATTGTCCGCGCTCCCGCGGGGCAACATGGGAAGGCGCGGGGGGCGGGGTGGGGCGGCGGCCACGCCCCCCGGGAGGAGCGCGGGGCCTGGGGCCGCGGGTTCGCGGCTGCCCTCAGCCGCTTCCGGGGAGGGGAACTGCCGGCACCGCCGCTCCGGGGTGTGCCCGGGGTATCCAAGGTGCCCGGGATATCCAGAGTGTCCGCGATATCCACAGTATCCTCTGGTCCCCACGCTGTTCTCTGTGTCCCAGGGCACGCTCACGGGCAGCCAGCCCCGCCCAGCCCGAGGCCGCTCTCCTCAGCACAACGCAGGTGTTACCATCGCTAAAATATTCAAAACTCGGGGCTCTCGCTGCCTGTGAGGCCGTTAGAAGATTCTGGTAAAAAGGCCCTGCAGCCGATGTGCAAGGCTGTGCTGTTCCTCTGATCCAACATTGCCACCTTGTGCTGGATGAGGAGAGGTCCCTGTGCTGCTGCCCTCCTGAAATCCATGAGTTGTCACCAAAGTACTCGTACAGCCCCTCAAGTGCTATTCGTAATTTGGATTTATTTCGCAGACAGCATCTTTCATCCCCGTTTGATTTTGTGGCTAAAGAACCGGTCTCTCCATTAGCCTGGAAGCTGCTGTGCTCCAGCAGCTTTAGGAAGATGAGGGTGTACACATGAATTCAGGGAAAGTTCCAGGGGAAAGGAAAAATCTGCCTCTTCAATTCATCACAGGCTGATTTTCCTTCTCTGTAAATGGCTGGAGAGCACCATGACACAATAACACAAGGTATTTTTAAAAAATGTAAGTGGTACAATATACATGTTGAAATAATATTGAAATGCTCAGAGAACAATCACAAGAAATCCAGCCCTTAACAACCTCAAGGCAAAGAAACAATGAAGTGCTCAAAACCAAGCCCATAAATCTCAGTTAACAATCCTCCTGTGCTGTGGTACTGCAGAGTAGTAAAAGCAGAGCAAATGTCATGCAATCCAGCCACTTTGCCTAGCAGAAGTCATGTATAGATTGCAAAATGTGCGGTTCTCCTAAACAGAACCATAAATCACATTGTCAATTCCAAAGTACAAATGCAGGTCCTGCTCCATTTCCTGGCTTTATTTCCCTGCCAGTCTTGAACCTCATGGGTTCTCTCCCAATTCCCTTTGCTGTCCTGTGCTCAAGGCACCAGAGCAGGGCCAAGGTGAATCATCCTGACCTTCATCGATCGCCTCGTGCTGCAGAAGGAGCTGCACAGTGCTGACTGCCCCCCTCCTGCCAGAGGTTACACCCCAAGCTGCAGACCTCGTGCTTGTGCTGACCACTGGAGAACCTTTCAGGACATCCCCATTTTTTATTTCCCAGTTGTGCACAAAGCTGGAAGCTGGACATGCCCCAGAAGCCCACCCCATGCCCTGGAATGAGCCCCAGCAGGGGAGGGGGGCATTCTGTCACTGTGATGCCTTGTGAAGGCTGACCTAGAACAGGAGCTAAATTATTAAGAGGCCTCAAATAGATCCACCTTGGCCAGCATTGTTGATTTGGTCTTTGAGCAGCTGGACGCTCTGGTATACTGAGTCCCTATGTGAGAAGAGGTTGACAAGCGTGGCCATGGGCAAGAAATTGTGGCTTGGCTGTGGAAGCAGCCAGCTGAAGGCACGTGGCATAGTGAGGAGCTTTGCTGCTTGCGGCTGCCTGCTGCAGCGGCAACAAAGGACAGCATCCTTTGACTTTAGTTAATTTAGTAGTGGGTGGAGGCTTGGGTGGCCTGAAAGTAAAGAGATAGGGAGATTCCCATGTGAAACTTAAATTCTGGTCCCACTAAACTTCCTCTTCTGTAAGGCAAGGGTTTGAACTCAGCTTCTTAGAAGAATCAAATATAAATGCTACAATATAGTTTTTCCAAATGTTAAGTGATATATCCCGCTTAGTGGTGTCTGAGCTATCTTGGTGTTGGTCTGTGTGGTCCACGCTGCTTAGGAGATCTTCTTCTGTCCTTCTTCTTCTTCTTTTCCAGGCTGCTGCTGTCTCTCTTAGGCTTTCATTCTGTTCTTCTGATGGTGGCTCAGGTGTTTGCCTGGCCATTGGCAGAAGAGTTTTATGTTTTTGCTGGGATCCATGTTGGGCCTGCTGCTGTAGAGACACAAGCGTATCCCCTCCCCCAGGTAATGAATGATAAAGGGCCCATGATTTGTTTTGATTCAGGGTCTTTGTTCAACACAGGTGGCTTTTCTTTTAACTGGGCTGCAGTCACATGAAATGCAAAAGGCCTGATGACTGGGGGAGTTGGCTCCATAAATGAGGTGTCGAAAAAGTTGAGCACATCAAGGGCCTTGGCCAGTGTCTCAATGGGAGATAATATGTGGACTCCCTGTCTCTGTTGATCAAGGATCCTTTGGATGGAAGAGTGGGCCCTCTGCACTATGGACTGTCCTGTGGCAGAGTGTGGTATGGCTGTGACATGTTTTGTACCCCACTGGTCAGAAAATGGTTGGAATCAGTGGGAGGTATAAGCAGGACCATGATCAGTTTTATTTTCCTGTGGAGCTGGGAAGGCGGAAAAAGCTAAAAAGTAACATTTTATAGCATCTTTTGATTTCTCACCAGCATGGGCAGGGGCGAAAACCGCAGCGTTGTCGGTGTCGATTCAGACGGGGTTGTATTTTAGTCTCCCAAAAGGGGCTTGGTGTGTGATGTGTGATTGCCCGATCTGGAGACTCTTTAGTCTCTCCGCAATTTTAAGCCGCAGCACTTCCCGGGTTCTGTCTTTTCGACTTTATCTTCTGCAGTCTCAAAACCATTCCCCTGTACTGCAGTGATGACATCTTGTACTGTATTGTCCAAAATAATTTGAGCTTCTGCACAAATGACTATATCACGCATGTAATGCAAATTGCAGCATGAGGATGTCTGCCCCAGCAGGGGAGGGGGGCATTCTGTCACTGTGATGCCTTGTGAAGGCTGACCTAGAACAGGAGCTAAATTATTAAGAGGCCTCAAATAGATCCACCTTGGCCAGCACAACCCAAAATGGGCACAAAATAGAAGACTGGTCATAGAGTCTCACACTTATCAGTTCTGGTCCATTTGCATATTAGAGTTAAGTGTCCAATTACAGCTTTAGGTTATGCAGTCCCATCCTTCTCATTTTTCTCTTTGGTCCATGTTGCCTGTGCTCTTGGGCTTGAGATTTGGATCATTTGTCCCTGGTCCCCAGCTAGAGAAGGAATTGTTTTGTCTCCCTGCTGTGTGAAGATAGCTCACCATCCCATAATATGAAGCCTAAACTTACACACTAATGGCAGCATGAGGATGTCTCTTCTGGATGGGCAAGAGAATTTGGGCTACAAACCATTGACAAATCGTTGGGCTATTGTTCTTTCCTTGAGGCAATATGGTCTATATGGATTTGTCTCCCTGCTGTGTGAAGATAGCTCACCATCCCATAATATGAAGCCTAAACTTACACACTAATGCAGAATAGAATCTGAAACATATAAAAGCTAAAACTTGAGGCATCACCTGTGCCTCTGTGCTCAGGTGGGACCCCACCTGCAGAGCTGGCCCAGCACAGGGAGGAGCTGCAGCTGCTGGAGCCAGGCCAGAGGAGGCTCCAGGATGAGCAGAGGGATGGAGCAGCTCTGCTGGCAGGAAAGCCTGGCACAGCTAGGAATGTTCACCTGGAGAGAAACTTTGGGGTGATGTTACCTGAAGGAGCTGACAGGAAACAAGTAGAGACAATTTCCAGGGGATGGAGGGACAGGACACAGGGAATGGCTTCCCAGTGCCAGAGGGCAGGGATGGCTGGGATATCGGCAAAAGCCCATATTCCCCATTTTTTACCACTTTTGGGAATACCTGGTCCAGCAGGAGAGCTCCCTGACACAAGTGAGCGTTCCTTGGCTGCCAGCAGGCAGGACCCCCCCACACCACACAGGCAGCAGGCACCCAGCCCTGGGAAAGAGGAAAATTGCTGGACACAACGTAAATCCATGGAGAAACCCCTGATTAGTTTTGCAGGTGGGATTCGCTCCTACAGAAACAACAGAACTCAGGCTTCAACCAGGAAAAACTTTTATTCCCCAGAGATTAGTATTTTAACAAGTATTCCCATGTGCAGTACAAAAAAAGTGCATTCAAAGCTCTGGATATTCAGGTGGCAGAAGGGCTCATGGCTAAACTAACAGTGCCAGGGGCATTTAAGGAGTCTGGATTATTTCACAAAGTCAGGATTTCCTGGAAGACTGCAAGGAATCCAAAGGGATCCAAATCTCATTTTGGAGAGCAAAATACTGCTTTTGTTCCATCTTTTGCATTTAAATACCATTTTTGTCTGAAGCCCTGTCTGTCCCTCCCCACCAGTTCTGATGTATTTTACACATCCATCAGCCTTTTCCAACCTTCCTTTGTGGGCTCATTTCCCCCCAGGCCTAGGGATGAGAGCTGGTGCCTCACTACAGCCTCTCCAGTCTCCACTCTCAAATCCTGCCACATCCAACAGCCTTGTAAGATAATGAAAAGCAAACTGAGCAAGCTTAAATATAAATACATACATCCCCCCAGGCCTAGGGATGAGAGCTGGTGCCTCACTACAGCCTCTCCAGTCTTCACTCAAATTCTGCTGCATCCAACAGCCTTGTAAGATAATGAAAAGCAAACTGAGCAAGCTTAAATATAAATACGTTTAATTGAGGTCATATAAAAATGTATTTCCAAAAAAGCAATGAGAGGAGATTAACAATAAACTCTACACATAATTCTTGTTATACTTTGCCCCAAATCACCTTTGATGTTTCCAATTCCTACATCCACATCCTGAAAACAAATTCTTCTCCAGCTGCCTCATTTAAACTGTGGGCTCCAGGTTTCCATCTTCTCAATACCTTTCAAACAAGGATCTTCAAAGCAGCATCGACAGCTTTACTTCTGACCACTCCTGCTGCTCCAGCAAGCCTCACACCAACAATTTACCTGTAATAAAAACCCAATAAAGACAGCTGAAAAGAGGACCCCTATTCAAACCTTAGCACTGACCAGTTAATTAACTGACATTCATTTTTATATAAAAGATGCACATTAAAATATCTGCAACAGAATTTTCCATTTTCTGTGTGTTGTCTGCATCCAATCTAGGCTGTAACTCCATGGGCAGGGGTTATTCCACTCTCGGGCATGCAGAGTGCTGCCAAAACCTGGCACCACTGAGCACCAGGACGGCCCCACCGGTGCCAGGAAAGCTCAGCAGCACCTTCCTCTCCCAGCAGCATAACACTGGCACAGGCACTGAGCAGCCACGGGCACCTGACTACTGCTGGCAGAAAAAAACCCACCAAAACTGGGGGGTTTACAGGGCAGAAAAAATGTGGAGGCACTTCTCTGATGATGCCTACTATCATCAAGGCTTCATCCAGCAAGTGGGATAAGCTAAACCTAACTGCTGGATAAACCAGCAATGTTATTGCCACCCTGAGGACCTGAGGCTAGCACAGGAGCCAGCAAAGGCCTTTTAGTTAATTCAAGACAGCAAAACATTTTTCCCCATTTCCCCTCATTGGCTCATGGTCACACCTCACCCGCGTGGCTCCAGAGCTCTCCCTGTCTCTCACAGGCAGGTTATTCCTTCTCATCGCCTCTCCACAGGTTCAAGTGCCCTCCTGGAGAGCCTCCTTGGCTGTCCCAGCACAGAACAGCACAGCTTGGGCGTTTCACACACGACAAGGTCGGGCCACCTCAGGGCTGCTGCCGGCCACCGACAGCTGCGGGTCACCGCGATCCCCCATCGGCTGAAGGCCTAAAGAGAGGACAGCAGAAACATTGCAAATAATCCATCAGGTCCATCTGTATTCATAAAGTTCAACAGCAGCAGCCTGGCTTATGGCAGAACACAAAAGCCGAGTGAAGGCTTTTGAGCTCAGCCTCTCACTCACCACCCAGTGAGAGGCTGAGGAATTAACGCTAAACAGCACAGCCGAGCAACCCCCCCAGTCCCGGGCACCAGCCCCCAGTGGGCTGCAGCCCTTGCCGGCTACCAGGAACAGCTAAATAAGAAAAAGCGAGTATTTCAGGTGGCGCCTTCCTTCCCCTGAGCCCCGGTCTCCAGCCCCGCTGCCGCCGCCACCCGTGCCCCGTTCCCCCCTCACCTCATGGCGGCGGCGGCCCCTCATGGCGAGGGAGCCCGGCCCGCCTGAGCCGCTCCTTGCCCCCAGGCCCGCCTGAGCCGCTCCGGAGCCTCACGGCGGCCGCGGCACGAAAGGAGCCGGCACCGCCGCGCTGCCGAGGTGATTCCACAGGCACCGCCCCGCTCGCCTCGGCCGCTCCCCCCGGGGCGTGGAAAAACCCTCGATAATCCGTCACAGAGCGGCATGGGCTGGGCGGGATTTTAATGATCGTCTTGTCCCACTCCCTACCGTGGGCAGGGACATCTTCCCCTATCCCAGGTTGCTCCAATCCGTCCAGCCTGGCCTTGGACACTTCCAGCATCCCTGGCAGAGCCAGAGCAGGAAACACAGGATCTGTAGAGCTGGAAGGGCTGAACTCAAGCACCAGCTCATGGGAAGCAGAGGACTGGTGAGCTGCCTCTGCTTGTCCCTGATGTGTCCCACTTCAGGCACAGGAGGTAGAAGTGTCAGCTCAGAAACAGCTGCCAGCAACAAAAATCCAGCCGTGAAATAAGCAGAGAAAAAGTTGGGGTGCTGCCAAGTGCCTTGCTGGGAGAAGCACAATTCCACACCTTCCCTGGCCTCCACTGGATGCCTTAACATCAGCCCAGTGCTCTGTGTATCCATGTCTGGGCACAGCAGCGTAACTGTGACCTCCCTCGCTGGGGATCCATTCAAAGGAAGTTTTTCTCTGGGCTTTGTGCCCCAGTGAGACACTTCAAGGCCTTTCCAGAAAGCCTGGCATCCCTCCCACATGCTCCTCATGTCCTTATGCTCTCAGAGCTCAGCAAGGAACTCAGCTGGAGCTGTGCCTTGCCTCAGGCAATCATCCACTCCAGCTCTGTCTTCAAATGTTTCACGCTCTATTTTCAGCCCAAGGCAGGCAGCTATTCTTCCTGGATGTGGGGTGCTCCTCCTCAGCTCAGCCTGATCCTGCCTTGTCCCGGGAAGCTCTGGGCTTGTTGTGCCCAGGACATGACTGTGTGCAGGGAGAGAGGCTGGTGCTGAGCAGAAGGAGCTCGGTGCTTCCCCCTGTAAGTGATGAACCTGGTGAGGAACAGGTTTCCCAGCTATGCCCCGTGCAGCACAGCAAAAGCTCTCTGGGGGAGAGACAGGTAGGGGCAGACACAGAGCATTTCATGCTCTTGTTCCTGGGGGTCTCGCTGCCCATGACCGAGGGCACGTGCCCACACAGGGATGGATGATGACTCTGCTGAGACCCTAAGCCACAGCTTCAGTCTGGACCTGTTTAATTCATTGGCGCAGCATGGGGCCCAAATTAATATGCTTTGTCTCTTTTAATAAGACATTTTTAGCAGGATTGGGGAGATACTTCAAAAGCTTCCTGAATGCCAAATACCAGAAGTCAGCAACTCTCAGTGCCAAGACCAGTCCCTCACTTCCCAGTACAGATTCCCTCTGTGTGCACAGCTTTTCCTCTGCTTGCTGGCCTCAGAGGGGGCCTCAAACAAAGGCCTGCACATCATTTGTGAACTTTGGGTGAAAAGCATCAAACCAGATGAAACACAGCAGCTCTGCCATGGGAGTGAAGCCCTTTTCTGTCATAGGAATGTGCTCTCTGCATTAGTTGCAGCCAGTCCCTGTTGTTCATCTTGGCTTGCTGACCACTAAACAGATCCTCCTTTTCTCCTGCAAGTGTTGTGGCAGGGTCTGAAAGGACAGAGATGCTTTGTTCCAAGCCAGATTAGAGATACGAGTTACTACAAAACAAAAGCCCAGCTAGCCTTCAGGAGAGTTCCTCTAGTCTAGACACAGCCTCCCCTGAGCTCCCTGTGTGCATCCCAGCACAGCCCTGCAGCTTGTGTTCAAAGCAACTCAACAGGCTCTAGAAGCCTGGGTAACCTCTGCCCTGTGAATGCTCAGTTGCAGCATAAAGGAGGAATCACATCTGAGTGATTTTGCTCCCATAAATTAGCAGGATGGGTTAAACCAGGACATGAGCACTGTCTGCTGGCACAGTGCATCCACTCAAGAGATCTGCACTGGCATGGAGCTGTAGTGCTTCAAAATACGTGTGCTCCAAGCCTGGGGTGGGACATCCCCCATGTAGCCAATGTCTGCAGCTTCTGTGGCAGCAAGAGAGATCCTTTACTGTCACCTCAGTCTTGAACACACCCATGCTCAGGGCTCGCTGCCTGCCCCATGTCACTGCTCCCCTCCAGCTCTGGCACTGCAGGGTTGGTCCTGTGATCCTTCTGTACGGATCAGATTTTGGCTCAACATCATTTGGCCACACCGTCAGTCACCAGAGCAAAAGACAGAGCAGTACTGTGGGAAGAGGAAGAAAATTCAGTAAACCTATGAAAGAAAAGATTTGTGGGTGTACATCATCATTTACCATGGTGGTCACCTCCAGACCCACAGCCAAGCACGTTCAGGCTCTGGTGAGAAGAACTTTTGTCCCCCTGGTGTCTGTCATGGCTGGGGACCATGATGATGACACCTTGTGGGTGCTGGTGCTTGCACTGCCCTATGAGGGACACCAGCCTTGCTCGGCTCCCACACAGCAGAGGTGGTGGGGCAGCCACGGCCTCGATGGTGCCTTTTCCTCTCTTGGGAGATTCAGCACGCTTTGAGGTGCTGCACCCAGGTCAGGCCAACCCCATACATGAGACTGGGAGAAGAGCTCATTGACCAGCAGAGAAGGATTTGGAAGATATCATGGATTAAAAGCTGAACATGGGCCAACAACTGATCAGACCTCGGCTGGACAGACAGAAAAACTTTGGAGATAAGGAACAATAAACTCAACTGAAGACCGAAAAGCAAGAGTCCAGACTCCTTCTTCAAAAGCGCGACCTTTTCCCGTGCTGGGGCAGAGACCACTGGCAGCCGACCCCGGCAAACATGGGCCAACAGTGTACAGCAGGAGCCCAGAAATTCCCCTGTGCTGAGCTGCACCCACAGAGGAGTGGGCAGCAGGTGAGGGGGGGATTGTCCCCCTCTACTCTGCCGTTGTGAGATGCCCCTGCAGTGCTGCTCCAGCATCAGAAGGACCTGGAGCTGTTGGAAGGGCAGCAGGTGAGGGGGGGATTGTCCCCCTCTACTCTGCCGTTGTGAGATGCCCCTGCAGAGCTGCTGCAGCATCAGAAGGACCTACAGGTGTTGGAGCAAGTCCAGAGAGGCCACGGAGCTGCTCCCAGGGCTGGAGTTCCTCTGCCATGGAGTCAGGCTGGGAGAGCTGGGGGTGCTCACCTGGAGAGGAGAAGGCTCCAGGGAGAGCTCAGAGCCCCTGCCAGGGCCTAAAGGGGCTCCAGGAGAGCTGGAGAGGGACTGGGGACAAGGGATAGAGGGGCAGGACGCAGGGAATGGCTCCCACTGCCAGAGGGCAGGGATGGATGGGATATTGGGAATTAGGAATTGTTCCCTGGCAGGGGGGGCAGGCCCTGGCACAGGGTGCCCAGAGCAGCTGTGGCTGGCCCTGGATCCCTGGCACTGTCCAAGGCCAGGCTTGACGCAGCCTGCGATAGTGTAAGGTGTCCCTGACATGGCAGGGGGAGGAATAAAATTATTTTTATGGTCTCTTCTGACCCAACCCTTTTTGTAATTCCATCATCTCCTCCAACTCCACAGAGGGGCCATTTCCACTTCCCCACTGCCATCACAAGATGGCATTCCAGACCTAAAAGCTGAGCTGGCTCAGCTGATACTTAAGAGACCTCTTCCAGGCCCTGAGGTGTCCAACCCCAGAAGAAGCTGTGGATTTAACCCTGCCTGCTGAGCTCCTCTGCCAGGTCTCAGCCCTGACACCACCTTTTAATCCCATCCCTTAATGCCAGGGCTGTGCTTTAATCAGCGGCACTGAAACACTGCTGCCGTTACTCCATAACCTCTGAGCCATCTAATTGCACTGAGTTAAGCCAGTTATAGTTTTGACAGTGAATGGCATGCAGAGCACTTTAATCTTGACCTGCAATACCTCCAGCTCTTGCAGGGCCTCCTCTGCCTCCGAGGAGACACTGCTAATCAGAGCAAGCCAGGATGTTGTTTAAGACATGGACAAAGGGAGCCAAGGGCAAATCATGAGCAAAATGAACCTGACTCATTTTGTTACAAAGCACTGTTGAAGGTAGAACTGCCTTTTCTTTGCCTGAGAATGATTTGGGAGAGTAGTGAGAAGTCTTTCAGTAATTTATAACTTCAAAATAATAACAAAAAAAAAGAAGAAAAATCATTCGTCTCAGATATGTTTTTTAAAAAGAAAGCTTATTTTGAGTTAGGTGCATAAAGCACTGGTGCAGTGTGTTATCCTGTATCTGCTCCCACGTGTGAGTGGGTGCTCCAGGCTTCATCCACCAGTTGCTCCCTGCAAGAAGAACCCATGATCCAACCACCTCCTTCCCCAGCCAAGGGCCTGCAGCCTCCCAGTGGGGCTTGGTGCCATGCCCTGGGTGCCAGCTCTGCCAGCACAGCTCCCCTGGGGTGGCAGTGGGGCAGGACCTGCTGCTCAGCTGTCTCAGAGGCTGGGGCTGGCTGTGTCCCTCTGGGCAGCTGGGGGAAAGGCTGCTCGGGCTGTTCCTTTGCAGGGAGCTGGAGCAGCAACCCCACTTGGTCCAGAAGAAAGAGCAGTCGGGAAGGGTTACATAACCCCCGATCAGTCTGCCAAAGGGGTGGTGCACCAGCAGCAAGGGCAGTGCCCCTCTGGATGTGGCTGGGCAGGAGTGTGCCCTGCCTGTGGGACCCTGCCTCCCCCGGGCCTGCAGCCCCTCTCTCTGTTCCCCCTCCATGCCCGCCTGGGTCTCCTGGCCCTGTCAGAGCCTGTTGGTTTTGTTGTTCAAAATGCACTCAGGCAGCTCGAGGAGCCCATGCAGCTCCCTCTGTTCTGGGCTGAAAATGCTGCACAGCAATTTCTTTTTCCGTTTCATCGCTGGCAGAGCCCTTGAGCTTTGCTCCCCTCCTCTTCCACCCTCCTCTCCTCCTTCTGAGCTTCTCCCTGGCCCAGTCTCCTTCCCTGCTGCCCCCTTCTGCTCCCAGCTCCTATTTAACACCCATGTTTTCTGTCCTCTCCTTCAGTGCTCCTACCACAAGCCACAAGCTCTGCTATTCATCTACCAGATCCTAAACCACTGGCTCAATGTGATAAATGTGATCTGCTAATCCTGGAGAGAGGATCCTCCAGGAAGCAAACTCCTGCTGGGAGCTGTGGCAATCCCATGGCATCAACCACGGGGTACAAGAGGGGGCTGCAGCTGCCTTGCCCCGAGTGTGAGCACCACAATCAGCTCACCTTAGGAATTCAGACCTGCACAAGGCCCACCAAACACACCTGTGTCCTTCCAGTGCCCCACCAGGTCTCTTGACAGCAAGGGATTTGCTTTAATTCTGTGAGTTTTATAAAGCCCGACTCAAATCCCAGGGATTTCAGGCAGTGCTGGCACCCAGAGTGGGGTGGTGTGAGCACAGCCCTGGGGTCAGGTGCTGGGGACAGATGGGTGGGCACATCAACCCAGTGTTTTACAGCACAGCTAACTAGGAACAGCTTATTCCATTAAGGAAAAAAGAAAACCAATAATCATTCTTAATTAGGACAGAAACCCCCAGATAGGCTTTTTAAAAGAAAATGCCTAAAAATACCATTTTTGCTTTGATTTGAAAACTATTTTTTGCTCTTCAGACTGTAAGATAAAACACATTTGAATTGATGATGCATTTCACAGCAAAAATACATCCCTTTTCATCTTGAAAATGCTGAAATGGGTTGTTACAAAATTTTCAACGTTTACCCCCTTTCTTAAAAACAAACTTTTTAATTTTGATGAAATGTCTTTTTTTTTCTCCTAATGGAAACTCTTGATTACATTTTTACCCAACATCTCCAATTAGAATTAACAATTACAGCTGATTCTTGGTGGGGTGATAAACAGCTGGACTGCACAGCCCTCTCCACTCTGGGACTTCCAAACAAACCCCAGCCCTGGCAGTTTAGCCTTCTGCAACATTTTAGACTTGTCTAGTCACTGGAATTTATTTTTCTTTCTTTTTTTCCTGGCCTTTTCCCTCTGAGGGTTAGTTTTTACCAGTGCAGCATCTCTAACAGTCAGGGAACTTCACAGTGAGTTGAGATCGCATTGATTTCTTGAGGAAGAAGCCGCATACTAATTTTTCCTATTCTCCTCCCTTGAGGAACACAGGTAACAGCTCCAGGAAGGCAGCTGGGTTTGTAGATATTTTGTTTACCTGCTGGTTGACAGGGAAGTCTGAGGTCTGTGGGACCATCATGGGACATGAGGAGACTTTGGCTGGTCTAGTGCAAGGCCAGCTTTGCTGGGAAAGCACGTGAGATTAAAGCAGAACAGGTTAAGTTTTTACCAGTGCAGCATCTCTAACAGTCAGGGAACTTCACAGTGAGTTGAGATCGCATTGATTTCTTGAGGAAGAAGCCGCATACTAATTTTTCCTATTCTCCTCCCTTGAGAAACACAGGTAGCAGCTCCAGGAAGGCAGCTGAGTTTGAAGATATTTTGTTTACCCGCTGGTTGACAGGGAAGTCTGAGGTCTGTGGGACCATCATGGGACATGAGGAGACTTTGGCTGGTCTAGTGCAAGGCCAGCTTTGCTGGGAAAGCACGTGAGATTAAAGCAGAACAGGTTAAACCTGAGAGAAGCATCAGGTGAGGATCAGGGAATGGATCAGTCCATGCTGTGCTGCCACAGCTTCCCCCTGCCTCCAGGATGATCCTCACACCCCCAGCTCTGTGGGGCAAGGGAAGGAACACTGGAGCAGTGTGAATGGAGAGGAAGGGACTGTGGTGGAGGGGAAGGGAAGATGTCAGAGTCTGCTCTTAAACCCCCAAACCCTCTGTTCCAGGCACCTAGGCAAGTTTGTGCAGCTTTTGCAGGCAACTTCCAGAGAGCCAAGAGGCACTGGGGCATCCTCCTTCAGGGAACTAGTGTCCCCAGTGCCACTGTGACTCCTGGGCTGCTGTGTCCAGTGCTTTAAATGGCTGCTCATCCCTATGCTGGCTTTAGTGTCCCCAGTGCCACTGTGACTCCTGGGCTGCTGTGTCCAGTGCTTTTCATGGCTGCTCATCCCTGTGCTGGCTCCACACTGTTAATGGCTGATCTCTCCCTGGAAACAAGCCCATGGCCTCTGCCTGTCCCACCTCGCCCCTCCCGCTCCCCTGCCAAGCAGTTATTGCCTTCTTGGACAAACCTGAGATAGTATTAAATGAGAGGGAGGTTTTCATACACAAATGTCCCTGTGATTAATGGATTAAGAGACTCTGTGCAAATTAAACCCTTTCTTCAAAATTCACACATTCAGCTCTTCAGCTGTTGCTCTTTTCCGTGTAGTCCTTTACAGAAGTGCCTGTGGGCCTTGCTTGCCCCATCCCTTTTGCTGCAGTTTTCTCCTCACAGTGACCCAGGGATTCCCCCCAAATCCTTCACCCCACTGAGTCCTGGGCAGACCCTGCTGCTCCTGTACCAGCACCGTGGAGAGGAAGATGCTGTGAGCACAGCTTGTTTATATACAAAACCAGCCCAAGAGAGGGGCTGTAAATGCCTCTTTATTTCCATATTTATCATTGCAGCTCAGATGGATGAGGAACCCAATGGAAAGTTTAGATGAAACAGAGAAGAAATTAAAAACTGCTGGCAAGCGGCAGCTCAGCTGAGACTGGCAGCCTCAAGGGCTTCCAGAAGGAAAAAGGCTTTCAATTCCTGCATTGCTGCTTCATAACAACCCAATTCCCCTGCCAGGCCAGGAGGGGTGGGGCAGCTGAGGAGCCCTGCCCTCCTGTGATCCCACCCCAGGGAGATGGACCTGAGACCCCAAAGCAGCAGTATGGTCTTGTTGATGTTTGCCAGGGCTGATTTCTTCCCAGAGCAGCAACAGAGTGTGGCTGTGGAGGCTCCATAAGGATCTCCAGGTGATGGGCACTGTGGTCACCTGTGCCGTGGTGGAAAGGAGCCACAAAGGCTTTGCTGGACACTTTTGGAACATCCTTTGCTGGGTGTTGGTGACGGATGATGATTTAAAGCCCATTTGTGCAGGGAATAATGGCTCATAACCATCCCCTCTCCTTTAGTGGTGTGACACTGCTGAGATGGGGGGTCTCATGTTTCCACCTTAGGGGAGGTGTTTTATAAATTGCCCCTGTCCTTGCTCCTGAGCCCGTATGTGCTGCGATGTGGACGTGCTTTAAATGCAGTGAAGCGGAGGTTGCAGCTGGGATGTGGCTCCTGGGGGAGGCAGCCAGGGAGGCAGGGATGAGTGCTGCCCATGGCCGTCCAGTGATCTGAAGCCTTCAGCCCTGGGAGGGACTGACTGCCCCCAGGCCAGTGGAGTCTGACTCTGCTGGGGGATAACCAGGACTGTGTGTCTGTGACCGGAGTCTGTTCCATGGGGAGGAGGCAGGGGATTGAACTGTCCCCTTGCTGTCTGCATGCTGCATGCTGCCTGCCTCTGTGCTGGCCAATTTTTCACCCAGATCCCTGCTTGAGCACCCATAAAGGCCCCTGCCCAGGTCATTGGCATGATGGCTTCTACAAAAGCATCCCTAGGGTCTCTGTCCCTGCCTGGTCACAGCTCAGCTGGTGGCACTAAAAATTTGAATTTCCCTTCACACCCCTCCTGTACCTGCAGGTCCCTGTGCTCTCACTCTGGGCTTTATTCTCCTCCCTGCTTTCTCCTCATCCATGCCCAGCTCCGGAGGAGAGCACTGGGAATTGATGACTGTCTAGCCTTCGCTGATTTATCCAAAGCCGGTACCAGGCGGGAGCGAACGAGGGCAGCCCGGGGGCCCCTGCGTGCGGCGAAGCCCCCGGCGGTGCCGAGCGGCGCCGTTAATAACGGGAACGAAACGTGGCAGCCAGCCGGCATCGCCCGTCTCACCCAGGCACAGCTGGAGCTCCCAGGGGACTGAGCTGTCCTGGGGACACGGCCGGAGGCAGAGGAACCATCAGGGGCTGTCACCCGGCGGGCCCTGACCCCGAGCTGTGCCGCTGCTGCGTGGGCAGCAGCTCAGCCGTGACCCTTGTGCTGCACGCCGCCGGCAGAGCCCTTCCAGAGCAGGGATGGCCCCTGGGCTCATCGCATCCCACTTACGGCTCCAGAGCTCCGAGGGACTGACGGCAAAAGCCCTTGGATGAGTGTCTTTTTTCGGCGGTGAATGAAATAGGATTTGTGCTGGTGGTAATAAGAGACTGCAAGATGGACCCATCTGATCCTCACAGCAATTCAGAGAGGCTGATGCTGACATGGCAGAGCAGGTCCTGCAGTAGCCTTCGTGTCCCAGCACACAAAATGGGTGAGAAAAAACATTTTTAAAAGTGACTGGGGAACTCTGTAGCTGTGATGCCATCCTATTTCAAGCCCAGGGCTCCCCTCTGGCCTCTTTGGAGTCACATGTACTCCAAAAACGCTCTGCTCTGAACTCAGCCGGGGTCATGTCTTGGGCTGTAAAAATGCATTTCATTGTGTCAGCACAGAAAGTGGCTGTGGGCAGTGCTCTGGCAGTGGTGAGGCTGGCCGGGGCAGGCTGTTCAACAATTACACCCACTGCAGCTCAAATTCCATCTCACATTTTGCTACAGCACACAAAAAAGGCTCAGGGGAAGGAAAGGCTGGAGGGGAAAAGTGTTTCACTTAAAACTCCTGGTAGGACTCTGTGCAATGGCTTGTCTGGCCACGAATCCATCTATTTAGGTGCAAGTGCAAAGCCTGGACCTGCCACCAAGAAATGTGACCTCGAGAGTCTCCTGCAGAGTTTGCTTTGAACCCAGGAGAGACACCCCTCACGCTCGTCCTGGCATCCTTCCAGAGGGAAGAGGGCAACTGAACTCTCTGGATGTCTCTGCCTTGCTGTGTTAAACAGCATCCATGGCTTTTCTCTGGGTCTTCCCCCAACCAAAACTACTTGCAGGTACTTTTAGTATGACAATATCACCAAAAATGAAGAGTTACCTGGCAAGGGGCAGCACTGTGAGGCTTCACAGCACTGGCACCTTGTGACTTAATTTTGCTTTTGGACTTAAATGTCCAATTATGTGTCTGGGGGTGTTTAGCACCAGTCAGGTAGTTTTATTTGTGACCAAGTTTGGGACACATTGCCACAACTGAACTACTGGAGAAGCCAAACAGCCTCGAGGAGAGGAGCCTGGTGGCTCCAGGCGAGTATATGGCAGTCCTGGGAACAAACCCACACACCTTTTCCTGAAGAAAATCTGGATTCCTTAAAGGAAGGGGTTTAACCAGGAGGCATCAATCCATGAAGAGCAGTTGTCCTGTTGCCGCTGCTGTCCAGGACAGAGCCATGCTGTGGGACTGGGACAGGGGCTCAGTGCCTGTCAAAGCCTTGGGCACTGCCAAAGCCCAGGAGCAGCTGCAGACAGAGCCAGCTGAAGGATTCCTGCTGCCTGCACCAACGCTGCCTGCGATTCATCAATTACCTATCTGCTTAGTCCTTTTCTCCATCCTTTTACAATCTAAATAGCACATTTTATAGTCACTGCTAAGTGATGTGATCAACATCAATTACCTACTAAAAGAGAATCAAGTCTTGATTTAAAATTAAGTGCTGCATTTTCCCATGTTCTTTATATGTAGCCAACAGAATAATTGCAGTGACATAAAAACTAATTACACAACTCCACAATTAGGCCTCCCTCCTAGTGCTGTGATTGTCTTTAAGTATACTGATGAAAAATTACTCCCAGTCCCAAATTACTCTCTCACACCCATCTTCTAATACCTTTTGAAAAAGCCCTCCACCCCATCAGACCAAAGAGAGGAACTTCAGATGCAGAAGGTAATACATGCAGAGTGTATTTTCTTATCTCTTAGACGTGGGAGCAG
The DNA here is from genome assembly GCF_014805655.1 of Passer montanus. Classification (NCBI taxonomy): domain Eukaryota; kingdom Metazoa; phylum Chordata; class Aves; order Passeriformes; family Passeridae; genus Passer; species Passer montanus. Next base: position 1,136,421 of record NW_024360166.1, on the reverse strand, counting down.
TTTCAGTTGTGGGATTTGGTTGGGATTGCCTAGGGATGCAGCAGTGCTTCTCTGGATGGACTGAGCACCTCAGTGAGGCTTCCCAAAGGGCCTGGTGGTGGTGTGCCAGCACCCTGAGACAAGCAGGGAGAAAATCCTCTTCCCAGTGCCCCAGCTGGCATTTGGCTCCTGGGCTGCAAGCAGAGAGACCAGTCCTGCCTGGCTGCCAGCCTTGGGCTTGGTGTGTGGAGCCCAGAAGGAGGAGGAAGAGGCTGAAGTACAGCAGTACTTTCCCCCATCCAAAGGCCAGGACTTACACCCAGGCAGCAATCACGTAGCTGCCTGAGAAACCATAAACCCCAACAAAAATCATAAACATCAATAAAGCTCTAGTGCACTCCTGACAGGCTTTGAGGGATTTGATTCCAGATTATGTTTTTGAGATGTTTACAACCAACCTGGAAAGATTGAAAATATTCAATTACTGGCAAGGAGAGCTGAGATTTGCTTACAGTCAATCTCTTGCCTCCAGGATCTCTGTGGGTGCCAGCAGTGAAACACAGCACGGGTGAGCAGAGCCGTGGGGACAGTGGCCCAGGCACAGGTCCCCCTGATGTCGCTGAGCATCTTTCACTAGATGATTAAGCACTGCAGGTTTAATTTTGGGGCTGGCATGTAGTGGAACCCATAGCCTGTTCCTCAGCCACAGTCCAGCCCTGACCTGGGAGGGCTGCACAGCTTGTGGCTGATTTTCCATCATTTCTGCAATGCCATCACTCAGTTGCAGTTGGGAGAGGGGTGGGAAATGCTTTGGCATGATTTTAATCAGCAGAGTGCTTTGAGTGAACGAGGTGAGGGCACCAGTGAGCTCCCTGTGCCTTCTCTGACTTTCTCACCTCATTTCAGCATCAGCCAGGGGTGCCAAGGCTGAGAATTTACAGCCTTGTATTTACCTGAAACCTCACTACCTTCCTCAAAACCTGTGAAAAATAAACGGGGTGGTGAAGTAGCCTGTGGCAGGTATGATGTGATGTGTAAAGCCAACATCTCCAGATCATTGTGAATATTCCCTCCTGATCCCCAGCACCCATCCCAGATCTTCCCACCTTGTCACCAGCCCAGAGCACCGAGTGCCACCTCCAGCCCTTCCTCGGACATCTCCAGGGCAGGGCACTCCATCACCTCCTTGGCCCTTTCCACGGAGAAATTCCTCCAGAAGTCCAACCTAACACGATGCACAGAGGCGCGCCAAACCAGGCAATCCTGTCTGTCCCCTCGTGAGGGACAGATGCTGCAGGACGGGGCTGCTGCTGCCCGCAGCCCGGGGCAGGCCGTGCCCACAGCCAGGGAGGCTCCTGCCCGCCCAGCGCAGCCCCGCCTGCCAGGGCCCAACCCGGCACACGGCTCGGCCCGGCGAGCCCAGCCCGGGACAGCGCGCAGGGTGAGTGGTGTTGCTGGCGGCTGCCCAGCCCGGGACACGGCTCGGATCGGCCCGGGACACGGCTCAGGCTCAGCCCGGCGAGCCCAGCCCGGGACACACCGAGCCCAGCACAGCGCCGCCACCGGCGCCTCACGGGGCACAGGCGGGGCCGGGGGCGGGGCCACTGTCGGGGGCGGGGCCAATGTCGGGGGCAGGGCAAGGGGCGGTGCTGACAGAACGGGACGGCTCAGGGGGTGTGGCCAAGAGTGGGGCTGTGCTGAGCGGGTAGGGCGGGGCTAAGGGCGGGACCAAGGGTGGGAGCTGAGCCACGAACGGCGCTGATTGGCTGGAGTGGGGCCGGGCGGAGCGTGCGCAGTGCGGAGCGGTGAGTCGGGGTGGGGGGGGGTCGCGGTGAGTGGTGTTGCTGGCGGCCCGTGCCGGGTCGGGGACCCGCGCTGCCGGCCCCGAGCCCCGCTGCCGGCCCCATGGGCACCGGCCGCTGCCTCCCCTGCTGTGCCCCGCGCGAGCGGAGCCGGCGGTGAGGCCGTGCCGGGCGGGGGCTGCCCGCCGGCCGGTTCCCCTCAGAGCGGCCGCGGCCGGGCCGTTGGGGACGGTGTGTGTGCGGCCCGGGGGCTCGGCGGGCCTGGCAGCGCAGGAGCCTCTGCGGCTGGAGTGCTGCAGCGGGCCCTGTGAGGGGCACTTAGGCCTGCAGTCGGGGCAGGTCAGGGATTCCTTACATTGAAGGGTTTTAAACAAAACTATTTAAATGGAAGTTTCCCCCAAGGGGCACAGTTTGGATCGTGCCCGGAGCACGAGGCTGGGCTGCCTGACCCCCCGCCTGCTGTGTGCCCAGGCTGCTGTGGAATAAAAATGTGCTGGAGAAATTGGAGTATCTCTAGGATATTAAAATGGATGTTTCTTCAGGGTGTGCGCTCTGTAACACAAGGTCTGAATTTTAAAACTGTTTTAATTGCTTTGGTATAAGCCTGCATATGGTTCTCTGGCTGGAGAACTGGTGAAATGATGCATTCCAGAAGGCCAGGAAGGGAACACTGAGCAAATGGGATTTTGTATATAAACACTGTTTGGAATGTTGCCTTCAAATGTTGAAGTTCAGTGGTTGACTAACACTTGCATTAGGAGTGATCTTTGGCAGAGCTCTGGTGCTGCCTGCCTTCAGGAGGGTCAAGTTCTATAGGCACAATTTCTGAAGGCCAAGTTATTTATTCTGCAGTGTTTTTCTGCTAGAACTAACCCAGTCCAAGTACAGCGCAGAGGCAGAGCTGCCTGTGCCGGTGCTGCTCGGTGTACCTGCCAAAGGAGGGTAATCTGCAGAGGCATTTCTGTGGTGGAGCTGTCTGTGGAAGAGGCTGGTCCGTGCACAGCCTGGCAGGAGCCTCTTAAGTGCAGATAAGTGTCCAGAGGACACTCTTTTAGGAGATGATGACACGCCTTGTCATTTACCCAACGTGCTGCTGCAGTGCTCCTGCCTCCCTGTGATCATTTGAATTAATTTGTTCTCTGGAAGTAGCACTGTTAAGGGATGTGCACTTCCAAGTTTCTCTCTTCTTTCCCCCAACCCTGCCTTAAAATGACCCAGCCTGGTCCCCTTTGTTTTTCAGCAGCCTCTAGGGCATTTCTATGGTGGAAGTATCCAAAATACTGTCCCAGACACTTCAGTGTAGGAGTCCAGCTACCAGAGGTGAGAGAGCAGTGTTGCGAGTTCCTGGAGGCTGCTGTCTGTGTGACCATGTGTTTACTAAACTTGAAGGGATACAAATATGATTCTTAGGAAGAAATCAGCTGGAAACAATTCCTGGTGAACTGTCAGAACAGCCTTTGAGCCCACAGTGTTGTCCCCGTGTCCTGAAGCAGCACAAGAGCAGGGCTGGTGCTACTGCCACCACCTTCTTCATTTTTACAGTGGAGAATTCCTTTAGCCTGAGCAATAAAACACCTGGAAAACTCCAGCACCCCCAAACCTGTCTCTGCTTCTGCTTGGTTGGGCAGATGGGGTTGAAAGCACAGCAGCCATACCTTGAGAATTTGTGAGGCAGTGGAATATTGGGATAAATTTAGGGATAATAGTCAGCCTTTCCATGTGCTAATCCTCTGTGCTACTGACTCCCTCCGTGGCTTTTGTTACCCACCTCAGCTCTTACACTCAGCGTTCTCCTCTGAGAAATAACGGTTGACTCGGGCTCGTGAGGGAGGTGAATCAGCTTTAATCAGGATTTAGTTGATAAGTTCTCAATAGCTGGTTGCTATTTTTTATGAACACGCAGATATTCTTAGCACCTGCAGTGGGAAGTGACACAAGGCTGGGGATCTCTGGGAACCAGCCCTGCCAAGGGAGACGGCGCCTGCTCACCGCAGCTGTGTCAGATCCATGCTGGCTGTGGTTCACGAGGCAGCTCAGCAAAACCCCAAATCCCTCGGAGTCTTTGGGAAATGTGAAATGTTCCTGAGAGCTAAGCCCTGCTTTTGCATGAGATTTGTAGCTTTTGCCCCCTCGCTGGATTTCTCCCAAGCTGCTGGTTGGGTTTAGTGCAGCTGTGTTCTGGTGGCACCAGCTGCTGTCACCTGCTTTGTAGCACCTTGTGGCAATGACTTCAATGGCTTTCAACGATTGTCCCCTCAAATTAAGGTGTCTGGGGTAGGCAGGGCTGGGTCATGGCCCCTGTGGGCTTCAGGCAGTGCAGAAATGGGTGGGGCTGTGTGGGGTGGGAGGGGAGGAGGGAAGCTGTGCCCTTCCCCAGGGCAGCATCCCATTCCCTGCTGGCTTCTCTGCTGCAGGGAATGAGGTGAGGTGGCAAATGAAGCTTGAGCCTTCCCCAGGGCAGCATCCCATTCCCTGCTGGCTTCTCTGCTGCAACAGCGAGGTGGCAAATGAAGCTTGATGAGCTTTGTTTGTGAGGGGTAACAAAGGCCACAGTGGTGCTGGGCCTGTGTTGTGTGGGTGCCCCTCTGCAGGATGAGGAGCTCTGTTGTATTTTGGGGAAGAGAAGGCTGTTGATTTGGCTTTGTCACTGCTGTAGGAGTAGCCAGATGGAGGATGCTAAAATGAAATACTGGGCTGGAGCAGCCTCCTTGTCTGTGCCCCTGTCCTGAGCCAGGTGAGAGGCACTTGGCTCCAGGCTGCACAGTGGTGGATGGTAGTGCAGATCTGGACAGGGCCCAGTTCCCTCTGGGCCTTGATGGAATCCCACTCTCAGAGCCTGACAGCTCATCTAACTTGCCCTTGCAGCAAACTGAGCAGGCAGTTTGTCTCTTGCCTTCACAGAGTGGGGAGCCCCATGGCTGGTTCTCCTTGTAAGTAAACCCTGTTAAAATCTGAGAGTTGGTACTGGCCCTGGAGGGAGCAGGGATGGAGAAACCCCTCCACAGCTGGTATGGGGCAGCATGTTTTATACTGCTGACTGCTCTGCTGGCTGGCCAGACCCTCTGGTTTGTCAGTAACTCAGAGCTGATAGCCAGCACAGAGCCCAGAATTAGGTATTTTATGTTCCTGGATCACAGAGTGGTGTTCGGCTCTTTGGAGCTGTGGTGTCACAGTGCTGGCACATTTAGTCTGGTGCCCAGTTTTTCCCAGGTTTCCTCTGTCTGGAGAGCTTTTCCCTGGACTCTGTTTGTGTACTTGATCTCTGTGCCGTTTCCAAGTGCACTTCTTTGCATTGTTTTCCTTGCTTTTCTTTCTATTGATTTGTGGGTGTTTTGGGAACTTTTCTTCAGTTTATCAATTCTGATCATGACCTCCAGAGTGCTTCCAGCTCTTAACTCCTGGGCATCCTTTCAGGTTTTGTAAAAGTGGTTTCTCTTTCATTGTTCAAACGATTAATGCAAAGGTTGAACAGAAGCAGACCTGGGCTGAGCTCCCAGGACCCGTACACAAGGATTTCTCTTGTGGTGACAGGGAATTGCTGATAGCTACCCCTCAAGTGTGTGGGGTTGGGTTGCTTTGGTTGTTTTTTTTTTCTTATTAATGAGCACTGGGCCTCATGAAGGTGATAGCTACCCCTCAAGTGTGTGGGGTTGGGTTGCTTTTTTTTTTTTTTTTTTCTTATTGATGAGCACTGGGCCTCATGAAGGTGAGCTCGGCCAGACCCAGCTCCTCTGGCTTTTGAAAGCATCAGATGGATCGAGTGAAAAGCCTGCTTTGTGCTGGTCAGAGGTGTGACGGGCAGGTCTCTGTAGGGGGATGTTGTGCTTTCCTTCTGAAAGCTGAGGTGATTTTTAAGAGCTTTCATGAACTTTGTTCACCTGGGGCTTCTTGCTGACGCTTGCTGGGACTGGCACAGCTCCGAGACAATCCTCAGTCCTGCTTCCCACTCAGAGCTGCCTCAGCAGTGGACTGTGCATGGGGGAAGTTGTGTGCAGCATCTCCTGCTCCCCTTTTCTCTTCATAGGTCTCTCCTCAATGATATTTGGGCTTGTCTGTAGTGGCTAAGGTAGCAAAAATACATTTTTCTCTTCAAGCAATCCAAGTTCCTTGTTGCTCTTCTTGCAAACTACTTGCTCTGGAGAAATTGACACTCATTTTTATTTTAAATAGTGTGTCACGGTGGGTGTGGTTGCAGGATACCTCATTGCACCAGGCCTCTGCTGTCACCTCAGTGCCAACTGCTTAAGGAAGAGTTACTTGAGCTGAAATAGATTGGCACCAGGCCTCTGCTGTCACCTCAGTGCCAACTGCTTAAGGAAGAGGAGTTACTTGAGCTGAAATAGATTTCACTGGAGCAAACATCACTGCCCAAGCAGGACCAGCTCTACCCTCCCCGAGTTCTGTGAGTACTGAGCTGCTGGGCTCAGCTGCCTGAAGTTCAAGAATTGGTCCTTTTCTGAAGCGCTGTTCCATCTTTGCACATGGGTGTAACTGTGGGGTGAAATTTGGGCTTTACCGAATTTAGGGCTGTGGTGTCACAGTGGTGGCACATTTAGTCTGGTGCCCAGTTTCCCCCAGGTTTCCTCTCTCTGGAGAGCTTTTCCCTGGACTCTGTTTGTGTACTTGATCTCTGTTTGTGCCGTTTCCAAGTGCACTTCTTTGCATTGTTTTCCTTGCTTTTCTTTCTATTGATTTGTGGGTGTTTTGGGAACTTTTCTTCAGTTTATCAATTCTGATCATGACCTCCAGAGTGCTTCCAGCTCTTAACTCCTGGGCATCCTTTCAGGTTTTGTAAAAGTGGTTTCTCTTTCATTGTTCAAACGATTAATGCAAAGGTTGAACAGAAGCAGACCTGGGCTGAGCTCCCAGGACCTGTACACAAGGATTTCTCTTGTGGTGACAGGGAATTGCTGATAGCTACCCCTCAAGTGTGTGGGGTTGGGTTGCTTTGGTTGGTTTTTTTTTCTTATTAATGAGCACTGGGCCTCATGAAGGTGATCTCGGCCAGACCCAGCTCCTCTGGCTTTTGAAAGCATCAGATGGATCGAGTGAAAAGCCTGCTTTGTGCTGGTCAGAGGTGTGACGGGCAGGTCTCTGTAGGGGGATGTTGTGCTTTCCTTCTGAAAGCTGAGGTGATTTTTAAGAGCTTTCATGAACTTTGTTCACCTGGGGCTTCTTGCTGACGCTTGCTGGGACTGGCACAGCTCCGAGACAATCCTCAGTCCTGCTTCCCACTCAGAGCTGCCTCAGCAGTGGACTGTGCATGGGGGAAGTTGTGTGCAGCATCTCCTGCTCCCCTTTTCTCTTCATAGGTCTCTCCTCAATGATATTTGGGCTTGTCTGTAGTGGCTAAGGTAGCAAAAATACATTTTTCTCCTCAAGCAATCCAAATTCCTTGTGTAGTTGCTCTTCTCTGAAAGAGAGCAAACTACTTGCTCTGGAGAAATTGACACTCATTTTTATTTTAAATAGTGTGTCACGGTGGGTGTGGTTGCAGGATACCTCATTGCACCAGGCCTCTGCTGTCACCTCAGTGCCAACTGCTTAAGGAAGAGGAGTTACTTGAGCTGAAATAGATTTCACTGGAGCAAACATCACTGCCCAAGCAGGACCAGCTATACCCTCCCCGAGTTCTGTGAGTACTGAGCTGCTGGGCTCAGCTGCCTGAAGTTCAAGAATTGGCCCTTTTCTGAAGGTCCTTTTCCATCTTTCTTTGCACATGGGTGTAACTGTGGGGTGAAATTTGGGCTTTACCGAATTTAGGGATAACACAGGATTCCTGTGTGATGTTCATGTCTTCCTCCTCTCCAGGCTGGTAACTTGTGGTATGCAGCTGTTCACTCCAGCTGTGCCTCAGGGACACCACCAACAGGATGGAGACACTGTGCCCTCTTTGTTCTCCTGTATTGGTCCATGGCTGGTGGTAGAGTCATGGAACCATGGAATGTTCTGAGTTGGAAGGTACCTACAAGCATCACTGTGTCCATCCTTGTCAGGATGCCCTGACCTAATTTCAGTTGCAGGGGAGAAAATTCAGTCTCCCTAAAACCTTTCCTATGGCTTCTGTTGGATTCTTCCTCACTTTTCTCCAGGGGGCTGTGTGCTGTAGTTAAATATGGATGGAAAGGTCGTGTTCCACTCTGGATTACAGCTGAATCTCAGTGGTGGATAAATTGCATCCCAAGTCTAGTTTGCAAAGCCCTTTGGGCTTCACGGGCTGCAGGAAGCTGTATTTTATTCTAGATGTGTGTTTGCTGATAATTCTATAGGATTTTCAGACAGCAGGTTGTAAGAGCCCTGATTATCCTGGTTCCCTGTGCAGTCAGACTCTGCCCAAATAATTCAAGTGCCTGCTGCAGAGAGAGGGAAAGGAAGATGGAAGGATGATTTAGAAATCTCTGAAGTAGATGGGGAAAAGATGCATATGTTGATCTGAAGGAGATACCAAGCCACATATGTACCTTTAAGCATCTAAATAAAAGTCGGGATGTTTTAAATGGTTGCCTACTTTAAGCCCAAATAATTTCTTTAACGGGAGGTTTTAAAGGTTTAACTTGATTTTAGAATGTTTATTTCAAGTGTTCTTCCATAAAATTAACTTTTTGAATGCAGAATGCTTTAATGTCTTCCGTGTTGGTGCTCATTTGCAAGAAATCTCTGCAGAGTTATTTCTTATGTACCAGTTAAATCTATCAGCCAACAGATGTCAAGTGTAGCAAAAATGCTATAATAATATTATGGTCTAATAATAGTTATAATGATTCTAATTACCTGGTGCAGCTTTAAAGAGAGGCAGATTCAGAGATGAGTGCAAAGGAGGTGTTTAACCTTGAACTGCAGAAGCAGGGCACTTCCAGAGGTGCCTGTGCTGCCTGTGCCTCCTCCCTACTGGACATCCCCCTCCCTTTATTTCCTCCAGCAGACTGGGAGCAGCACTCTGGTGTGTTTTTAATGTTCAGACCTCATTCTGGCTGTGCTCAAAGAGTGCTGGCGAGCTGAGGACGAGCACATTTCCTGCAATACCTGGGAGTGTGAAGCTGCTCATTTTCAGCCTCTGCCCTGCTCTTGGCATGCTCCCCCTGCCTGATGGTTGTGGCACTCATGGATTGCTCCCACCTCGGGAAGGCTGCAAAGCCTCAGCAATCTCCATCCTCTATGCAAGCTGCTTGTGCTGCTGTTAACTGTCAGGGGTGGCTTTGCCACAGCCTGGGGAGCACAAAGCCACAATCTCCTGATGGGAGAGCGTTTGGGGGTGTGCAGGTGAGTGGCTGTGAGTTATTGATCCCTACAGAGGCTTTGGTGTGGGGGTAGGAGAGCACTGGGCTGGTGCTTGAGTGCTGTGCTTGCCTTGCCTTCGACAGTCTGGCCCCACAGAGTCCTGTCAGAGTCTCCTTCCCCAGCTGCTCCATGTGCCAGCTCTGTTCCATCACTCCCAATGCCCTTTCACCACCGTATTTTTCCTTTAGGAAGGATCCTGGGCTGCATTTGCTGTAGTCCTGTGGTTTTTGCCTGATGTTGCTGAGAGCTGTTAGTGCCTTGGGGTCCCAGTGCTCATTGTGGCTGTAGTGTAATGGATCCCCTCGTGTCACAGCTGCTCATTTAATCCTGTGACATGCAGGGGTGAGGAGTCCCTGGCTCACGGAGCAGCAGCCTTTCCACAGAGGAAGCTCTGCGTGGGCTGGAAGTTGACAGCTTTCAGTGATTATATGCTGAACCTTCTTTGTGTAAATAATTGATTCACAGGCTGATGAGAACTACAGGAACTTGTCTCTCAGTTGCTGCTCCCTGGCATGGACAGCAGCTGGAAATTTACTGTTTTCCTATAAAATGGATCCAGAGGTGCCCATGCAAGGTTTATTTCCAGCCTGCTTGTAGGCTGACCTGCTCTGCTTTTTGGGAAAGCTCTGTCTGCCAACACCTGCAGCACACCTTGTGCCAGGGCTCGTGCTGCTGAGAGCTCTGCCACCTTCAGCCTTTTCCTTTGGGGAGGTTTGCCTTCTTGCTGGAGTCAGTTTGTGTGTGTTGGTGCATCACCATGGAGATGAGGCCACAGGAGCTGCAGGGCGCAGCCTTTTACAGGCTCACGTGAAGAAGGATGTGGTAACGGGCTCCTCTTGTTTAGGGAAAATGATTTCTTGGAGTAAATACATCGTCAAAGAACAGACAGCAGGTTGTAAGAGCCCTGATTATCCTGGTTCCCTGTGCAGTCAGACTCTGCCCAAATAATTCAAGTGCCTGCTGCAGAGAGAGGGAAAGGAAGATGGAAGGATGATTTAGAAATCTCTGAAGTAGATGGGGAAAAGATGCATATGTTGATCTGAAGGAGATACCAAGCCTTTAAGCATCTAAATAAAAGTCGGGATGTTTTAAATGGTTGCCTACTTTAAGCCCAAATAATTTCTTTAACGGGAGGTTTTAAAGGTTTAACTTGATTTTAGAATGTTTATTTCAAGTGTTCTTCCATAAAATTAACTTTTTGAATGCAGAATGCTTTAATGTCTTCCGTGTTGGTGCTCATTTGCAAGAAATCTCTGCAGAGTTATTTCTTATGTACCAGTTAAATCTATCAGCCAGCAGATGTCAAGTGTAGCAAAAATGCTATAATAATATTATGGTCTAATAATAGTTATAATGATTCTAATTACCTGGTGCAGCTTTAAAGAGAGGCAGATTCAGAGATGAGTGCAAAGGAGGTGTTTAACCTTGAACTGCAGAAGCAGGGCACTTCCAGAGGTGCCTGTGCTGCCTGTGCCTCCTCCCTACTGGACATCCCCCTCCCTTTATTTCCTCCAGCAGACTGGGAGCAGCACTCTGGTGTGTTTTTAATGTTCAGACCTCATTCTGGCTGTGCTCAAAGAGTGCTGGCGAGCTGAGGACGAGCACATTTCCTGCAATACCTGGGAGTGTGAAGCTGCTCATTTTCAGCCTCTGCCCTGCTCTTGGCATGCTCCCCCTGCCTGATGGTTGTGGCACTCATGGATTGCTCCCACCTCGGGAAGGCTGCAAAGCCTCAGCAATCTCCATCCTCTATGCAAGCTGCTTGTGCTGCTGTTAACTGTCAGGGGTGGCTTTGCCACAGCCTGGGGAGCACAAAGCCACAATCTCCTGATGGGAGAGCGTTTGGGGGTGTGCAGGTGAGTGGCTGTGAGTTATTGATCCCTACAGAGGCTTTGGTGTGGGGGTAGGAGAGCACTGGGCTGGTGCTTGAGTGCTGTGCTTGCCTTGCCTTCGACAGTCTGGCCCCACAGAGTCCTGTCAGAGTCTCCTTCCCCAGCTGCTCCATGTGCCAGCTCTGTTCCATCACTCCCAATGCCCTTTCACCACCGTATTTTTCCTTTAGGAAGGATCCTGGGCTGCATTTGCTGTAGTCCTGTGGTTTTTGCCTGATGTTGCTGAGAGCTGTTAGTGCCTTGGGGTCCCAGTGCTCATTGTGGCTGTAGTGTAATGGATCCCCTCGTGTCACAGCTGCTCATTTAATCCTGTGACATGCAGGGGTGAGGAGTCCCTGGCTCACGGAGCAGCAGCCTTTCCACAGAGGAAGCTCTGCGTGGGCTGGAAGTTGACAGCTTTCAATGATTATATGCTGAACCTTCTTCCTATAAATAATTGATTCACAGGCTGATGAGAACTACAGGAACTTGTCTCTCAGTTGCTGCTCCCTGGCATGGACAGCAGCTGGAAATTTACTGTTTTCCTATAAAATGGATCCAGAGGTGCCCATGCAAGGTTTTATTTCCAGCCTGCTTGTAGGCTGACCTGCTCTGCTTTTTGGGAAAGCTCTGTCTGCCAACACCTGCAGCACACCTTGTGCCAGGGCTCGTGCTGCTGAGAGCTCTGCCACCTTCAGCCTTTTCCTTTGGGGAGGTTCAGCCTTTTCCTTTGGGGAGGTTTGCCTTCTTGCTGGAGTCAGTTTGTGTGTGTTGGTGCATCACCATGGAGATGAGGCCACAGGAGCTGCAGGGCGCAGCCTTTTTCAGGCTCACGTGAAGAAGGATGTGGTAACGGGCTCCTCTTGTTTAGGGAAAATGATTTCTTGGAGTAAATACATCATCAAAGAAAATTTGGCATTGGCCCAGGTGTTATTAAGGAGAAGATCTGTTGAAGCCAGAGCTGTGAGGCTCATGCAATATTCACCTGCTTTGCTGTGTTCCACATCAGGCATTGCCGCTGTGCCCAACGCTGACTCACTGACCCACTTGTGCTTTTACTTACCCCGAGATAACAGAGCTCCTGTTGCTTTTCTCCTCCCTGTGTATGTATTTCTCATTCTGCCACAACAGCACCTTCCTGCATCCCTTTCCTTGCCCACTGAGTGTCCAGGCTTCCAGTGCTTCAAGTGGCTACGAGGCTTCACTTCCCGTGGCTCTGCTGCTTTGGCCAGGTTTGCAGAGGGCGTGGAGGGTGTGTGGCTGCAGTGAGCTCTCCCCCATGCAGAAACACCTCCCTGGGTTGAGCACACCCCAAAACCCTGGTCTGGTCATGCAGACATTCTTGGGGGGTTGGGGACACTGCCCTTTGCGTGTGCCTGGCCCTGGCACACTCTTTCCTTTCTAGTTTCTGGTACACGGAACCCTGTCAACAAGGTCTGGAAGAGCCCTGTGGCAACTCTGCCTCATTGCCTGGACGTCTCATTCCAAACTTCATCTGTAAACATCTCTTTGTCCTTGCTAAAAACACCGTCTCTTAATTTCTCTCTGCAGGAGTATTATTTAATTTGTAACAGTTTTAGGATGTTATTTGAAAAATCCGATATGAAGCTGTATTTCATTTACTGTAATGATCCACTAATGCAGGCATATTTCAAAGGCAGGCAATGCAGTACTGTGGGGTTTAATTAAATTTTGTTTTTCAACTGAGCATCAATAGACAGACAATAACAAATGGTGGACAATATGCATACAGAACAAAGTCTCTTCATTTTCTTTTTCAAGACTCTGGAAGTGAAAATGTATAGCCCTTAAAATGGACTTGGCCTGCTCACAACTGCTGCTTTAGTGTAGTTAACTCACTTCAGGAGGAGTTTTTTCTTCTTACTCTGCCTTACTTAATTTTCTTGCTCTCTTCCTGCCTACAAAATAAACTCTTGCACTGTGGAAAAGTTCCAGCAGGAGCCGTGGGTGATCTAAGTGCTTCTGCAAGTTCTGCATGTAGTTTTGAATACTGTGTTGGTACCTAGCGTGTGATGGCTCCTCCAGATGGGCCCTCCTGAGGGTGACAGAACAGAAGGGCTGGGTGTGAGGTTCCTGTCTCTGGGAACTGGACATGGCATGCGTCAGCCTTGGAAAGGGAGGAAAAAATGGTGTTGCTGCCATGGTTGTACTCAAATCAGGATCAGCAAGTGGCTCTGGAGTGCATTTTGTTCCTCTTCTCCCAGCAAGCGTGGGGTAATCAAGTACAGAGTGTATGTGGGGAAGCTTGGGAAGAGTGTTCCACGTCAGCAGGAGGCTTCTGGGAACCATCTGAGTACTCACAGCTTGGCACTTGGCCACGTGTTCTTGGGTAAAGAAATTTGTCACTGGTGCTGTAAGTGGGCTCCTTAGTTCAGATTTGAGGAGCAGGGTGAGATGTGGTGGCTGAGGCAGATTTGGTTTCTGCAGGTGTCTGGAGAATTTACCATTGTTCAGGAGCAGAACCAGAGTTTGCTGAGGAACCCGATGTGAGTGTGACTCCCACTGCACTCCAGCCCTTTGATTCTCTCAGAAATCTCTCAAAGGCAGAGAGCTGAAAAAAGCATTAATTTTTCAGAGGAAGAGTCTCCATTCAGAGATGTGAGTTCAAGCCATGTCCTGGGTTGATGTCTCAAGCTTTGCCTGCTTAACCTGCCTTCAAAGGCTGGGGGCAAGGGCTGTGCCTGGAGCTGGCACTGCTTTCCACAACTAAGCTGGGCTGGATCACAGTCCAGAGAGCTGCTGGCTGGAAACTGGAGCATGCAAAGGCTGGGAATCTGTGGGAACCTGACTCCTGATGTCTGTGCAGCTGTAAGTGCCTGAAAAGCATGTCTGGAAATGACAGACTGGAGTCTGTGACCTCCTCCTCCCCGGGATCTCAGTGTAACACTTGCCGCGTTCCAGGCACAGCCTGTGTTTGCTCCTTGCTGGAAGCAGTGCCATGAGTCCTTTGCAGCTCTCCTGGTGCCAGGGCCGGCTGCCTGCTGTGTTGTGAGCTGGATGAGAGGCTCCTGGAACAATGGATGGGGTCCTGTGCTCCTGCCAGTCCCTGTGGCTGGAGAAGAGTCCTGGTACAGATAAAAGGGGTATAAATGTAACTTGTATAAAAGGCATTGGATGCTCTTTAAATAAACTGGGAAAACCCCACTCAGCTGAGGTTTGTGCTGGCCCTGCTAATGCTGGGGGAATACGCCCTGCCTGATTCCTTGTTCTTCCCTTGTTCCTTGCTTTAGGCTGCCAGATTTCCCATTTGCTCACTTTTTTGTTGATAGGCAGTGTCGAGGTTCTGTTGCTGGGGTTTGGGGCAGGAGGCTGCTTTTTGGTGGATTGAAGCAACACCTCCAGCTTCTGTCCTTCCTTTGCATCTCCTGCCTTTCTCCCTGTGGCTGCTCTCACTTTGCCATAAACTAATCTCCTTCCAGCCAGGAACCTCAGGCCTCTTTCAGACTCACTTTTATGGAGCCATTATCCATCATCTGTAGAAGGAGAGGCTTTCTTGGCTATGGCAGGACTCAGGTGGCTGCTCCCAGAAGGAGCACACTGGAACACCTGGAGCCAGTGGCTGAGTCCTGGGCTGAGGAGTGTGCCCTCTGTGCAGACCAGGGAGTGCTTGAGCCTGGTCTTTGCAGGAGCAGGTGAGTGATTTGAGATCCTCACAGTACTGCTGTCATGATTTATTCCTGCAGAAGTGCCCACAGCAGTTTTAGGGGTTTGTTCTGCCCAGCAGGATCACAGACAAGGACATGCCTGGGCCCCATGCTTTAGTGGTTCTTGCAGGACTGTGCAGCAAACGGGACCTGCAAAGGGCCTCAATGCAAGGGCACAAGCCCAATGCATGGGAAACTGCAATGGTGCTTGGGAATGAAGAAAAAAAAAGTCTCTAGGACTATATAAAATGAAAAATGAGTAATCTGTAATTCGTTTTGAGGGAATTCTTGTAGCAGGAGAGCATGTGCTGGCTGGGACATTTGCTCAGACAAGTGATAATCCATTGCAGCCCATTCCAGACACCTACAGATACCAGCCTTCCTCTGGCCTCCCTGGGATGAGCGAAGTGCTGTGCCACTGGATGAGGAATGTGGAGTTTCTGGACTATGTGGAGTGATAATTTAAACACCAAATCCTTGTTCCTGATGGGAACTGCTGGTGGCTGCCTGGCGTGGGGGTGCTGCACAGGAGCTGGTGTCTCACAACAAGAAGTGTGCTGGGCTCCACAAGCACTTGGGGCTGCCACCAGCCAGTTCACTTCCTTGGATTTCTCCTTTGGAGTTTGGCAGCCGTCTGCTTCAGGGAGCACAGTGCCTCATAAGAGTTTATTTGATCTGACACATGACAAATTGTTTCTGCTGGCGGCTACTTGAGGCACAGTCTGTTCGCTGGCAGCCGCGGCTCTGCGGGCGCTGGGAAGTGGAGGAAGGCAGCCCTGCCTCCTCCTCTTGGGAAACATCAGCGCAGGGAGCATTACTTTGACCCCCCGCCATCCCAGCCTCCCTTCTGCTGGATGATAACGGTGCTGTTGGCATGGATTATTAATGATGTTTGTGTGCTGGGTGTGTCTGCAGGTGCTGGTTGTGGTTCCTGTGGCGTGTTGGCTGCGGGGCAGAGGAGAACCTGTGTTCTGGAACCAGACCCAGTTGCCACTAAAAATGCTTTGTTAAGTTCCTTTTTTAGGACACCCTTTTAGCTGTGCAGTGAACGGCAGAATATTACATTCCTCAGCAGAATAAAAAGTACATGTCCCCTGTGAGATAGTGTAAATACATTTTATCTGTTCTATTACCTTCAGTTTTCAGAATATGTCCCCTAAGCATTTTAATCTTGTTTTCCAGAGTTGTCTCAGAGTGAGGAATTGTTCCTATTTGCAACTTTGGGAATGATTACTTGTTCATTAATTTCTTCCCTTTCCTGCTGTCCATCTATTATTGCTTCCAAGAGAAAAAAAACCTCTCAGTAAATCTCCTCCGAAACAGGGCTGAGTGCCTGATTAGACAGAGAGTTATGTGTGCTGGGAACGTGTTCCTGGGAGATCATCCTGGAGCTGTGCATGGAGCCCTGGGTGCTGCTGTTCCACGCCCTTGGGCACGTAGAACCCACCAGGTGATGCCTTTTCCTTGGTCTTAAGAGCCAGACACAGTTAGGGGATGAAGGGTTTTTATCTTGGTGTTTAATAAGGATCTTTATGGTGCACCACTTCACCAAGGTGGAATGTGCTGAAATGCACACACATGGTAGATTGCATATACAATTTTATAGATCTTGCAAATGAGCATATTTAACAAAGATGCCTCAATGGGAGGCTTGAAGGAATAGTGTGATATCTTTCTCTTTTGAAGTATTCCTCACTAGATGGGCTTAATTTTAGTTTACAGGATGTACTTTAGAGGGGACCTTGGTTTCTCAAGACAGCGTAGGGCTTTCCAGCCTCCAGCTGAGAGGCCTTTAGGATGTTTGGTTTTCTGGCCTACCAGAACGCCAGGTTTCTGCTAAGTTATCAGACTTAAGGAATTACAAGTGTGCATGTTAAGGGCCCTGAGAATACATAAAAGGTATATAAAAGAAAAGGCAAAAAATCCTCATGGCATCACAGGTGGCCGGGCTGGCTCCCTGCTCCTTGCCCTGGGATGAACAAGCCCAGCAGGCAGCCGGGCACACCTGGAGCACACCTGGAGCACACCTGGAGCACGGTGGCGAGGCAGAGCTGGAGCTCAGGGCAGCTCCAGCACCGAGCAGGGCTTTGCTGCTGCTGTGCTTTGCGTGCAGTGTCAGGGCTGCTATGAAACAGGAACGAGAGGGGACAATGCAGAGCAGTTCCTGCTGCCACGCTTTTGTCCAGCAGCTAAAAGCCAGTTCATAGGGTTTTGTGGAAGGCTTGTTTGCTTTGGTCTTTTTTTGCCCTTTCTTTAAGTACAGACTTAAAAGAGCTGGAGACTGGAGGCCACTGTAGTTATTATTTCTTCCTGAATAGCACAATAAATGTACTGTTTGTTCCATAAATGACGGGGTCCTTGCCTCAGAAAACATGTGAGCTGTTCCCACTGCTGTTCCCTTTGACATATGAGGAACTGCCCCTGCCTGCCTCTGGGTGCGTGGAGATTTCTCACTCATTGGGGTCAGTGCCAAAACTTGTCTTGACATGTGACATGTGTGGTCTCTGGAAGTCACTGTGGAGGCTGTCACTGAAACAGCCTGGATTCACAGAGCAGCTTCATTTAGGTGGCAGCTGATGGAGGAGCTATGCAGAACAGCTGGGGATAAAATCTGCGTGCAGGAGGGGACAGCTGAGGGCTGTGGTCATCTCAGGAGAAGCTCAGACATGTACAGACGTGGTCTGGCAGACCTGTGGTGGGTATGTCATGTCCACACCTGCCATGGCACCACCAGGATGCACAGGCAGCTGCTCAGGATGTTCTGGTGTCTCACAGCAGAGAGGAAGGTGCTGCAGGTGCCTCTTTGATCAGAGCTGAGGGTGTGTGTGGGAACAGCCTGCTGCTCACTGTGGCAGCAGATTTTGAGCTCTTGGCTTTGCCAGTCATCTCACAGCAAACACCAAGACATGGGGAGTGAAAGTCCCTGCGTCCTGTGGCTGCTGCTTGGGTGTTTGCAGAGCCAGGAGGTGCAGTAACAGCCAGGACTGTCAAAGGAAGAACCCTCTGGTCAAAGGAACTGTCTGTGGACCAGTGCTGCTCAACTACTGAGATATGCCAGTCCATGAAATGGCCCTTTATAGGGTGTCTCACCAAAAGGATTTTCCTTTTGAGTGTCTGATCTCCTGCTGTTGGTCTGAGCTCCAGATGAGAAACAGTGCATTGACTGGAAGGTACTGAGGTTACAAACAGAGTAATTGTCCCTTGGAAGAGAAAATTGTGGAGGAAACCCACACATCTCTGTTCTCCTTCCTCAGAGCAGGTTTTGGAGTGCTGTGGCTCAGGGCCAGTGGGGATGGAGCTAAAGTACTGCTCCTGAGTGAACCCCACAGCTCTGAGGAGCAGGGAGCCTGGTCACGGGGCCCAGGAGGGTCCTGGGAGCTTTACTAGCTCTTTAATTCTGTCTCCATAACCCATCAGTGCAGATCTCCCTGGGGCAGCAGAGTGTTCCCTGTGAGGGGAGCCCTGTGGCACAATGGTTCCAGCAGCATGCATGGGGTCCCACAGGCAGTCACAGGAAAGCTGTTTCATAACCTCTGCTGGGATTCATGAGACATTCAGAGACAGGTTCTCCACTCAGTCAACGTTTTATAAGGATTTAAGGCTGAGGAGCTCTTTGAAGCACCCATGCAGCTTGTTCTGCCATGGCAAGGTGAAGATGAACACTGACGTGACTTCCATTCCCAAGGAAAATGCTCTTTTGCACGGATCACAAGCTGTGGCTCTGCTGCTGTTTGAAGAGACCAGAGGAATCTGAGATCCAGGCACTCAGTGCCACATCAAAGCCTTCCCATCTGAAGCTGAGGTGCTGGGGAGCTCCAGCTCCATGTCCTTGGTGTTTGGGCAGCAGAAGGAAAGAAGGTCCCTGAACCAAGAGTTGCTTGGGGGATCAAAGCTCTGCTTAGCAGAAGCCGGGGCAAAAAGCCAGGATGGCAGCAGGAAGGACACAAGCCCTGTGGAAGATCTGGGCCATCTGATAGCAGACCTCCAGAGGAGCCTGGGAGACCTTCTGCTCTGCTGGAGGACTGGGGCCAGCATCTCCCCCTGAGGAGGCAGAGCTGCAGTGTCCCGGGCTTGAGTGGAGCTATTCTGTTGTGCCTGAGGGATTGTTTAATTAAAAAGAATGCTGCACCATCCCATTTCAACTGTTTTCTCCATACATTGCTGCAAGTAACATCTAAAATAGCTCTAAAAGGCAAAAAACCATTCCCCAAAGCAGGGGTGGCAGATGAACACCAGGAGAGGGAAGGAATTATGTTCTCTTTCAGCTTTCTGTGTCTGTGCATTTGCTTCTGCATTTGCAGTCCTTGGGGCTTGTTTTGATTTAAATTTCCTTAGGAAAACTCTGTTGAAGGAATGCTGCCTGCAGTGGCTGGCTGTTCTGCTTTGGCTTTGTCCTGGGGAAGCTTTGATGGCTGGGGAGCAAGAGTTGCTTTTCAGTCTTGGTGGGAAATGCCTGGATAGAGGAATAGCAACCACCACGAGAGTCACTTCTGGATGGTGGGACTGGCAGTCTCTCAGCTCTCCCTTCGTGCTCATTCCTGTCCCAGGGCTTATTTAATTGCTTAACAAAGGCATCCTCTGCAACCACTGAGAAAGGACCAGTGCAGGGAGGGAAAAAGCAAACCTGCATCAAGCCTTTCATCCAAGCACAGGGAGATATTGCTGCTGACCTCAGTGTTTGTAACTATGGTGTCCACGTTGGAATGGAGCGAGCAGCTGAGCCCCAGCATGGGGATTGATGTGTCCAGATTGATGCAGGACTGGGAGAAAGTGAGGACCGGTCCTGAGGGAACCTGTGTGGCAGCAGGTTGTGTTCATCCCCAGAGAGCTCCTTATTCCCCTTCAGGGGTGGTTTTGAGATTGGCTTGTTAGGGCTTTATCCCAGGTTTTGCTGCCAGTCTGGCAGCTCCTGCCTGGGTTTGACCCACAAGGTGGATCCCAGTGGCCTCTGCCTTTTGTGGCAAGCTGGGAGCTTGCCACAAAACTGGAAGCATGAGCCAGGGCTGAACATCCAGCCAGGCATCCCATGCAATCAATCCACAAGCAGCTATGCCATATTATTCCTGACCCCGTTTCCAGAGCATGTAGCAGGCGAGCCCCACGTTTGCTGCCATCCTGCTCCCTGCTGCTCCCGTCCCCTCGGTTATCACAGGGAGTCAGAGCTGTCACCACTGACTGGTGCTCTGTGGAGAGGTGAGAAAATGCATTTTTCAAAAAGCTCACAGCTCGTGGTTCTTGGCAGATCGATAGGGAAGCTGGAGGAGTCCTTTGCATGCCCACAGTTGGGGCACCTCTGTGCCAGGTGCTCTGCAGGGAGTGGCAGGGGTTCCTTGGCTTGGCAATCCCCATGGGAACCTGCAGGCTGAGCTGGGGCTCCTGGCTGGGACAGGCTGAGCTACAGCCAGGGGCAGGGATGGTTGTGCTGGGCAGGCGCTGTGTTGTGGGTGCTGCTGTGGGAGTCATGTGCTGGATCCATCACCACTGGATTTGTGTAACACTGAGCAGGAATTTTTCATGGTTTCTTAACCTCTTAATGGAGTTTCTTTATAGGGAAGCTGGCATCTGACAGGGGAAGGAGGTTGTTATTCCCTATGAGAACCATGGGTGAACAGCAGGAACTTGGAAAATACAAAAAGCTGTTTCCAGAGAGGCTGGGAATAAGCCAGTTAAATCTTTGGCAATTCATGGGCCCAGCTGCAGTGGGACATCAGGATTCTCTGGGACCTTGTTAGCACAGCATGTGCTTTCTCTCCTGTTAGAGTCTCCAAGTTTGGGAAAGCAGAGGGGATAAAAATGCACAGAATGCTGGGAGACTCCTGTGATAGCGTGAGTCAAGGTGTCACCTTGCAAATAGGAACTGATGGAAAGGATAGATCTGAGTTGGGGGAGAAAACACCACTTATTGTATGTGCTGTGCATGGGAAGTTGCAGCATGGGGTGGGAGAAGGGAATAGGTACAGGCAGGACGAGAGATGGTTTTGGCTGGGATTCGGGGTGGTGGGGAGGTGAGGAGGAAGGGAAAAGCTGTTCCATGTGATTGAGGTCAGGCAGTGTGACAGCTTTCAGAAAGAAGTTTGTCCTGAAGGTCCCTGTGCATCTCTCATCTCCAGGCAAGTCCTAAAGTCCTAAATTGGAGCAAATCAGCACTAGTGCTGTGGTGTGGGCCCAGAGGTCCCTGCCAACCCCAGAGCTCTGAGGAGTGAGAGTGTCATGTGGTGTGCAGGCAGTGCAGAGCCCTGCGAGAGCAGCTGCCAGAAATTCAGAGAGATGCACTGCTTATAAATAATAAATGATAAATTCAGCCTCTGATCTCCGAGGCACGCTCTGCTTCTGCACACTCCATGCTGACAGAGAAGATCCCCCATCCTGGACTCAGCAGTCTGTCTCTGGCGTGGAGGGTCTGAGGGATGCTGGGGAGGCAGCTCATGGAATTGGGGTCGTGCTGAGCCACGGTGGAGCGTGGCCCCTTCTGCCAGCAGCACTAATGAGCGTGGCCCCTGTGCCACGGCTGCTAAGGAGCATGGGGAGGGTGAGGGCAGCCTTGCTCAGGCTTCAAACCACCCCAGAACAAAGCTGTGCTCCTGCCCTCTGGAGAGCAGCGTTTTGTGTGAATGCAGCTTGCTGAACGAATTAATTAAGTCAATTTAAATGATAGGCTAAACGATGCTTAATGTTAAACTTCACGAGTTGTGTAAACAGCAGGGTCAGGGTTGCTGTGGCTGGGTAGAAGGGCGGTTCTGGCTTTATCCAAGTGATGCACAACAACTCCCTCCCCTGCTCTTGGGGGAGCTGTGGCAGTGCTGGTGAAGCTGCTGGTGTCAAGAGTTTCTCCTGCCGTGCCCGGGCACTGCTGGGCTATCTCCTGCTGCTGCACACATCCCTGTCCTGCTCCCGGCACCTGGCAGTGCTGTCAGAGCTGTGTTGGGTGGTGTCATGGCCAAGCTGCTGCTCGAGGGGCTGATGTGAGCTGATGGCTGCACAGGTAGCCTGGAGGGATTATTAATTTTTATTGTTATTATTTGTTAGCAGCGGTTACAAAGGTTGCATGAGTGCTCAGTAGATGGCCAGCTCTGTAAACGTGTTTGTACCATGGTTATCCTGCCCCTCCCACCCTGTGCCCGTGTCACAATTCCCTCCTGTGGGCTGGTTCCAGTTTGGAGCAGGGCTTCTGCTGCAGGTGGGAGCAGGACCTGCTGCCCATGCTCAGGCTGGGCCCAGCCAGCCCAGTTTATTCCTGCCAACCTCAAAGTGTGGCTTTCTTGCTGTGTGGGTTCTCTGTAGGCAGCAAAAGGTTGTTCCACAACTTTTCCCTTTGTGTAGGAGTGTTTTTAACATGCCAGAGCAGAGTCCTAGTAGGAGTAAATGATGAGGAGCAAGCAAGAAGAATAAATGTTTTTTTAAAGCAATTTCATAAGCGACATGAATGGAATGGCCTGTATGGCAGCTACACCCTCTCCGCTGAGATCCTGGAGGTGTGAGGGGGCTTGCAAACAACTGCTGCTCCCTGGGTGTCCTGCCTGGCTGGGGCTTCGTGCCCAGGTGGGACCCTCTGGTAGGGCTTGGGGCTCTCACTGTGATGGGGCTGGGGATACCCACTGGAGGCACAGGGGTGCTTTCCTGAGGACAGGATGCCTGGAGGAGCAGAGCTGCTGCGATCATCCAGGTCAATACCTCAGGTGATGGGGTGTGCAGGTTGTCCTGCTTGAAAGCACGGGGTTGTGCAGACCCAGCTCGTGACTGGGGAAGGGCATTAGAGTGTGGCCTCCCAAAAATCCTCTTTTGCCTGCCAGCTGTTTCCTCTCCTAGGCGCAGGCTGAATTTCAGCTCCAAGCCTCCTCTTTCTCCTGTTGGTGTAGCTGTACAGTCAGCAAGCAGGAGGGACAGCTAGCCACAGGGTGCTCCCAAGGTGTCTGTAGCATACCAGTGAACATGAGTGCTCCTCACAGGCCTGGGGACCCTCTTGCTCAGAGGAGGAAAATTGCAGGTCGGGTCAGCTACATTTCCTTCTCTTTCTGCGTGGCACTGCACATCACTCAGCCTGTCACGGTGGGCTTGGCCGTGGATGCCACCCGTTGGAAGGACATTGTGTGTGAAGGGGATCTCAGCTCGCTGTGAGTGCACTCTGTGTCCTGAGAGCCTCTCCAACCCCACAACCCCTGTGCACGGCTGGCTGTTCCTGAGCTGCTGTTGCTCAGGAAACTTCCCCTTCAGCCACAGAGGCTGTGAGTGCCGGCAGGTCTCTGTGCCCTGGTTCAGCTGGAGGTGCCTGGGCTGTGTTCCTGAGGGTTCCCATCTCTGCCCTGCACTCATCAAGAGAGCTCTTTCAGTGCTTTGTGCTGGGAGGCACATGATGTGCTGCTGCTGCTCCCACTGCCATCTCAGGGAGGCTGGCTGGACAAAACCTGGCCTGAGTCCGTTCATCTGCAGACAGTTTTTTATCCCTAGGTGAAAACAAGGATTAGCTTATTGCTATTGTTTATTCTTAGAGATAATTGGTATTTTTGTATCAGCACTGGGGTGGCAGCAGGACCAGGACAGTGCCTGTCCCTTGTGCTGGCACTGTTGAGGGACCTCCAATCTTGTGTCCAGTTCTGAGCTGTCATGGCAAGAAAACTTAGAGATAATTGGTATTTTTGTATCAGCACTGGGGTGGCAGCAGGACCAGGACAGTGCCTTGTGCTGGCAGTGTTGAGGGACCTCCAATCTTGTGTCCAGTTCTGAGCTCTCATGGCAAGAAAAATATGGAGGGGCTGGAGTGTGTCCAGAGAAGGGAATGGAGCTGGGAAGGGGCTGGAGAGTCAGTGCTGTGAGGAGCAGCTGGGAAAGGGGCTCAGCCTAGAGAAAAGGAGGCTCAGAGGGAACCTTCTCCAGGAGGGAGGTGCCAGGTTGGAGTTGGGTTTTGCTCCCAAGGAACAAGGGACAAGACAAGAGGAAATGGCCTGCAAGCTCTGCCAGCGGAGGCTCAGGGGGGACATCAGCAGGAGTTTCCCCATGGAAAGGGTGGTCAGCCTTGGCAGGGGCTGCCCAGGGAGGTTTGGAGTGCCCATCCCTGGAGGTGTCCAAGGAAGGGCTGGAGGTGACACTGAGTGCTCTGGGCTGGGGACAAGGTGGGCATGGGGCACAGCTTGGACTCGATGGTCTTGGAAGTCTCTTTGAACCTTGATGATTCTGGAATTCTGTTTCCAGCTGGCTGCAAAGCCAGAGGCTGATGTTGGGGCTGAGGAGCGTTGGGGATGTCTGTGTGCTGTCCTGGAGCAGCAGGTCAGAGCTCAGATGAGGCTCCTGGCGCATTTGTTGGAGTGGCACAGGACGGGCAGGGTGGGCTCTGTGCCAGGATGTGAAAGCACAGCGCAGTGCTGCCAGCAGCAGGAGGCATGAATGAAATGTGCTCATCTCGCTGGCTTCCCTGGAGCTGTCACCTGTGACTGTGGGAGCTGCATTCCCAGGGCTGTGCAGCTGCCTGTGCACAGCTCTGCCCTCAGTGGAATGTCCCTGCTCATGGGGAGCACAACTCTGGGCTGCTGTTTCTGCCACCGCTGGCGCAGGCTGGGATTTCTGGAGCTGTGGAGCAGAACCTCCCAGGCAGCAACATCTCCTCCTCTGACAGGACAGTTACTGCCAGCAGTGGAGACTTCTCGGAGTCTGACCCTTTGCTCTTTCCCTAGTATCTGATTTTGTTTGACAAAAAAGGATTATTAAGAAAAAAATCAGCCCCTCCACACTGCACAAGGGGAATTTGTGGCTTTCCTAGTCCAGCCTTGCTGCTGCCTGGCTGCTGTACATGCTAGATCCCCAAAGATGCCCTCAAACCCAAGCAAACATTCCCTGTGCAGGTGGGGTCACCGTGACCACCCTTTCTGCTTCACAGGCTGCAAGGGTTGTTTCTGGAAATCCATTGTGTCCACAGAACATGCTGTGTGGAAATCCTCTCCTGCCCTCTGCGTGCGTCTGTCTGTGAGGAGATGTCAGCCTGTGCAGCCTGCTCTCCAGGAGCTCCAGAGCCCCCCGTTCACATGTTGGCTCCTCCTGCCTACCTGGGACCGAAGCAAAGTGCTAATTGTTGTGCAGATGTCATCTGCCAGGCAGGCAGGAGGCTGGAGGCTTGAAAGAGGCTGTGCTGTCATTTGCTAGCAGCCTCCTCGGTACACGTGAGCTCTATTTTTATTGGGAGTGTGTGTTTGCTTTCAGCCACTGCTTTGTTGAATTTATCTTTCTTTTTTTTTCTTTTTTTTTTTTTTTTTCTTCTTTCTTTTTTTTCTTTTCCTTTTATTTCCAGGCTTACGGATAAAGTTTTAGGGATACATCTATTTTTCATTATTCCAGTTTTGCTGCTTGTTTTATAACGGAGAAAACCTCAACCAAACCCAAAAACCTGTTCCCTGTGTAAAAAGCATTAGTTTGTTCTGAGATGAGAGGGAATTGTGTATTGTGGTCATGCTGGACTGAGGTCATGTCTGTGGGACTGTCCAGAAGGGCACGAAGATCAAGATCTGGGAGCAGGGGGAGTTTGAGGCTGTGCATGGTGCTCTGGGTGTGGCAGCTCAGCGTGTTGGTTGCAGCCTGGTTTTGCTTGGCCATGTCCCAGGAGAGAGATAGAGGCTCTGGCCACAGGTTGGCTTATGAAAACAGGGAGCTTTTCTTCTACTCCAGCTGTGGTTTAATAAGGGCTTGTGGGTCCTTGAGGTGGTTCTTTTGTCTGTGTGCTGTCCTGGAGCAGCAGGTCAGAGCTCAGATGAGGCTCCTGGCGCATTTGTTGGAGTGGCACAGGACGGGCAGGGTGGGCTCTGTGCCAGGATGTGAAAGCACAGCGCAGTGCTGCCAGCAGCAGGAGGCATGAATGAAATGTGCTCATCTCGCTGGCTTCCCTGGAGCTGTCACCTGTGACTGTGGGAGCTGCATTCCCAGGGCTGTGCAGCTGCCTGTGCACAGCTCTGCCCTCAGTGGAATGTCCCTGCTCATGGGGAGCACAACTCTGGGCTGCTGTTTCTGCCACCGCTGGCGCAGGCTGGGATTTCTGGAGCTGTGGAGCAGAACCTCCCAGGCAGCAACATCTCCTCCTCTGACAGGACAGTTACTGCCAGCAGTGGAGACTTCTCGGAGTCTGACCCTTTGCTCTTTCCCTAGTATCTGATTTTGTTTGACAAAAAAGGATTATTAAGAAAAAAATCAGCCCCTCCACACTGCACAAGGGGAATTTGTGGCTTTCCTAGTCCAGCCTTGCTGCTGCCTGGCTGCTGTACATGCTAGATCCCCAAAGATGCCCTCAAACCCAAGCAAACATTCCCTGTGCAGGTGGGGTCACCGTGACCACCCTTTCTGCTTCACAGGCTGCAAGGGTTGTTTCTGGAAATCCATTGTGTCCACAGAACATGCTGTGTGGAAATCCTCTCCTGCCCTCTGCGTGCGTCTGTCTGTGAGGAGATGTCAGCCTGTGCAGCCTGCTCTCCAGGAGCTCCAGAGCCCCCCGTTCACATGTTGGCTCCTCCTGCCTACCTGGGACCGAAGCAAAGTGCTAATTGTTGTGCAGATGTCATCTGCCAGGCAGGCAGGAGGCTGGAGGCTTGAAAGAGGCTGTGCTGTCATTTGCTAGCAGCCTCCTCGGTACACGTGAGCTCTATTTTTATTGGGAGTGTGTTTTTTCTTTCAGCCACTGCTTTGTTGAATTTATCTTTCTTTTTTTTTTCTTTCCTTTTTTTTTTTTCTTCTTTTTTTTCCTTTTCTTTTTATTTCCAGGCTTGCGGATAAAGTTTTAGGGATACATCTATTTTTCATTATTCCAGTTTTGCTGCTTGTTTTATAACGGAGAAAACCTCAACCAAA
This sequence comes from Passer montanus, assembly GCF_014805655.1. Taxonomy (NCBI): domain Eukaryota; kingdom Metazoa; phylum Chordata; class Aves; order Passeriformes; family Passeridae; genus Passer; species Passer montanus. Next base: position 1,110,006 of record NW_024360166.1, on the reverse strand, counting down.
CCCAAAAACCTGTTCCCTGTGTAAAAAGCATTAGTTTGTTCTGAGATGAGAGGGAATTGTGTATTGTGGTCATGCTGGACTGAGGTCATGTCTGTGGGACTGTCCAGAAGGGCACGAAGATCAAGATCTGGGAGCAGGGGGAGTTTGAGGCTGTGCATGGTGCTCTGGGTGTGGCAGCTCAGCGTGTTGGTTGCAGCCTGGTTTTGCTTGGCCATGTCCCAGGAGAGAGATAGAGGCTCTGGCCACAGGTTGGCTTATGAAAACAGGGAGCTTTTCTTCTACTCCAGCTGTGGTTTAATAAGGGCTTGTGGGTCCTTGAGGTGGTTCTTTGACCCTTTAGAAAAGAGGAGACACTGAAAGAGGAAATGGGAGGTGATGCTTTCCTGCACTGTGTGAGTTAAGCAGGGGAACTCATTGCTCAGGGATGCTGTGGTGTCAGAAATCCATATCTGTTCAAAACCCAATTAATGAGAAAATCCAGCTGATGTGGTAGAGGTGGCTCAGAGGTAGAGGCTGCTGGCAGGAAGACCCTGGCTCAGGAGTTTCTGGAAGATGCAGAAGGGCTGCTGCTCAGGAAGACCCTGGCTCAGGAGTTTCTGGAAGAAATACATCAGGTGCACTGTTACCTCTGCTCTCTGCTCTGTCCCTCTCCTGTCCATCACTGACCAGGGGGATGTGAAGAGTTGCTTTTTCTTTTTCTGGCAAAAACGAAGCAGGGTTTGTAGTAACAAAGTGGAGTGGAGGGACAAGGTAGCAGTGAAAGTGTGGAAGGAGAGGAGGCTTCCCCTTCATGTCCCTGAAGGCTTCTGGGGCAGAGGCTCTTTGATGGCAGGAGCTGGTGTTGGGTGCTGCTGTGAGCAGGTTTTCTGCTTTGTGGGACACAAAGTGGTTGTCAAGGAGGGGAAACTCTGCTACCTGATGTGCCATCCTGATGGACAGCAAAGCGAGATATTTCGGACTGCATGTAGGGGAGGAACTTCTTCAAAACCTGGATAGGAGTAGGAGCAGACTTGATGGAGGGATGAGTAACGAAGGAGTGTTTGAACGGAACTAATCAGTCCCATCTTCTTTCAAAAGACCTCATTTAGTTTAATTTAGCAGCGTGTAAATTTAGAGCCAATCAAAGGAAATACTTGTGCAGCCTGTGTGCTGGCAGGCTGCTGCACTCCCTAGCCCAGCAGTGAGCTGAAGGCTGTGGGTGGATCCCGAGCCTCGTGTGAGGCACTGGGGGCACACGTGTGTGTGCTCACATGCAGGGTGGGCACACCAGCTCCGTGCCCGGGCAGTGGCACCCACGGCAGCAGAACCCTTCATTTCCCCTCTGACGTGGTCCATCAGGGAGCCTCTGTGCCATGGCTCTGCTCCCTGGTCCACCTGAGCCTGCTCAGAGCCAGCTCCTGGCCCCACGGCTGGGCTGAGCCTCTGCTCTGAGCAGCAGGGAAAGCCTTGTGCTGTAGGCACCACCAAGTAAACCTTGCTGATCTCTGCAAAATGTTGTTTTCCTCAAGAAAAACCTACATATGGATTAGGTGAACCCCTGATCCTTGGACAGCTGGTCGTTTTGTTTAATTTGAATTAACGTAGCTACTTCTGTGCTTAAAATGAGGCACAGGCATAAAAAGCCCTCACGGGATTGCACTGCTTTTTATTTTTCCTTCCAGTTGTCATCCGTGGCACTGACACAGTGATTTTAAACAAGTCTTGCAGGTCTCCTCATATTTTCCAGGAGAGATATTGTCCCCTGTGGGGTCAGTATAAGTTGCTTGGAATTACTTGTCACAAACCCCATTAGCAGTGAGCCCCCCACAAGTCCCCTGTGCTCACACCTCGAGGTGTTGTGCTTCCTGCTGTGTCACACCTCTGATTCCATGCTGTGTTGCAAAGTGTTGTGTAGAGTCCTGAAACCTGCAAAAATGGAAAAAAAATACTGTTGGGTTTGTTTTGCTTTGCATTTCAGGCTGGTGGCAATGTCTCCTTGGGCCGGGCTCCTCTCCACCACTGCCAGAGTCAGCCTGCTGCTGCTGCTGGGGTCTGTGCTCTTCTCCTGCTCCAGCCTGGGCCACAGAGTACCTGTAAGTTTTGGCTGCTCCAGCTTGTTTTCAGACTGATGAAACATGGATGCTTTTTGCCTTTAAAGAAATGCCCATTATTCTTTAGGAAATGTCTTTCTCCTGCTTGAATTATGAAAACAAACCAGAAAGGGTTCTACTGATTTCTGTGTAAATGAAGAATTGCTTGTGTGGTGCTGCCAGCTTTTGCTAGAAATGCTAATGAAAATGGGGTATTGCAAAGTAACTGTGGCCAGACAGTGACAGCAACACTTAAATGAACCAAGTCACATCCTTTTATCCTTACTGAGCATTTAAACCCTGGCACTTTTCCTGAGCAGAGCTGGTAAACATCAGCTGTCTCCATTATGTGTTTGAACAGATCCAGCACTGGAAGGCCTGGTGGTAAATTTACAATAGCCTGTATCACTAACTCCCTCTTGGATAATCACAGAACTGTGGAAATCAGCTAAGTAATAACTGCTCCACTCACTCCTTTTTAGTCCTGTTGAGTCTTGGCTCAGAAAATGTTAACATTGATTTTCATCTGCAGAACCTGGGCTTTTATGGCTGTGATTGTTCCTGAGCTTTAACCATTTGTTATAATTTGAACAATTGCAAGCCCCTGATGTGCTCAGCAAAAGCAGGAGTTAAGATCTGGTTTCTCGTGTATTTCTGAAATCGCAGTCCCTTTCCACAGCTGAAATAAAAACATTCTATAGGTTTGTCAGCCATCTTTTGTGTGTTATCACAATCATGGAATTGTGAAATTGTTTAGGTTGGGAGAGACCTTTATGATCATTGAGTGCAACCTTTAACCCAGTGCTGCCAAGGCCACCACCAACCCACGTCCCCAAGTGCCACATCCACACTGTCGTTGCTACTGTGTGTGTTTTGCTCAGGTTGACATTTCTGTTGCTTAGAAAGACTCTTCTGGGCTGGAAATGGATATTTATATGCATAGCATCCAAATTCTGACAGAAAATGTGCATGCATTTTTTCCCAAAGAGTGGAAGAACTGAAGGCAAAATGTGTCCCAGAATTTCCAGTTAACCTCTGAATTTACTTATATTTTTCGCTGTGAAAACATCCTAAGGATTAAGATCCAAACACTTCATGAAGTGAGCTGTAACTCCATCTTAATTGCCAACAATTAGGACTAATCATTCCCTGTAGGTTGGTTATCTCAAATTCTTCAGTGGTGACTGAATTGGTGATCTCAGAAGCTGAAAATATTCCCTTCAGCAGACACTGAGCTGTGGGGATGATGAGCCTGGACCAGTTCATCTGTTCCTGTTGGAACCAGAGCAGCCCAGACCCAGGAATCAATGCCTGGTGTGAGAGTACAGGTACTTTCTGTGCACTCTCCAGAGTTTTTTATGACTCCCACCAGCTCCCTAGGGAGGCTTTCCATTGAACACCAAGGTTTCCCTCACAGCAAGGATATTTTTTCCCTGCTGTTCTCCCCTATTCTTCCCTTGGTGTAACATCAAGCCGCTCGTGCTGGCTGCTCTCCCACACCTCTGGCAGCCTCGTGCTGCGCTTGCCATGGAGGTGGTGATTAAATCCCTGCCTCATTGTTTTAAAAGCCTTGGAGAACACTGGAAGAGGGTGGAGAAGAGGATCCTCACATTTGTATCATGTGGGCAACTCGGTGTGTTTTTTCCCGTGTCCTATTTTGGAAACAGTTGAACTATTTTAGCTGAAATCTTCTCCAAGCCTGAAATAAGTGCATTTAAGAAAAAGAAAAAAAGAACCAAAAACTAACAAAACCCAAAAAAACCCCACCAAACCCCAAACCAACCAACAAGCCTTGAGGCATTCCACTCGTGTGGAAAATTTCAGCTGAAAAAGTTAAAAGTTTGACATATTTTTAGGCAAGGGAAAATGGGGTCTTACAATGTTACACAACCCTAATAGCCAGGGCTCCTGCCTCTGACTGAAATACAGGTGAGGCTCTGTGAGAGCTGGTTTGGAATCTGCAACCTGCTCTGGAATAGGAAATAAGCTGCGTTGCTTTGTTCAGCATAAATGTCATGCTAGTTATGCATGTTTAACCTTTAATATACTTTAAATCTAAATTTAACCATGTGGAAAGAATCTCAGATGTAAAAAAAAAAAAATCTGCTGGCAAGGGAAAAAATTTTGTATTCTCAGCCAGCACTAAATTACCCAGATGCAATTGCTAATGAGCTGAATCTCTTCTCTCCAAAAGGAGTTTGCCCTTACAAAAATAGAAGAGAGCAACATAAAAGATGACAGTGGGAAGGAGCCGGGGACAGAGGATGACGCTGATCCTGAGGACCTGGAAGTGTTTTACCCCACGGATCAGTGGCAAACCCTGCGTCCAGGTAACTGCTGCTGGCTAATTATAGCATGCCTCTGGAACCCACCTGCCAGCACTGACAGGAGCCGTGCAGACACTCCAAGAGCTGTTTGTTCCCATGACAATGTGTGCTTTTGCTGGTGTTCACATAAAGAGAAGGATGCAGTGACCCAGTGCAGGGACTGGAGGCCGTGGGCAAAGCGTCCAAGGAGGGGAGCAGCTGCTCCAGGGCTTTCAGGTCACTGGAGCAGGAGGAGTGGGCTGCCAGCCCCCTTGTAGGTGGGGGGCTGTCTCTGTCACTGGCTCCACAGCCCTTTCTCTCTTCATTTGTCAAGGGCCAGGTTTTATAACATTTGTTGGCACGTGGATTCCCAAGTCTGCTGTGCTGCGCTGTGGTGCTGCTCAGTGGCAAGCTGATTAGGAGCTGTCACTGGAGCACTGCACAGCTTTTTAACAATGGGTTTTCTGTTCCTCGGCTGTTTAAAAGTTATCTTTTATTTCCATCTGTGCAAACCACAAAAAATCTCTTCCCTTTCTTTGGGTTGGTGTCTTTCATTAGACATGCCTGGGACTCTGTGGTGAGAGGAGCCCAGCAGAGCAGCTTGGCCTCCATGTGCTGGGAAGTCTCTGGAGGAGCCAAACCCATTCAAACACACACAGATACACGTGTGCATACATATTTCAACAATTAGCCTGTTGCTGGGGTCCTGAATGAGCTGTTTAATCCACTTGTGCTTTGGTGTCCTGATGTATATGCAGGTGTAATACCTTCCCACCTCACAAGGGTGAACTAAGTAGTAATTAATTTTTATAAAGTGCTCTGAATTTAAGAGCTTTATCCTGTGCTCAGTATTATCATTGAAAGAATAAGTATGGGTTCCATTTGTCTTGAAATTTCTGCCAGATATAGCAGAATGACTTTTCCAAATGTAAATCTTTGTATAACATAAATGGCTACAAAAGCCCCTGCGTTCCACAGAGCTGCAGTATATACTTATATTCCATTTCTGTACCATTATGTATGGAAGGCGTGTGGTGTCCCTGCTCATTTTCCAGCCTGGCAGATCCCCACCAGCTTTGTTGGAGCAGAACATGTACATACTTGCAATCATTAGAAACCTCATTGCAGGGTTTGTTCACAAGCACCTTCTCCACTGCTCGGGTGCCTTATTCTGCTTGATTTTTGTAGTTATTTCCTGTTGGGCACATGCAGTGAAGGGCTTGTGGAAGTGGGGAGCTTGTCAGTATTCACAGAGGAGAGTAATTTTGGTTACTCTTCTAAAGACCTAAATGGTGTCCTGCCTCATGCTCTGACTGCTACAGATCCCAGCACTGGGGACATGGCACAAAGAGGAGCCTGCCTTGGTCTCCTGTTGCCAGCCTGGGTTTCTGTCTCCTGGGGGTTCTTCTGGAGTGAAATCCTGTGAGGACTGGCACTGACACCTTCAGCACGTGTTAGTGAAGGCTGGGGCCCTGCTGCCAGCAGGAGCCCATCCCTGTAGCCTCTGGCCCACGCTTTCCCAGTGTGAGCACAGCTCTGGCTGGGCAGGGAGCTGACCTGGCACGAGGGAAGCTGCTGCTGTGGCTGCACAGGGATGTACCTTTTGGTGCTGCAGCAGAGCCATGCACCTTGGCAGCATTTCTCACCCACTGGTTCTGCATCTTGCCGTGTTTTCCATGTGGCTGCACTCACTGGCAGCTGAGCAGAGCCTGCTGGGCTGGGCTCAGAGTTTGCCTTCTGCTGCCCATCTCTCCAGGACACCCCCACTCCCTCTCCCGTTGTATCCCTCTGGCAAACTAGGCCAGTCTCTCTGAGGGAAGCAAATGTTTGAATTTAGAATTTGGATTTACAGTTCTGAACACTGGGAGGGAGTTTGGAGCTGCATTTCCCCCATCTCACTCCTGTTTCAACTTGTTGCTGTTCTGAGCTCACGCAGCATTTTGTGCTTCTCTACAATGGTGCAGCAGCTCATCTTTTATAGATGTATTCCCAGTTTTCCTCTGCTGAGTTTCCAGTTCCCTGTTGCTAATTGCATCATTCCACATTTCCACTGGGACTGCAGCAGTGTCATCAACCTGTAACCTGTCAAATCCCCCCCCAGATTCGATTGTTATTGTGTCTGCAGTGCTTTGGGCACTTGTTCCTCGCTGTCTACAGTGTGAGCTGGATTTTGATCAAGTGCTTCCTTGCACTTTGAGCACACTTCAAGCTGCTGGAAGTAGCTGGATGCAAACACAGAGAGACAGTTGCCCTAAGAGCTGTGCTGCCTGTAATCTGGAAGCAAGATCAGTTGTCTCTTCTGCCAGGCAGCCGGAGCTGATGGCTCTGGAAAGGTTGGTGAAACTTCCCAAAGCCCTTTAACACTTCGTTAGGCATTGCTTCTTTCTCACTTGGTGCTAAATAATGCACCAGGTGCAGGGCTCAGACTGAAGGGAGATGTGTGCCTTGGAGAGGTTTCCAGCACCTCTGCTGTTGGACTTCTGGGCATCATGTGTGGGGCTTTTACTTCTGTCCGTGGCTGGAGCCCGCAGGAGCCAGGAGGTTTTTTGGGGTTTAGTGAGTGGGATTGCTGTGTCCTCTGAATGAAGATTCACACCACTGCTCAGACTCCTCATGATCAGGTAAAAGCTTCCTCTGCTGTCTTTTTTCTTTCAGAATACACTTTCTCCAGGTGACAGTACCCTTGGGAACTGGAACATATTTTACTTTTGTTATTTGGGCACCAAATTTCTCAATATTTTGTTTTGCATTCCTGATGATGATTGGAAGTTGGATTGCTCTGACCATCTAGTTGTATCACTGAGCAGCTGATTTTCTACCAAGCATGGTGGGAAATTTTCCACCCAGCAGTGGCTCCTCTGGGAAGAGTTTGCTGTGAAGATTCAGAGCAAGGATATAAGAGGCAGGGGTTTAATTGGGAAAGGAAAAGGGCATTAACCACCACCCCCCAGCAGTGATGAGTGGAGAGCTGGGGCTGCACAGGGCTCTGCTCTGCCCATCCCTGTGGCAGCAGTGCTTTGCTGCTCCCTAATGTGGCAGAAACCCTCTGGCAGCTTTTCCAGCTGACAGTTGGGAGTTAATGAGTCCAGTTTCCAATCCAGATGGACAAGTGAGAACCTCCTCTGCCCAAAATATCAAAATATTTACAGATTGCTCTGCAGACAGGCAGCAGTGGGGCAGAGAGGCTGCCTTTGCTGCAGAGCAGCTCCCTGCAGACTGAGGGATAGAGCAGAGCCTGGCACTGTGACTGGCATGGTGCAGCGTGGATCTCTCTGGGCTTTGGATGGATGTCTTGGGGCAGAGCAGGGAGCTTAGCTGGCCTGCACCTTCAGCTGTGGTTAAAGCTCTGCCTTGCAGAGCTGAACCTGCAGTGACTCCTCGGCGTTTGTGCTGCCCAGAGTAATTTTCTGAAGTGCCCGATTATTTCACAGGTAAAAACCAAGGAGCCATAGCTGCTGCTGCTGATCAGGCTGCCAGAGTGAAGCTGATGTGAACATGCTGTTGGTGCTGCTTCTGCAAAGATGAAACCATCTTATGTTCAGCAGGGAGCCAGTGATACACTGCTTGGCATTTAAATATCCATGGCTGCAGCTCCCAAAGATCCTCAGGCTATCTTTGCTGCTCCTGCTTGTCACAGGTATTCTCCTGTCTCATTTGCTGCTCAAACAAGGTTTTACACCTGTGGAAACACAGTTCTCCAGGTAGCCACATCGGGGAGGTGTTTTCAGAGGCTGCTTTGAAGGACTGGCTGTGGAAAGAGCAGGGCTGAGGATGGGCAATAACCCAGTCCAGTTTCATTGCCAGTCTCTCTTCCAGGAGCTTTTGGTGGCCAAATGAGGCAGCACTGCTTTAAGCTGAGAAGAGGTTCGTGAAGCAGGGGGAGGAAGGAGGCAGGAGGGATCTGTGCCAGGCCTGTCCCACAGCCCGTGCTGGGGATGTGGTTGCTGCTGAGGGTCCCCTCACACCTTGTCCGTGGGGACCTTGCTCCTGCTGCTCACTGGGATGTCCTGAGCTGCAGCAGCTCTTGCTAATTGCTTTGCTGAATGAATCACTGTCCAAACCATGGGCTTCTTGCTGACCCAGACAGTGGTGGGCAGGTCTCTGAAATATTTGTGGCAGCACGGTCAAGAGCGGGCTGTGAAGTACAGAGTGAAACCACCAGGGTATGCTCGTTTTTGCAGAGTTTGACGTGTCTAATCCAGGCAATAGGAGCCTCATCAGATCAGCACAGATTTGCATGTAGAGGGAAGGCAAATGGAATTTTAAAAACCTCATCTATACTAGATGAAATGCTTCTTCTCCAAGTTTCTTTATAAAATGACTTGTTCCTGATGTGCAGAGGGGAGGAATCTCAACTGTGGAGTTGTTATAATCTTGTTTGGCCAGTGACAGGAGAGCTGGAGGATGATTCCAGCAGGTAGGAAAGGTCAGGCTGACTTGAGAGCAAGTGTTCAGTGCTTGGAAGCTGAGTTATGGTCCCTGGCAGCTCTCCCTCTGCTTGTTTTCAATCTGACCTCTTGCATAGGAGGCTTTTCATCTCCTAAATATATCTTGTGCCTGTCTTTTTTATTGCCAGCTGCCTTCATGGGCTCCTCTCTCAGTTTCCTACCCTCGTGAGCTTTTCTTTGCCCCTCATCTTCACATCACAGGAGGCACAGTGTCCCTAACACTGGCTTGTGCCTAATTCCAAGTCCTTAGCAGAAGTGCCAGGGCTGAAGCTCCAGATGCTGCTCCTGCCTTGCGTGTGCAGGCAGATGTGGCACACCAAGCAGTGCCAGGCAGATGTGGTGCACCAAGCCCATCCTTCATGCCCAAGTCCTGCTCTGGGTAAGAGGGATAGTGATGTTTCCCTCCAGCTGTTGGTGAAAGGAGAGGACTGGGGCTCAGGAGCTGCAGGGCCAGTTGTGGCATTCACAGTCTCTGAAAAAATCCCTTTGCCCAGGATGTTTCTCCTGGGAAGCTGAGAAGCCTCAGAGAAAAGGAAAACAATTCTTATCTCATTTGCTTCTCCTGTGTTGTGCTCATCTGGAATGTGTTTGGAGATTGTTCACCCACAGGTGATTGTTTCATTGGATTCTGGTGTGAGTTGTTTTGACTCTTTGGCCAATCAGTGCCAAGCTGTGTTGGGACTCTGGAGAGAGTCATAAGTTTTCATGATTATCTTTTTAGCATTCAGGATGTATCCTTTCTGTATTCTTTAGTATAGTATTCTTTAATATAATGTAGTATAATAAGGTAATAAATTAGCCTTCTGAGAACATGGAGTCAGATGCATCATTCCTGTCTTTGTCGGGGATGCCTTGAAAATACACTAGACAGTGAGCAGGCGTTCCCAGCCCCCTGCTCCAGCAGGAGGATGTGTCTGAAGGATGCCAGCTCTGGGCAGGGAGACACAGCACGAGTGTCCCACCCTGCAGCTTGGTTTCAGCATTTCTGTAAAGAATTGGGAGCCCCAATTGCATGAATTGGGAGCCAGTTTTTGCTCCCCAAATGCAGGTAAAACTTCTCTTCTGTCATTTCCAGAAATGGCAGTGTCCTGGCAGCACTGGTGTGGTGAGAAAAAGCCCTACCTTGTTTGCTCAGGCTTAGGGGCAGAGTGGGCTTGGGGTGGGTTTTTGGTGTGTCAGGTCAGTCCCGTCCCTTACTGGCCGTGATGTTACTGGTTTCCAACTGGTTACAAAAGTCTTTTGCAGTGATGCTCCTTCTGCCAAAAATTAACTGTGCTTCTGAGCAGCCAGAATAAAAGCCTGAGCTTCTCTAACATGCGGCCATGGACTAGGCTGTGGGCATCACCAAAACAAGGGTGCAGTGCTGTGTTTTCGTGAGCCAAGCCATGACTCCTGCTAGTGGTTTGTGGAATTCTGAGCCCTGCAGGGTATTGCAGGTGGTCTGGAATGGTCATAAAGCAGGGGATGAGGTGCTGAGAGTCAAGCAGTGGTTTTAGTGCAACAGGAAGAGGTTAAACTGCAGCTTTCAGAATAATTTCAAACTTCACTTTAATGATATTCAGGCTGCTGGTGGTGTAATAGCAGTAGACATCAGCAGTGGGAACCATTCCTGTGGTTAAATGCACATTGTTTGGTGGGGGGAAAGTGCTTTGAAAGAAGAGAGACTGTTTCCCAGAGAAGACATCTCTCATTCCTTGCTTTTCTCTCCTTCCTGCCAAGCCAGGGATGCTGTGAGCGTGTGAGCTGCTGAGAGGTGCTTAAATGTGTGCTGGGTGATGAGGAATACCTTGCTCTGGTTTTTATGTGCAAGCAGGCTGGGTTTTTTGCAGTAGCTCCAATAACTTTCGTGTGGCTGTTTAGAAGGATGAACCTCATTAAAGAAGAGGTATTTAATAACAGGCTTCTTTTTATCTCTGTCTTTATCTAACAGTCTGCACATTTATTTCAAGCTTGTAACAGTGCTTTGGAAGAAAAATGTTTTCTCTCCTCTAAAATGTTTTGGCAGTGCCTCCAGCCTCGGTTATCTTGAATTTCCAGTTTGGCTATCATCTCTCCTCCATCCAAAGCCAGCAAGCCACAGCAGGCCCATGGCTCCAACATTTTCCTTGGGAAATGGGCAATTTCTGTGGGAATATAGTTTCAAAAGATGGGACTTGGGTCCCAGAGTCACCGAAACTGTTCTGAAGGTTTGCTCAAACATAATCACAGCAACTCCCTCAGGCTTCAAATGTGTGATCTTGTATGGGACAAGCACTGCAGGCACTGCAGTGTTTGCTGCAGGATGTGATTGACCACACACTCTGGGAGAGGCTGGCAGCTCTGGGGGTCAGGCATTTCTGCAGAGATTTTTTTTTTCCCCTAAATTTGTTGACTTTATTCAATAATTTCATAAATTAAACCTGACCTACAGATCTCTTGCAGACGTGTTTTCAGCCCACTCTCCTGTATTTGCTGTGATTTGATGGTGGTGATGGAGGCAGCCCCAGCCCTGAGGGGATGCACCATCTTTCCAGCTCCTTCCACATCCGTCCCTTTGGCATTGCTGGCTCTGTATCCAGACCCTGCCCTGGCTGAAGGTTTGCTGGAGCACAGGTGCCTGAGCCTGTGGCCAGGATGACCATTTCTGAGCCCTTTTCCCAGGATACAAGTGGCCATATGCTCCAGGAGATGCTGGATTTGGGCCCTGGGTCGTGTGTGGCAGTTATTACAAAAGAACGTGGCTGCTCTAGGGGCTAATCCCTGGTTTTTCCTTGCCTTTCAGTCTGGATGATGTACATCCCTTAACCACAGCTTTGCATCATTATCTTTTTCCAAAATTAGGGAGTATTTTCCACGGTCTTGCTCAGGCCCTTCCTCCCTTCAGCTTCCCCCATGGGCTAAGGCCTGACTTACTGAAACTTCCCCAGAACTGATTCTGAGTGGGCAAGGACAGAGTCAGAGGATTTTCAGGCAGTCAGCACAGTCAGATGGCTCCTGTGAGGAATATTTCACTTGCTCCTTCACAGTTTCTGCCTGCAAATTGTCCTCTGGCTCAGATGGGGCTCCAGCTTTTTTTTTTTTTTTCCTCCTTTTTCTTTCCTAAGTGATTCAATTTTCCATGTATTTATTTACAGGGTCACACAAGCAACAGGTCTGCTTTTTCCACAGATCCTTCCAGAGCCATGTGCTGTGCCTGCTCCATTTTGGTGCAGAAGCATCTTGCTTCTCTGAGTAAAACTCAGAATATCCATCCAGCTGTCTTGACTGAGCGAGGCATTTTCTGTGAACCCTGCCCTCTGTTCATTTCAGAATCTGCAGGGAATTTGGGACATAAATTAAAAAGCTATTTGATGCTCCTTGAGGCCTAGAAGCTGATTTTGCATTTGTTCTTACTTGAACACACACTGAGACAAATGGCTCTGCTTTACTGAAGCTGCTTCCTTTAGCATCCTGAGGAAGCTTCCCAGTTAAAAAATAAATATGGCTCTGTTTCTTCAGCCCTGCTGTACCAGCAAAAGCTGGGGAAGGAAATGTAATCTCCTTGGGTCTGTCCTGATGTTTCATAGAACTAATTCCCATTTATTGGAAGAACTCTTCCACGCCAGATTCATGTTTAATTTTTTATTATGTGTTTACATTTTGGAAGGAGTAAGGGTGGCGGTGTTGGAAATTCTAATGAGGGACATTTCTGATTGAAAAGACTCAGGCTCCTCTCTCCTGATTTTTCTGCCAGCTCCTTAAGACTGCAGGAAGTTTTGCCTGGGTCATTCACTTGCAACAGGATGTTATCTGAATAGAGAATTAATGTATGCAGCCTGTCACTTGGAATTGCTGCTGTTCTGCTGCTGGAGAGCTCCCAGGGTTGCAGAGCCCTTGCAAGCAGCAATATCAGGAATGTGCCTGTGATCCTGCAAAGCCAGAGGAGGAACAGGGAGCTGCAAGTCTCCCTCATCACTGCAGGGTGTGAATAAATAGATCTAATCAACAATTTACATGTTAGCCCCAGACCAGCGTTTATTTTTAGGATGTGTCATTCAGCCTCTGCATCTCAAGCTGGTGGTGTTTCTAAAAGCACCTCTAAGTGATCACAGAGGCTGGATTTTAAGCTGCATTTACATTTTGATAGAATCTGCTGCTTTTCTTATCTGAGACAAAGCCCACCTGATCTTCATTAATTACACTATCATTTCACCTGCTAACCAGGGTGCTACTAATTACAGTTATCTGTCTGTTCTTCACCAGATAATGCACAAAAAATTGTTATCCCTGGCTGTATCTGGATTAGCTGGAGCTGTAAGGGGGTTGCACATGGTGATGGGTTTTACAGGTGGAGTGCAGGTATTTATAGAGTGTCTGAGGGAACGTGGAGGAGTGGCTGCTGTCCCACTGGCTGTGCTGCCATTCCAAGACAGCTCCACAGCAAAACATACAGAAAACACTGCTTAAAGATAGAAAAATCTGGTTACTGCAGGGTGACTAGAGCGGGCCAGCTCCACAAGAGAGGTGGTGGAGTCCTGGGACATCTCAGACCTGCTGAGCTCAGGCCTTGGGCTGGAGGGGACACTGCTTGAGCAGGGGCTGATCCCAGGGGTGTTTCCAGCCTCAGCCATCAGGGACTGTCTGATAGTGCCTTTTTAAAGACAGAAATCTCATGGTGGCTTCATAGAGAGCTGCGATCCCTGGTGGTGGTGCTGACTGCTCCCCCACTAACATCAGCTGCAGTCTGAGTGGGGCAAGCACAGAAAGGTCTCTGAAAAGAGGCAGCAGGAAATGTCTGAGCTGCTGGGGAGTTGTGAGTCCAGAGGGCTGCAGGCAGGAGCCAGAGGCTGCAGGGAAGGCACCCCATGAGGGCAGAGCCTTTGCTGGAAGAGAAGTCAAGGGCCTTTCACTTGACTCCTGTTTCATCAGCCTTTCACACACTGATCTCTTCAGATGCTCTCTGAACCTTTGGATTGCTTTCTGAAGGGGAAAGGACTTGTTCTGGAGGAGAAGCAGAGCCAGGCTGCTGAGGAGAGCTGGTAGCTGTCTGCTGGCAAGAGTGGAGGGCCATGGAGACTCGTGCAGCCCAGCTGTGGCCAGAGGGGTGGACACTGGGTGAGGAGATGTACAACTCTCCTCCATCCGCTGCGAGTGTTCTGAGGCCAAACACACCTGCCCTGTTTGTACTGCTTGCTGTACTTGATAAACTGATATATGTGAGTTTGGGGGGTTTTGTTACCTTTTTGTATTCTGAAGAGAACTAAAGATGGTTCACATGATTTCTTTTGTGCCTTCTGCAGTGCAGGTGATGCAAGCAGGGATGGAACAACAGCATGTTTATACTTGTCAAGTCTCCATCCATACCTGAGGAGCTGCCTGAAGCACAAAGGTGATTGTCTTGCAGGTTTAGAACACTACACCAGCAGGGAGAACAAGAAGCTCAGTGGAGACCATGCTCCAGAAAAAGTGTATCCATGGTCCAAAAGCTAAATATGGAACCATGGAAGTGCACACTGCAGTGGTAGTGGAGCTGGAATGCTGAATGGGGAGATTTCCTGCCCTTCTGGCACAAGGAACCAGGGGTCCTCTGGTTCTCCATGGTCCTCCATGAGGACCTCTGGTTCTCCGTGGTTTTCCACAAGGATGTGTTGATGCCTTGCCCAGGGCTGTGACAGCAGGCAGTAGTTTCAGGTGGGGTTGCTCTGCTGGCAGGGCCTTGGTGTTCCCAGCAGGGCAGGGCAGGGATGCTCCTGTCGCAGCAGAGCACTGGGCATGCAGGTACCACCCTACAGCAGCTGCTCCTCCTCTGCATCACTTCCAGGGACAAAACTCCTGTCCTGCTGCGTGGCAGGGAGCCCTGCAGAGCCAGCAGAGAGGGGACAGGCTGGGCAGCACTGGTTTAATAATTTTTGCCTGTTCCTGCCACGGAAGCTGTGTGCTGGGTGGAGATGTGTGTGTTTGGGGAGGGCTGGCTCAACCATTAGCTTGTCAGGGTTTGCAACACTGGCAGCTGGGGAGAAAACTGTTATTAAGTGTAACGTGGCACCTTGGAGATGGAAGCATGGGGAGACAATAAATACAGCCTTCCATAATGCCATTTTATGGTGTCACTCTTCAGAATTTATTAAGGCTTAGTTGCAGCCATGCCTGCAGCCTTCTGTGCTGGAATCAGTAAATTGTGTTCATTATCTCCAGCACTTGCTCTGACCTGCTGTGTTTTACAAGGGAGGAGACACTGGAGGCGTGGGGACACCCCAGCTGCTTTCTGCAGCCATTTCCTTGGTGCCAATCCAGCTTTTCTGGGGTTGCTGGGACACCTCAGGCAGTGTGATGTGTTAGGTGAAGAGAACACTGAGGGACTGAGGACCTGCCAAAATCACCCCAGTTCCATGAGGAGCAGGGAAGGAGCTGTGTGAGGAGGGAGGCCATGGGCACCTTGGAGCGCACTGGCACGTTTGTCACTCCACTGTGGGACCACTCCAGCAGTCTTGGATGTGCTGAGGATATGCTGGAGGTGGAAAAGGGCTCACAGGAGCTCTCTGAAATGCAGACAGGGAAATGCTACACCCCTGTCTGGTGTCCTCTTGCACCAGCTGTTTTCAAATGAAAACACCAGTGAAACTGTGCTCCTTTTGCCCACTTTTTGTCAGGACAAATCCCAGCAGCAGCACGTTTGTGTACCTTCATCCTTATCCTCAGCATTTAGGTCCAGGATGGAGGAAAACAAGTTCAAGCCCAACCTCGTGATAATTTATTATGTTCCATGTGCTTAAGGGCAAAATTTAAGTTGCCAAAAGCAGATGTTTGCATGCTCTTTTTTTAGCTCTCAGAGTACTTTCTGTGTGCTTGATTGATGGACGTCCCTGTTACATTAATAGCTGGGCTTTGCAGAAAGCTGTTATTACCAGGAGAATCTGGTGTGGGTTTCAGTTTTTCTTCTTGCATTGAAAATCCATTATTAATGTCTTTCTGAGGAAAAAAAAAGAAAAAGGTTTCAATTCAGGCATTTTGCTTTGCTTTCTCAGGCTTCTCAACTGTCTTCACAGAGGTACTTTTAAAATCAGTATTGCAAGTGTTCTTAATATTTTACTGAGTGGTTGAGGGTTTCTGCATCTTGCTATTGATTTCTGATTGTACTGCAGGATATGTAGGTGCACACAGGTTGCTCTGTGATGGATAACTTCATATGTGTCTTCCTAATCATCACTGAGTTGCCTTCTGCATGTTCCCTATTGCTGAGCTTGGAAGGCACCAGGAGAGCTCTGAGTGCAATCCCGAGGCACCAAACTTGTGACTGTTCATTTAATTTGGGTTTGGTTTTCAATCAGACACAGGGGTCATGTAAGGCTTGTGGGGTCTCCTCTTTGTGTTGCCTCTGCAGAGTTCTTCTGCCCTGGCTTCTCAGGCAGCTTTGTGTTCTGTGTTGTAGGAGCAAAAGAAGTCATTGTCCTGGCTTTGTGTGGGGTGGACATAATGGACCTTCAGCTTCAAGCACTGACCTTGGCCCTTGGGGCGGTTCTGGGGCAGATCTCAGCATTTCAGAGGTGCAGAATCATTGGATCCCAGAATGGTTTGCATTGGAAAGAAACCTTAAAGCTCATCCAACTCCAACCCTCTGCCATGGCAGGGACACCTGCCACTGTCCCAGGCTGCTCCGAGCCCTGTCCAGCCTGGCCTTGGACACTCAGGGATGCAGGGCAGCCACAGCTGCTTTGGGCACCCTGTGCCAGGGCCTGCCCACCCTCCCAGAGAACAATTCCTTCTCAATATCCCATCCAGCCCTGCCCTCTGGCAGTGGGAAGCCATTCCCTGTCCACTGCAGGCACCTGTGAAAGTCCAAGTCTCAGTGAAGTAATACAGAAGCCCAGACTGTGTTGGTAACTGCTGTAAAGCTGGATTTCCAGACAGAGGCTCTTGGAGCACATCAGCACTGATGGCACAATCTGTGTGAGAGCTTGTTGGCACCACAGGAACCTGTGAGGAGTGAGAGGACTGTGGCCAGCATGAGTGCTCCAAAATGCTTCCACAGCTCCAGGTGGGCTGTACAAGGGAAGAGCTCTGTGTGTGTGGGCACAGTCCTTCCCAGCTCTGCATGCCCTGGCACAGGCTCCACATCTGCCTGGGGCTGTGGCTGTGCCAACAGGCACTCTGGAGTGGGCTGGGTGTACACAAACCTCTGCTGGCTGGGCTGTTTGCTCCTCAGGCTTATCCTGGACAGGCTCCTGCACCTTCAGACGTGGAGGCTACACCTGGCTTCTGAGGAACTGGTTGTTGCAGTTTTCTGTCCGTGCTGGGGACCAGGACAAACACTGGCACGGGAGCTGGTCCTGTGTCCCCAGGATAGTAGGGATGGTGGTGGCAGCGCTGGCAGGGGACACGGCAGCCCAGCCCTGCCTGGCATGCAGAACAGTGGGCAGGCTCTGACCTTGCCGCTGGAACTCACTTAGCAATTCTGTTGATGTTGTGGAAACGAAAATATAATTCAGGCCACCTTCTCCTCCAAGCTGACCCTGAGAATCTGGGAGAAGAGCTACTGAATAATTAGGGGCTTTTTTTTTTCTCCCTTTTGCTGGAGTTACTGCTCAGTGTTGAACTGTGCTCTAAATTTTTTTTTTTAATCCCTTTTGCTGGAGGGATCATTACTGCTCAGTGTTGAACTGTGCTCTAAAGTGCCTTTAGTTCCCTTGAACTTACTGCTCTGAGTGTACTTAGCATGAATATAATTACGTAGCTTGCAGTCTCATTAATCAGCGGGGGCTGTGGCACATCCTTGTTGTGCTGTTTTGTGGGTGGCTTGGCTGGTGGGAACCCCCTGGCCAGGGGTGGAGGCTGTGGCTGGAGCATTCCCCCTCTGCTCCTGTGCCTGGTTTAGCTGAGCTTTGTTGTCTCATCCTGCAGGATCTGGAGTGTTTGCTAGCACTGCCATGATTGCAGCCTTGCTGCCGTAGAGGAGAAAAGGGAAAGGTGGGTTTGTCCCAAGGGAGTTTGGCCGGACCAGATCCCTACTGCTGTCCCTGTGATTTGGGTCTGTGGGGTTCCAAAATGCAGAGCCCAGCCTCGTGGCTTTGCAGTGAACACCCGGAGCCCGAGCTCTTGCGCAGGGTCTGCTGCAGGGCTGTTTGATGATGCTGTGCCTCTGTCTCTGTGGCAGAGCTCTCAGTCTTCCTGGCAATGTAAATTCTCCTGGCTGCATGCTAAAATTACACTGAGTTATTGATTTATCTTTGAGAGGATTTCCTTCCCGAGGGATATTTCTGGCTGTTGTAGTGATTTAGTTCTTCTGCAAGTGCAGAATCCATGGCAGGGCAGAGCCACCCTCCTGCCCTCAAGCCTGCAGCTCAGGGTCGTGCTCCCTCAGGCTTCCTTTGCAAGCTGATTTCTGTTCCAAGGCTGGGACAAGGTTACATGGCTGTTATTTCTGTGTAACAACTGCAAATAAAAGGGCATTTTCAACTTTCCACTGCAGAAGCTGCAAGTCTGGGACAAACCTTTGTGCCGTGGCACCAGCATTATCTTGGGCATGTCTCAAACCCAGCTCCAAGGCTGGCACGTGGGATGTGTGGAGCCATGCCAGCCTTAATACACTCGGACTCCTGGGGACATTTTAGATCCTCAAAGTGGGCTATGATGGGACCGGGAGCATGCTAACACTTCTCTCCTAAAGCTGCAGGGTACAGCCTCTCTTTGCTTTCTGTTGACTCACCATGGAGTGTCCCTAAAAAACAGGCCAGGCAAGTTCCTGCTGGTGGTCCTGAGGAAGCCAAGCCAGCTCTCTTCTTCTGTCACCAGTTTTCTCCCCTTGGCCCTGAGATCCTACCCCACTAGCTGTGGCTCAGCTGGTGAGCACCATCAGTAGAAGGACCTGACTGTTCAGGACACGGCCAAATGTTTCATCTGCTTTGTGACTGGAAAATGCCCAGCTCTGTGTTCTTGGGTGCCCATTTGAAGCATGTCCCTGTGGGTTCCTGTATCTAACCCCACAGTGGATTTGGCACCAATCTCAGCTGCACACTGATAAAATGTGAGGCTGCTTGTGCATGTGGTGTTATGAAACAGCATCCACCAATTAGGCCCAGGGAGAACGTCAATTTATTTTCCTGTGAACCAAGTGTG
Source organism: Passer montanus (assembly GCF_014805655.1). Lineage (NCBI taxonomy): Eukaryota > Metazoa > Chordata > Aves > Passeriformes > Passeridae > Passer > Passer montanus. The sequence goes on along the minus strand of NW_024360166.1, from coordinate 1,091,112 downwards.
GCACAGCTCCTTCCTTTCCTAGTGATCTGTCTGTGAGATAAAACACATCTTTAGTGTCTATCTTAAATACTGCAGTGTTGACAAATTCTCTTGACAGAAATTAGGCTAATGTCCCTTACGACTGCGTTAGCTGTAGAAACGAGGCTTTAAATTGAAGCTTCGCAAAGCGCGCTCTCCAAGGCATCTCCTTATTCCAGCTTTTATTATCCAAATTTGTTCTCACTCTGCCTTGGCAGCGGGGCTGGCAGGCGGCTCTTCCCATCCATCCTGCTTGTCTCACAGCCAGGCTGGTGGGACCAGCACCTTCCAGGGCTGGACTGGGCAGCACTGGCCAAACACTGCGGAGCCGTGCCCTCGGGTCCGGGAGGCTCTGGGCTTGGGGGACACCGGTGCTGGGACATGGGTGAGGGGAGCCAGCTGACACACATCGAGCAGAGATGGGATCCAAGGCAGTCAGCTGCACGCCCTGACAGCAGCACAACGTGTCCTGAAACGCTCCCACTGGGAGCTGGAGCTGGGAGAAGGGAGTTTGTGTCGTACACGTCTCATCCTTGCAATTTCAGCACTGAGTTACAGACTCAGAAGCTGAGGACAGGAACAGAGAGGTCTGAGGCCTGGTCATGAACGTCCCTTCCTGAGCTTCCCAGCCCTCCCTTGGAAAATAGTTTCCTCTTTTGCTCCTTTACCCTTCTCAAGTTGAGCCCTTTTAGCCTTTAACTCCTCGTTTCCAACACAGGTTAACCATGGCCATTTTAAACCTTCTGATTCTCACACTGGTGTTGGTCCTGATGGATTATCCCTCCCTATTGAACTCCTCGTTTCCAACACAGGTTAACCATGGCCATTTTAAACCTTCTGATTCTCACACTGGTGTTGGATTATCCCTCCCTATTATGTCCTTTCTGTGCCTCCACATTGCCAGGTTCTTTGGTGACCATCTCCTGAATCCCTGAGAGAGGAGGAGAGGCTCTCTGAGAGTGACAGATGTGGGAGTCATGATGGTTGATGATGTTCTGGAGGTGCTAACCTCCATCATAGTAAAGAAGCCTCTCTCAAAAGGTATTAAATGCCTAAAATTCCACATAATTAATATCATCCTCAGTTCCTTTTGTCAGGTTCTCAATTCTCCTGGTCAGCTGCCTTGTCCTTCTCTGCCCACATCCTGCATTGATCTTCTCTGAATGTAGCCAAGCCTTCAGCATCCCAGATGGGCTCTCTGGAGTAACAAATAGACCCGAGGAATGACAGTTATTAAATGGATTGTAGCATTGGCTTGGGGATAAATAATGTAGTGAGTTGGAGAGGGTTTAAAACTGGCTTTTGGAAGTAAACTTCTCATGGATGTTGACTTGGGGACATGGTGAGAGAAAGGTTGCTGCAGTGTCTCTGCAGCCTGGTGTGCCATTTGAGAGATGAAATATCAGAGTGTGGCTGGATTCCTTTGGTCTCTCTGTTTCTTCTGCTCGGATCTTTGTGGGATTAAACTCTGAACTGCTGCAGTTCACAGACTCCAAGCCCAGTATCAGAATTAAAAATAAATCAAGTGCCTCGTATTAAATCGTGAGCACATGGCTCCTGCTGCCCCCGGGCCTGTGGCAACTCACTGCAGTGCCTGCTTTGAGACTGGGGAGAAGGGTTTGCTGGGAAAGTGAAAACATGTTGTGCCCACTCTGCAAAAGGACAACCCTTCTTCCTGCCCTGTGGTTATTTTTTTCCTGGTGTGTTTGCTGCTGTTGCACTGCAAGGCAGAGCAGCCCTTCCAGGAGGGAGGTGGGAGGGCAGAGCACTTGGAGGAGCTCTTTGCCACAGGAAGCATCTCCCTCCTGCAGCAGCAGCAGCAGCAGACACACCAGCAGATGCTGCAGCAGTGCCTCCATCAGAGGCACTGTATTTCCCTCTCGAGCCCTCCTGTCACCCCTTCCTTCCCTGAGATCCCTCCTCCCCAGGCACCTCGCTGGCCTCCACCTTCTCTTCCCTCACTTCCAGACTTCTCAGGGGGCCCAGGCACCTCATGGGATGGCCACGCTGTGCCCTGTGTGTGGCAGCCACCCCTCCTGTCCTCGTGGCTCCCCTGCACGAGAGGGATGAGGTTTGGTGTGTGTTCAGCAGGCTCAGCTCTTGAGCAGGAGGCTGGGCCCATCTTCATCATCCTCACCTTGGCTGCCAGTGAGGGTGGGCGGCAATCCCAGGGACCCGCTCTGGCACTGCCAGCCAGGGCCCTGCCTGTCCCCACGGCACTGCCTGTCCCAGGGGCTCGCCTGCCCCTCCTTCCCTCTTGCTGCAGGAGGTGCAGGAGAAGCCAAGTGGATTTGGCAGGCGGTGAGGAGGGAGCCCAGCCCAGCCTCACGGGTGCCTCTGTTTGAATAGCAGCGTTCAGAGCACTCGGCACCGGCTGATCAGTTGGGAGACCATAAATCCCAGTGCCAAAGGACAGCCCTGGCTCAGGGAAAAGGGCCAGTTGTGAGCACTGTCCAGCCCAATGTCCAAATGGAATGGTGCTTTCACATCTCTGATCAAGGGTTACTTAGTGGAGAGCCCCTTCCTTGTGAGGCTTTGTTCTCTGCTAGCTGTGGATTGAATCACGGGAGGAGGGATTGGATTCTGGAATCACTTTAAAAACATTTTCATTCTGTTTGCTGAGGGGAACAAATTACAGAGAAGACCTCTCAGCACTGTGACAAAAGAGTGCCTCTAAAACCCTTTTCAGCCAAACAAGTGTTTGAGCTGAAGGCCTGATGGATGGTGCTTAGAGATGTGGTTATTGCAGCAAGGTTGGCATTAAAAATCACAGGGTACAAGAAAGTTCTCCCAAGGGCTGCTGTGGGGGTGTCTCCCTGTAATCCTGGTGTGAGGAGCCTTATCACCCTGAGTCCATCCAGTGAGCTCTGTGGCATCAGCCAGAGGATAGCATAGCACAGCAAGCACCAGTGAGTGACTTCTGTCTTGCTAAATGAGAAACTGCCATGGGATCAGCTCTTTCGGGGTGGCATCACTGGGGCAGGAGATCCATGGGCAGTGGTGAGAGCACTGGACATGGAAGGACGATGGTCACCACGGCAGATCCTCTTTGGGCAGCTGCCACGTGTGACGTGGAAGCACAGGAGGTTCCACTGTGTTTCCTGGGGAGGCCCATGGTGCAAGAGGGAGACTCCTCTCTCCTGGTGAAACTGGGGGGGACATTGTGTGGAGGATGGTATTGGACTGAGAATTGAGTGTCATAGGGGGGGAGGGAGGAGGAGTGTTTTGGAGGGTTCCATTGTGGATTGTTGTATGTGGGTTTTTTTCCTTTTTTTCCCTTTTGTCTCGATGTTGTAGATTAATAAAGTGTTGTGTTTTTTCCCCTCCATTTCCAAGTTGGAGCCTGCTTTGTTCTGTTTCCGGGTCACATCTCACAATAACCATTTTGGAACTATATCTTTCATGGGGGCACTGGCATTGTGCCAGGGTCAATCCATGACAAGTCCTTACATGAGAGTTCCTTGGTTTTGTTGAGGTGCTTTGAACTCTTCATTCAGTCTCTCAACAACTCATCCCATTCAGGCCATTCTGGAAGAGCCTCTGCAACATCTGTGGCTGGGGGATCAGGCCCTGCCTGCTCCCAATGTGTCTGGGTGTGGAATCCTTTGAATCCCTCAGGGCAATCCCCAGGGCTTTGCTGTGGAAGAATATACTGTAGAGTCTTCACCTAGGCTGAAAGAGAAGACTTCCCCATGGAGCCTTGCACAACACTATGAACCACCCCAGTTCCTTTCCCCATATGTCCCAAATTCTGGTCGTTTCTCCTTTCCCTGATCCCCCATTGGTTATGGTATCCCTGGTGGCAGGCTCCGTGTCTTCCCTCGAGTGCAATGCCCTTTGTCCTGCCCTTTGTGCCACTCTGGTGCCTTTGGAGCATTGGCCACTGACCCCTGCGTAACCTTGTGCACACCACATGGCCGGGTCTTAGTCTCTGATTCCCCTTTGGCATGCTGGAATAAACCTGGGCTGGAATTCATCATACAAAAGGCTCTTCTGCCTCTTGTGGCTGAGCTGGCCATGGTGAGTGTGGTGTGTGGACTTGACTGCTTTCCCTGAATGTTTACCCAGGCAGCTTTTCCACAGGAGATGCTTACTGGGGAAGAGGTAGCAGCAACCACCATCTAAACCCGCGTGTTGCTACATCCGGGTGCCCTGGGAGGCAGAAGGAAGCAGCAGTGCCAATTGTTTGCTCATGCTGTAAGGACAAAACTCCTTTCTTAGGGTTTCCTCTGCAATCCCAGGCAGAGAAGGACATCTCTGTCCTTGTCAGCCCTCTAGGCAATGATCAGACAGAGCAGCAGTGATGAAACCAGGCTGGCACCAGCAGGGCTGGTCCCTCGCAGGCAGAGGCAGCCCAGCTCCTCCAGCCCGAGCTGGGCAGCGCCTGGGAGAGGTGGCACCATGGCACTGGGCAAGGTGCATCACCCCAGGGGTTCATCAGAACTCCTGCTTAGGGAACCCTTTATGAATACGGACAGCAGACAGTTATTCTATAAAAGAGTTTTCTCTCTAATTAATTGCAGTAGGTACCAGAGTCCCTGCTGTTACTGGTTACCTGAGAAATCGAGAGGCAGTGACCAGGCTGGTGCTTCTCTGAGGAGATGCTGCACTCAGCAGGCAGCTGTGGCTTCCCAGCAGTGCAGTGGGAGGAAGAGCTGCCCAGGGAGTGGATTTGTAAAGCATTTCTTCCAGCATCACAGGAGTTTGTACTTGGGATGTGCACACAGGTGTCTGAGCTTCCTCCCTGCCCGAGGTGGGGAATGCTGGGGGTGCTGGGGCAGCTGCTGGGGGAGCTTCCAGTGCTGTGAAACCTCTCCACCAGCTATCAGGAGGAGGTGACATAGAGCATATTAATGACATTTTCTAGTGGCACTTAATTTGGAGGAGCAGTGAGTGCCAGACAGTGAACTAATGCAAAAGGCTGTAGCTGAGTGAAAAAAAGGACAGAAAGAAATAAAATGAGATTCAGGCTCTGGGACTCTTCTCATCAGTAATCCATCTCTTTCTTCCCTGTGTCTGCTACATGTCTTCCTTTTGTGTGTAAAAATGTTCTGTTTTGAAGTAACAAACAATCTGCAGAGTGGTAAGACTTGCCTTTGTAGGAAAGAAAGGAAAAAAAACACCTGCAGGCTTTGCTGGTTCCTTGCTCAGCAGCTGTAACCAGAGCCTGGGTGTGAGCTGAGCCCCCCAGACTGGGCCTGGCTCCTGTGTTTTCCTCCAAGCACCCTGGTGTGGCACATCCCATCCACCCAGGCACAGCTGGAGTCAGGCACAGTGTCCCCTGTGTGCCACCAGCATGGGATGCCCCAGCCTCAGGCAGTTCCCCAGCCCTGGCACTGGTGGCTCCTGCAGCTAGGGCCGCAGCTGTGGGGAGCTCTGCTGCTCCCTGGGATTTGTCTCCTGGTAGTTTTTAATCATTATTTTATTAAGGGAGAAGGTGTGGTGCCATCAGATAACTTATTATGGATGCTCTGGCAGTGTGATTATTTCAGTACTGCAGCACTGCCAGTGTGTTTTGCTGGAACATTCACATATTGATTCCAGATTCCTTTGTTGCCTGTACTAGAAAGAAAGTCCCATTTCCCTCCCTTCGTGGAGAGAAACAAAGAGTAAAGGAAGGTAGATGTCATCTGAGGCTTGCCCACACACCAAGGTAATTTTTGAGAGCTGCAGAGCCACTTACTGACTCATAACTGGGGCTTGTTTTCAAACCCTTGATGGATTTTTGAATTCTTTTACAATGGCAGACAAGGATGCTCACTTGGGGACAAGCCAAGGATCTGCCTCAGCAAGCTGGATCACCTTTGTTCTGCTTGCTCCAGCCTTCCCTGGGGACATTCCTCTGCCAAGGGGGAGAGGATAGTGCTGCAAGGGGAGAGTCTCCTGTCCCTCTTTGGCTTCTCTTGATGGGCAGTCAGTGGCCGGCAGCTTTGTCCAATGGGTGGGAAGGGATGGGATGGGATGGGATGGGATGGGATGGGATGGGATGGGATGGGATGGGATGGGGAAGCCACTGCCAGGAGTGCAGTGAGTTACTGCACAGCCTTGGTGGGAGGTTTGCAGGTCAGTGTGTGATGTACAAGTTCCCAGCCTGCAGCTGTGCAGTGAGTTGGGGCTCAGCCGTGTCCCCATGCTGGAACACAAACCCACTTGTGGAACGTGAAATGATGTGCTGGAAAGGAGCTGGGCAGGATGAGACCTTTCTTCCTCAGTGAGGAAACACAGCTGGTCATTTGGTTGGTCTAGAAGAAGAGAGATGGGGTTCTTTGGATATCACTGCGTGCTGCATATTCCACACAGCAGCCCTCTGCTTTTAGTAACGTGGTGCACAATGTGCCTGATCCTCCCTCAGTTGTGAGCCTGATGGAAGCATGTCCTGTTTTCCGTTTGTTTATTAATTTATCATCTTGTTTTTAGCCTCTGCAAAGCTTGATATTGGTACAGAGCCTGGGAAACGTGCACAGAGCAGAGTAACAGATAGTTGTGATTTGGTTACAAGGCAATAATTTAAGTGGACAGGTTTAACTGATAACATAAAGCACACGAGAGAAATCGCTTCGGTTTATAAATGTCAGCAGAGCCCCTGCAAGGGAGCTGCTGCCTGGTGCTGCTGCTCCAGCCAATATATTATAAGGAGATACAAACAGATGTCTGAAAAAATCTGGCTGACCAAGATTAAAAGAATGGGGCTATAAATTAAACTCTTCCTTGGTGTCTCTTTAAGCAACTTTATAGACAGAGCACATCCAAATGAAGGAGAGTTAATGCTCCAGGGACCTCCAGGTGCTTTGGGCTGCAGAGGCAGCACCCAGGGGTGGGACGGCTTGTGGGGACAGCAGTGTCAGTCAGAGCTGGCATGGGAGACCAAAGCCTGTCCTGGTGCTTCTGCAGCTGATAAAGGGATTAGATCAGGAACAGGAATAACACCATCCCTGCAGTGTCACCACAGGATTAGTGTCTCCTGCTTGGAAAATAAATGCTGTCACTCTTCTTTGACATTTATTCCCTATAAAGACCTTGTCATTTGTGAAGTGACAAGGGTTTTATCCTCTGGGAGTACTTTGCCTGTTGGACACTGTCTTTTTGGCTGCGAGGCAGCTGAGTGACTGAGGGGCAGGTGGGTGGCACATCCCCAGCAGAGGCACTGGGAGCTCTGCTCAGACCCTTGGGGCATTCTCTCAACCCATCATCCCAAGGAAATGCAATAACACCCATTCAAACTGAGAGCAGGTTCAGATTGGTTATTAGGGAGGAATTGTTCTCTGGCAGGGTGGGCAGGCCCTGGCACAGGTGCCCAGAGCAGCTGTGGCTGCCCCTGGATCCCTGGCAGTGCCCAAGGCCAGGCTGGATGGGGCTTGGAGCAGCCTGGGACAGTGGGAGGTGTCCCTGGCTTGGTAGGGGGTGGCGCTGGATTAACTTAAAGTTCCTTTCCAACCAAACCATTCTGTGATTCTGTGATCTTATTTTTAATCTATTTTAATTTATTTTAGTTGTGGTTAAAAAATCCCAAGAGTGGGATATTTTTTAAGTGGTAAGAGTTCCAAACTAATTGTGGGGGCAAGAGTTTGCTGCTTCCCCCTCCACAGCTGGAGGCCCTTCTGGCACATTTGTGGAGGGAATTTCACAGCTATTTATACTCACTGGGTAGTTGATTTAGAGCTGGGAAATTAACTAGAATGGAAACTCTTCTTTCCCTTTATGAGAAGCAAGGGATGAGGTCTGGCAGCTGTAGGATTTGCAGCTCTCAGGGAAGAGGGACAATTCAGTAACACATCTATGCAGTGCCTACCTGTGGATACACATATTTTATTTGTCTGAGGTGTCAAGGAGAAAAAATGTTACAAAATGGCTTAAATGAAAATGTGGTTTTGTATTTTTTAAATTGAGTTTCATTTCCCAAATGCAACTTAATGCAAACAATAAGTAAAAAATTAATTTCTCTTGGGAAAAAGCTATTAAGAGAATGGTTTCTGTTTTAGCAGCATGTGAAGCTGTGTAATTGCTTACACATGTATTGCTCCGGTGTGTGCTCCCAGTTGTTGAATAGTATCAAATTATAGGAATGAAAAAGAATCAACTATTTTTAAGGGAAATGTCTAGAAGCTACATACTGAAACATGATTAAAATTCCAGATTTCCAGCTTACTCGTCTAAATCAGGAATTTTAATCACATTATTCAAGTCAAGCCACCCTCAAACACACTTTTGACTTCAAAATACCCCAAACTAAATAAGACAGAAGACCTTCCTTGAAGAGCTGTAACATTTTTAAGTGTCAATGTCAATCTTTTTGTTGAAAACAGAGATGTTTTTCATGGTTTATTTATTAAAGCAGGACGTTTGTCCTGCTGTGCCATGAACCTGGGCTGCTGTGCAGAGCGGCCAGGGGAAATCCCTGGAGCACCAAGAGCTGCTGAAACATATCAGGGATGCAAGTTTTGCTCTGGGCTTTGGATGCTCCTGGTTAAACCCCATTCAGTGTGCAAAGCAGGAGCAGGAAGGGTTTGTGCCTTGGCTGATGCAGCCTCTGGGATTTGGCTGTACTGGGGGTGCAGCTTGTGAGCACCAGGCCTGGGTTTGGTTTTATTTCCTGCTTGCTGATGTGACAGATGAGTAATGCCATGGTTGACTCTCACAATTAAAAGGGAAATGTTAAGAGAAGTTTTACAGTTATGTTTTACCCCCCCTTGTGTTGTTATCAGGGTGCCCTGGGTTTGGGACATTTGGGAGGGTCGCTCGTTACTGTGGCAGCCCCTGACCCCCAATCAAGGTGTCAGGCAGGGATCTCCAGCACTGGGCAGGGAAGGAGGAGTCCATGGACAGAACTTTGGGGGGGCTAAAGGGTTAAAAGGTGAAACCTCCATTGTGTGGGTGAGCACATGGTGGGGAAAATCCTCTGCTCCTGGGTGCTGTAATATTTTCTCCATTCAGTCTTCTGTTGTATTTTTGAAAAGGTTTTAATAAACCTTTTAAATTTTTTGGAAGTGAGTAGCATCTCTCACACTGGGAATAGGAGCGGGAGGGCTGGGCCCCCCAGGCCCCTGCCCTTCTGGAGCTTGCTCCTGTGCTTTTCCTTGGGGTGATTCCCTCCATGGGATTCCACCCACCTCCTTCCTCTCCCCTGGCAGGCCAGTGTGGCTGGATGCAGCTGGAGCTGTGCTGTGCTCCCTGTCAGAGGCCTTTCCTCAGAGCTGCCACAGCCACTGCTGGGGCTGCGATCTGGCTGCCCAGCGCTGGTGGCACGGCCAGGAAAGCTTTGGGCTTTGGGGGAGGCAGCCAGCTGGGCCCTGGCTCTGCCCCAGGCCTCGGTGTCTGCGAAAGAGGGGCTCGTCCTTTTGCCTCCTGTTCAGCACGCGATGGCATTTCATCCTACAGGAGCTTGGCCTGGAAGGGACCTTAAAGCTCACCTTGTTCCACCTCCCTGCTGTGGGCAGGGACATCTCCCACTGCAGCAGGTTAACATTGGCAGAGCCGTGTCCCAGCGGTGCCCGAGGCAGGAACAGCAGATGTGGTGTTGCCCTTTTCATGGAGATCCTACAAACTCCTTTCTGACCAGCACTCCACCACCAGCAAGGGGCAGGGATTTGTGATGGCACCAAATTCCTGCAGAGCCCAGCTTCTCAGCGTGGGAGGATGCTCCCATAGATAGACAGAGATGAAAGGTCTGTGCATCACAAGTTTAAGGAGCAGGAGGAGGTTGGGATCTGTCCATGAAAAGGATTCCAAGTGTGGAGGAGGCGCATCTAACCTGTCCTTCCCTAGTTTGGAATGGGGAGATAATCACACCTGTCCTCTCACATATCCAACCAATGCAACTTGCAGTGTACAGGACTGATGAAAAGAAAGAGAGTGTACCAGAAATGCAAACCCTCTTTTAAAAGGAGATGCTCCAAGATGTATTTCCCTGCATTATCTAAAAGCATTTATACCTATTGGATGACTACAGGCTTTGAAATGTTTCTGACTGGATTGTGACAAACATCCCAGCGTTACGCAGGATGCACCAGGTCCTTTGATCAGGGAAATGTCTCTTTGGTCTTGAACAGGGAGGGATCATTCCAGTTGTTCCCAAGACCAGAGCTTTTTGTCTGTGAGTACATGTATTTATTGTACAAAATAATTACCTTTGTCTTCACTTCCCTTTGGTAGGAGATGCTCCCTGTCTCCTGCAAGCTGTTACTCTATCTCAGGTATCTTTTTAGGTAAAAGGAAGAGAGAAAGGAAAGGCTGAATTGAGAATCCTCCTCAGGAGGGAGGAGGGTGAGCACGTGTGGTCTGTCTGTCCATCTGTGAGCAGCTCTGTGGTTGTTCAGCTGCAACTTCACTGTCCTACACAGGCAGGATTCCTGCATTAAGAGAAGAAGAATTGCCATCAAGAAGTAGCAACCAAATATTGCCTCCTCTTCACCCACTACTGGGCTGGCCATTGAGATGTGTTTGTGGTGAACTGGTGAAAAGCACTCTGAATTTTCTACCTTTTCTGCATTTAAAACCGAAGCTTAATGTATTCTGTGTATTTTTGTTGGCAGATAGTAGTCAACATAAATTCATTTTAATACAGTATTTCCACACCAGCACAGCCTTGATGTGCAGCATACCTGGCTGTACTCTGTGGAATGCTTTGATTTCCCTTTGGCAGCTGCATTTTATTCTGTCTGCCCCAATCAGCAACAATTCCCCTTTCTCCATGTAGCCGCCAAATCCACAGCTGGTGTGGAGTTTTAGTGCTCTCCTAGGACCTGGGCCAGAAGGGAGGAAGGATACAGTGTCTGCTGGGCTCATGGTTCCACCTCCACTGTGGATCAGAGCCAGCCTGGCAGCACAGGGACACCTTTGGTGGCTTGGGGTGGCACTTCTGGGAGGGAAAAGCAGCACTTTAGGGGTGCTGCTGGATGGGAGAGGGGTCAGTGGTGGACATTCCACTCCTCACTGTGTGGCACGGGGAGGAGCTACTCCCAAGGGGGAGCATGTGCCTTCAGCTCCCAGTCCCTCCCAAAGCTGGAGCAGTGCAGTACTCTGAAATAATGTGACTTTTGTTTGCAGGTCAGGCTGTTCCTGCAGGGTCACACGTGCGGCTGAACCTGCAGACAGGAGACAGAGAAGCCAAGCTGCCAGACAGAGAAAATGGGGAAAGTGACATGAGAGAAGAGAGAAGAAGGAAAAGGTACAAACATACCAGGTTTTGGGTTGGGTGGGCTGTGGTCTTCATGCCTTTAATTAGAGGCCAGGTTCTCTGGTACAGTCAAGACTGCCTCTTCCTGAGACTTCATTGCTGTGTTAGGAGCTCAGCAGTGCTGAAAGCAGAGCCCTGTCCTTTGGGTTCCCTTTGGGATGGCAGTAGAAGTGCCCTGAGTGCACATTTAGACCCAACTTCATGCTTCTCATGCAAAAACACCAAAATGAAATTTGCATTGTGGCTTCTCTGAATGACATTAAGTCCTTTGAAATATCTGCAGCAAGTGGTGTGAAGCTGCTTTTTGAGCCTGCTCCTTGGGATCAGCTGTGAGGGGCTGAGGGCTGGCGTGAGCCCAGTGCTGTGTCCCACTGGGAGCAGCCCCACAGGCTCACGTGCACAGCAGGCACTGCCAGAGTCCCTAGAGATCAGAGGTGCCCTGCAGCCACCTTTGCAAAGGTGCTTTAAATATCAGCTGGTGCTGACTTTCCCCATGGAACCCTTGGTTCACTTGCTCTGGGGAATTTCTTTCGTCACATCTGTGGGATTTCCCACTGCCACTTAAGTTTCCTGCCTTGCTTTGGTGGCATGGCTGCAGAGGCCACTGCAGTGAGAGTAGCCCCTTCACTCATTGGCAAGATGCTCTGAGGTCACCTGTTTCTTTTTGTACAATGTTTATAAACTGAAATCTCCAGATTGAAGCTTGTAGGCCCTCTGCAATAATTTAGTACCACAGGGGTCGTTCCTCTATTGTAGCACAAAATTCTGAATTATCAATTCATCAGCCTTTTTTATTGTGGTAGGAGTTGAGATTGTGGGTCAGCATAGCCCCTCATTTTCTGGGAGAGGTGTCAGGAAGCCCCACACAGAATCCAGCACTCATACCAATCTCTTCTTGAGTATGTTGGGTTTTTTCATTCCTTTCTTCCTGCCTTAGCCATTGCTAGAACGTCACAGTGAAAATAGAATAGAGGCAGTTGCTCACTCATAACATGTTCTGGTTTGTTTTTTTTCTTCTGCAAGGCTGGACACGGTTGGTGTTGATGCAAATTCATTCACATCCGAGGAGCTCAAAAAGGCCTTGGCTAAAATGAAGGAAAGTGAGAAGACAGAAAGGAAGGTAAGTGTCCCATTTCTAAAGCAATGCACATTGCAGGGATGTGAACACACCCAGTTTCACTATGCTGAAATACAGTGATTAAAATGATTGTTTGGAAAACAGTGTGCAAACTAATTTTTTGTTGAATATGGACCTAAAATACTTTACTGTCCTGTTTGTGGTATTGATCCCTGGCTTCTCTGTACGACTGTTAGATTCTGTGAATGGTTTGGGTTGGAAAGGATCTTAAAGCTGATCCAGTCCCACCCCTGCCATGTCAGGGACACTTTCCACTGTCTCGGGTTGCTCCAAGCCCCATTCAAGCTTGCCTTCAACACTTCCAGGGATCCAGGGGCAGCCACAGCTGCTCTGAACAATATAATTTATCTGTTTCACTGCAGCTCAATTCACAAAAATGTCTGCAGACCCCAAAGGAAACTGCACTGGAGCTGACAGTGTTTACGGAGCATATTTCCCTTTCACTACTCTCCTTCCTTTCGGTTCCCAGCCTTGTGCCCTGGATAGAAGAACCCAAGTGGCCATGGTGAAGCAGGGGCTGAAGTTTCCTTATACAAGCTCCAGGTTGTCCATTTAGTTACAGAACAACCCACAACCCGAAGTAAATAGGTGGGATGATGTGTGACTCATCAGGTGCATCACAGCCTCTTTCCCTTCTCCCTCTCAGCAGCATTTCCTTAACCCTCGCTCCTCCTGCTGCTTTGGTGTTGGCTCACTCAAATGAAAACTGAAAGTGGAGTCAAGGCTGTAAAGTTTTTATGTCACAGAAAGTCTTTTTCTTCCCTTATGTGGCAGCATGGCATGATTTCATTTGCTGGAGATTATTTCCATAGCAGCATTGCTGATTGATTGCAGGGCTGCTGAAAAGGGCTGCTGGAAATGAGGATCATTGAAATGCAAAAATTAGTGATACTCTATTAGGTGAAAATAAGCCATATTTTAAAACCCCCTGTTAGAATAGCTTTTGTCCCAGCAATGGGACTAAAAGCAGCTACATCTAATGGACCTAAAGTATTCCATTTGCAGTCACTCCTGCAGAGAGCAAATCCATCCTTGAAGGCTCTGTGTCAGAGGAAATGGAGTTACACTGAGCCCCTCTGTGCTCTGGCAGAGGCAGCTCGGGGAGGGGTGGGTTGGGTGTGGTAATTTATCATTCCATCGACTGCACCTCCATTGCTCACTTGGTTTTCCTCCAGCCCTCTCTGATCCCTCATGGGGAGTAGGACACGTGCAAACCCTCCAGCTGGGGCTCACTCTGCATATAAACACATCTTGGTATTTGTGACAAATCCCTTCCAAAAGGGGCTTTCTGCCTTGCTCCTGTCATTGGGGCAGCCCAGCTCGAGCCTGGCCTCTCTACTGCTTCTGTCCCCTGCAGCAGCAGGCTCTGTCCCCAGTGCTGATGTTCCTGCAGCTCTGGGGCTCTCTGAGGTCTCTGACAGATTCTTTCCTCCTCACCACATGTTTTGTGTCAGCGCTCTTGGTTCAGGGCAGCCCTTGGAGTGCTGTCACTGCAAGGGAGATGAGCTCTGGACAGGCTGTTTGCTAGCCAAGCCCCATGGTGCAGCACATCAGCTCCCCCCATCTTATCACTGCTCCTCCTGCCTCCCTTTCTGACAGCTTCTGTCCCCACACCTCTCCCTGGGAGATAGAGCCTTCCTGGAAGGTGCTCAATGCTTGGAATGGCAAAAGCATCTTTGTCTGTGTCTCCTTGGAGTCACTGGGCACTTTGGGCTGGATGGGACCTCTGGAGCTCTCCAGCCGCATGTCCAGTTCCAGAGAGGTTCAGCTGTAAGATCAGGGAGGTACCTCAGGGCTTTTTGCAGCCAGGTTTTGAGAAGATCCACTTGCAGGCAAACAGAGAACAGCAGTACTGCTGCCTGTGGGCTTGATATTGAGCTAGATGGAAATGGGGTGTAGAAATGGCACATAAATGCTGTAGAAATTTAGAAGTGGTGTACAAATGGTGTAGAGATGGAGAACTGGAGTACAGAGCCTTACTGCTCACTCATATTGTGGGTATCTCACAGCTAACTAGCCTCCTGGGCTTCTCAGAAAGACCCTCCAACCCTGTCCCTGCACCTCTGTTGCACAGCAATAAATCCATTGGCACAGACAGCCAGGTTCCCTTTGTGAATTTGGGGCTGGCATTCCTTTCTGTGTCTGTCTTGTCTCTATCTCCTATCTTCACATCTGGTTTCCTCCTTCTGTTTCCAAGGCCCGAGAGGAGGAGGTGAGGAAGAAGTTCCGGCCCATAGAACAACTGAAGGAGGAGTTTGAAAAGCTGAACATGAAGATAGAAACAGATTATGAAATTATGGTTAAATTAATCAGCAAATTCAACAGCTCTGCCTCCACGCTGGATGAAAAAGTCGCGGCGCTTTATGATCTTGAATATTATGTTCACCAGGTAACAAGAATGCCTCAGTAACTACCGTGTAAAATCCAGGGGATACGGTGTCATAAACGGGGTTTTATTTTTCTTATCGGTATCAGGTAATACAAATTGCTTAATTACCATAATCCTGGGACAATAACAGACAGCAGAGGACTAGTGCAGGCTTATTTTATATCCAGGCTGGAAATAATCATCGCCTGTGCCAGGAGCCAGCAGTATCCTAGTGGTTGCCTGATTTGTTGTCTGTTCTCAGGTTGGTTTTCTTATCCTCTCTTTTTCCTCTTTTATCTCCTTAATGTTACAAAATGGGGTTTTAGCTGCCATTTTTGGGTAAGGAGAGTGGTGGCTGATCAGAAAATAATTATTTTCTCTCTGCTTCCATGAAAAGCTGCCGTGGTTGATGGTAGGTGTCCTTACATCAGTTCACAGAGAATGCCTTTGTACCAGGGAAGGCGACAGCCACCCAAAACCCCCTATTTTGTCTTGGTGTGAGTAAGCAGTGGCAAGTAGAGCCTCGCTGTGCTAATTAGCTCTGTGTGAGGGTGAACATATTTCCTGGCATCTCGCTTCCTCGGGTTTGTGCTCACACTTTTCCTCCCTCTCTCTGATCTCTCTTGCTCTGCTTTCAGCTCACACATTCCTACCTCCCCTTGGATGCAGCTGCAGGCACAGAGGTCTGCTTCCCTGGGCTTGGTGCCTGCCTCGGTGCCACCCCTGGGAGGGTGTCTGGGCATCCAGCCTCTGCTCTACCGTGTGGGAAGGGACTTGGCCTCTCCCTCCCCAGTGACTGGGAGAGCCTGGAGTGCACTGGGAGAGTTTCCAGTGGCACTTTGTCATTTCAGAGGGTGAATGGGACAACTCTTGGGAGGTGCCAGTGCAAGCCCTTTCACTGGAACAGCACTTGTTGAACAAAATGTGGTATTTGGGGGGCAGGTAGCTGAGGTGTTGCTGCTGTGAGAGAGGAAGTCCATGTGCCAGCTGATAGAAGTGTTATTTCCAGGGCTCTTTGTCTTGAATTTCCACTCTGAATTGCCATTGTGGGCATGCCTCCTTGCTGTTTGTTCTCCCTGCTTTTGTGTCACTGACAGCATCTGTGTGACTCAGAGAATAACTGTGAACAATGGGCACCCAAAGAGCTTCATATTTGTACTCAGGGCTCATCTTGCCTGATTAAGGGTGCCAGAGCATCAGGCCATTATGCTAAAAAGCAACTCCCCGAATGCCCTGGGATGCCTTGGATTCCAGCATAACAGTCAGGACTATTCCAGCAGAAAATCCCTGCAGCACAGGATGGAGCAAACAATTTCAGAATGGCAGAGGAGCAGGGACTGGAGCATCAAAGGGAAGCACACGCAGTATCAAAGGGGTCAGAGAGAGGGAATGGCAGGAGGCTGGCGGGAGCACAGGGGCTCCTTTGTGCGCCGATCACAGTGCTGCTTTGTGCCCGTGCTGTCAGGGCAGATGGCTGGGCAGCACCTTCTCGTCAGGCAGGAAGCTGATAAGAAATATGACTTGTCTCTAAGCCAGCATGTCTTTTCCTCCTCTTTCTTCTTCCAGTCAGTTGAATGTGTCCAGAGCATTATCTCTGCTTGGGACTGACTTTAGCAGCACTGGCTTAATGTAATTACTGAACAGCAGCCAAAGGACGCTTGTGCCGCATAACCCTGGAAGGGCTGAACTGTCAGGACTCTGCAGAGAGTCACAGCCCTGCCGTGGGAGCAGGGTGTCCTTGCAGGTGTTGGTGGCCCAAGCCACAAGTGGGGCCACTTTGCTGGTCCCACCTTCCCCAGCCTCTATGAGAGCAGTACTGTGCAGTGGCTTTTCAGAACTGTTCAGCTCCCGGCCATCCTGCTGCTGCCTCTGGGGCACAGGATGCCCTGTGGAGTGGAAAACGCCATACCCTGGAGGACATGCAAGCAAAGGCTGCTCCCTGCTCTGTGCCATGGTCACCCCGGAGCAGTGGGTGTGGGGCAGCTCGTGCCTCGGGCACCCCATGGGAGCCGTGGCTGGTGCCCAGCCCGGGGAGATGCGCTCTCAAGTCTTGGAAGAGCCAGCCCAAGGGCTCTGCCTTTGCTCAGCTTTTGGTTGCCAGCTCTGGTTTGCTTCTCCTCAGCCACGATTCAGCTTGGCATGTTCGGGAGCCTATCTTGGAGAAGAAGTAGGAGGGTTTGGCTTGCTGGGTTATCTGTAACGCATAAAACCCAAATGCAAATGTGAAGAGGGCAGAGCGTAACTCATAAACAGCATTCACGGTGCTTGCACAGCAGTGTGTGGAGCCAAGACCCATTCTCAGGCATTGCAGGCTCTTTCTCTCAATTATTTACTCTGCTTATCTTCCCCCGTCCTCTGCTTTGACATGCTACACCATCTCTCTCTCTGCTAATTTCCTCTCCATCGCGTGCAGTTGACATGCTGCTTTCCCTCGCTCTTGTTTTCTAACATTTTCTCTCTCACCTTCCCTCCCTATTTTCTTTCTCCTCCAATTCAAACCTGCTTCCTGAATAACTGCTGTCATATTTGCTCTTCTCCCATCCCTCCCCTTGCCTGCTTTGCCTGTGTACTTTACTCAAGAGCTCTTTTGATCTTCGGTTTTTCTTCTGTGCCGATTTTAGTGGACTGAAGTGAGGTAGGAGCTGCTGCCTTGCAGCATCTGCTGCTCCCCAGAGAGGTTAATACCTTCAAGTTGTTAAGTTTGGGGATTTTGCTAGTTTTAGAACTGGAGCTCTCACGACAGACTCTGGTTAAAAAAGATAAACACATCTTCAGAATAAGCTTTACAGCACAATTTACATTCTGCTGTTGTGGTGTCTCACTGACGCTGGGGCAGCATGAAGGACTCTGATGCTGCTGAGGTTACAGCAGGGGCTGGTTTTACCACACCAGTTGGTGGATGCAAATTCCTGCCTGTCCGTACATTCCCTCTGGTGCAGAAGTCAATGTCCGATTCCAGCACTAAACCAGTTTTTACAGAGGCTCAATAATAAAAGGACCCACTGGCAGCTGAAATTGGGTTGCTGCATGGATTTCTTTGTGGATAAAGATGGGTCTGCAGAAGAATGAGAGAACTGGCAGGCCTGGTTTATAGGGACAGTTAAAAGAACAGCATCTGAAAGGATACAAAAGCTGCTGCAAATCCTGAATCAGCCCCAGCAGACCTGCAGATAGCAGCTTTGCAGAGGGACAGGTGGGCATTGTCCCACTGGGGAGCAGAGATGAGCTGGAGCTCCCCAGGTCCTGCTTTGGTTGGTAATGACAGACCCGTAGGACACAAAGCTTCTTCCTTCCCCTGGGTACCTGAAATATCTGACTTAGGACCAATTTTGATGAAGGTACATGGCTGAGATAAATATAACACTGAGCATGAAGTCATTGACTAGAAGAGTGTCCCACATGCCCTGCATGGCTTGTGGTCCTGTCCCACCCCATCAGGGGGTCAGCTTGCCCTGCTGATAACTCATTTTTATATTCTGTTTCCATCTGCCAACGATTGCTGTTGTGTCCCTGTCTTTCAGAGAGAAATGTTGAATTTCTAAACCTGATTTTTCTGTGCAGGCAGTTCTGAGCATTCATCAGATCCCCTTTTAAACTGGAAAAAAAATCATTGAATACCAAAATGCATCGATTTGACTTTGGACTGAATTTTGTACTTGAAGTAGTTTGTGCTGTTTCTCTAAATTTTGTCTGTGAGCACTTGGAGCCTTTTCTGATCTCCTCTCCAAGAGCAGATGCCCACTGGGACTGTGCTTGGCTAGCCCCTGATCCACTTAGAGCCAGAGGCTGATGAATCCCCACTAATCTGTAAACATTTCCCTAGTGGCAGTTAATCCATTGTTGTTTGCTAAAAGTCATTGTGGGGCTGCTCCCTGGGGGAGCTCCTGGCTGACCCCTCCAAGCAGGGACTGGCTTTTTCCTTCTTTGTCCATGGGAAGTTGTTGATGGAACTCATGGAGAACTCCCAGAACTGCCCATGCTCCTCACTCCCATGCCCCCTTTGCACCCTGTTGGTGCTGACAGGCTCCTAAACATCTCTGACTCCTGGTGCTACAATTACAGCATCAATTAATTAACTTCATTTGCAAAACATGCAGTTCCCTGGGTCCCTAGTAAAGGCCTGCTCAGGGGAGAGCAAAGAGCTGGAGTTTTTTGACATCAGCAGATATATCAAGTTTTTGACACCACCTGAATTACCAAAATATGTGTCAAGAGCAGTTTTGATAGCTATAATCAAAGTGTTTGAGTTTCTAGCAATGCCTTCTGAGTGTGACAATGTCCTCCCACGAGGACACTGTGCCTGTGCAGCCGTGACATCGCCGCTCATGGGCAGGGCTGTGCCAAGCTCAGCCACAGCCATTCCCTCGGAATGTTTAATTCCTTATAAAACTCCCTGCCGGTCAGAGCAGGAGGGAAGGGATGCTGTGGGTGTGAAGGGAGGTGTTCTCCAGAGGATGGGGCTTTGTGCTGATGGAAGCTGCTCTCTCCCAGGTGGACAATGCCAAGGATTTCCTGTCCATGGGTGGGCTCCAGCTGGTGATCGAGGGGCTGAACAGCAGTGAGGCCTCACTGAAGGAACACGCTGCCTTCGTCCTGGGAGCTGCCCTGTCCAGGTGAGACCTGCCCTCAGCTGGGCTCTGCCTCTCTTCACCTGCTTTGGTTTATTTCTGATAGCAGAGACCAAAAGCTGTGTTGTGACACACCACAAAATTGTCTCGTCCCCTTCCTAGCCCTTGCAACACCCATTTCCCCTTCTCTTCATTGTGTCCTTATCTTGCTCATTGGACATATCCAGAAGTAATATGGTGTCAAATCTGTGATTGTTTCTTAGTTTCCCTGGGCTCCCTGTTTCTACAAAGTCCAAGGGGGGAAAAATTCTCTTTCTCTCCCATTGACAGCCCTCTCTGGAGGAAGATGTGGTGGAGGGTACAGTTACAAGCACCTCAGTGAGCACCTTTGTCCTTCCTCATCCTTGCTCCTGGACTGCTTGAGGATGGCAAGGTGCTGATTTGAGCAGCTCCCGTGGTTTTAGAGAGAGATTTGGGCCCCATGACACGTGTCTCTGACATCAAAGGGGTGTTGATTAGATGTGGGGTCAGGAATAAGTGTCAGCAGCCAGAATCCAGAGGAGACTGGCCTGCAGGATGTTTGAGGTTCAAGGGAAGGAGCCTGCTCTGTGTCATGCTGGGGCATCATGTGTAGTGCTGCAGGAGGTATCCTATGGGCTCCATGGGTTTTCTTCGTGTCCCCTTTTTCATTTTTGAGTTTTGGGGCTTTGCGGGGGTGTGTTGCTCATTCAGAGCTGCAGAGGCTTTAGAAATGCATTGGATGGACTCAAACTTCAGGATCAGAAGTGCAGAGTGAAAATTGAAGGTCAGGACTGTTTTATCTGCATATTTCTACACCTAAAAATACAGTCACCTTCTCCAGCATCATAAATTATTTATGGCTTAGTCTAACACATGGTCCACAGACCTGCATTTACTTGGCAATCTCATATGCAAAGGAGTTGGCCCTCAGAGTGTGTGGAGTGATGGGCTTCGTGGACAGGAGCAGGTACCCAGGTTCATACCAGGAAAGGATCCAGCTTTTAGTCTGAAACAGAGCCTGACTTAGGGATGACAGGAAGATGCATCAGAAAAAAACCTGCTCTTCATATTCTAGTATATCTCAGTCTCTGAAACAATACTGGAGTGGTTTGCTCGGGTTCTTTATGTAGACTCTTTCTACATACAGAGAAGATCATGCAGAGGGTCTGGAAACATTTTCAGGTAAGTTGTGAAATGGCAGGGGCTGTTAAAGAGCTTATTTCCAGGTGTACCTGCCATGACATGGTCAGGAGTCTAAAAATTCATTGTCTCATGGTACCTGACAGTGTAGCAGTGGCCACAAGAGTCACACTTTTGTGTAGTATTTCTCACTCAAGTGCAAAAATCTTCTTTGGAGAGAGCCTCTCCTCTGATATGACAACATGAAACTGCTGCTTTGCAAACTTGTGGACCTTTTTTCTTTGAAGGACATTCTGGCAGATGGTAATTTGGAGTGATTTGGATGATACATTGTCTGAGAGCTCTGCTCCAAAATGTGAGGGATATTATGCCTTGGTTTGAGTTGCTTTTTCTCCCCTTGCCATGTTTAAGCTTTCTCAGTAGACACCTACATGCCAACTCGTCTGCTGTGTGCTCACTTACTTAATTCGTTTGTTCATACATTTTCTCAGCTTACTCCATGCTCTAGTTAAACTGTTGGGGGCGTTTCAGGTACTTCACACAGCATTTTGTGTTTTTTCTGAGGGCTTGTTTTTTATTTCCTTCCCTCACGGTTGTTCCTGGGAACCTTAGAGAGGTGGTAGGTGTTTGCAGTAAATTCCCAGAGGTGTCACAGCTCGCTGGGCTGCAGGGACATGATCTGCTCTGTGCTTGTGTGCCTGGGGCTGGTGTCAGATCCTGTGCTGGATGCTGAGCCTGGGAAGAGGCAATGGTCTGCTGCTCACCAAATGGGTCTGTGGCCACCTCCCAGGTCTCTTCAGCCAGGCTGGCTCAGGCCAGTGGTTTCAAGCCAGGCAAACATTCCCAGAGGGAAATCGGGGCATGATGATAGTAGCTCCAGAGCCTGGCACAGGAGGTCAGTAACTCCTGGCACATCTCAGTCTGGATGAGGGAGTTTGGCCTTGTCTGTAGACAAGTGTTTAACACAGGAGGGAAACCACTGGACACAGAGCAATTCCAGATGTGCCTGGGTCACATCCAGAACTTTTCAGCTCTCAGAAATACCCAGATCTCCAGATATGCACTGTCCTTAACTCTGCTCATAGTGAAACAGGTAAGGAATGGAACAAGCAGCTGCAGCACCCAGGTCCTGCCAGGACCTGGCTCAGAGCTCTGGCTGTGCTGGAAGCCCATTGGAATAAAAGGGTTTTCCAGGGGATCAGCATCCTGAGGCAACAGGCCAGGGGCTGGCCAAGACTTGGATCAGCAAAGGCAGCAGGAGGAGAAGGCACAACAGGGCCAGCTCAGGATTTCTCCTTCCTGATATTGCTCCTGTTTATTTGGCTTAAAGCAGATTTGAAAAGCAGCCATAGCACAGCATGACTGGGACCTCAGGGCACAGAGTCCCAGGTCCAGCTGCCAGGGTCTGACCTCCTGGCATCCATCTGCCTCTGGGAGCCTCTGCCACAGGAGAGGCAGATTTCTTCACCTGACAGGGCAGAAATCAAGGTTTCATCTCATGTTTTTCTTATATGTCCTTCACTTCAGGCATTTGGGTTTTAATTGCTGAGTCTGTGACCAAATCAAACATCGTTCCATCTGGAGGAGTTCTCTGAGCAGTGCCCTTATTGCAAGTCTAAAACCTCATCACACTCTTACTGTTTTTAAGCCTTTAACAAAATGTTTTTCCATTCAGCAGTTTGCAAAAGTAAACTTCATTTGAACAATCCTCAAGTGCTCTGATTGCAAATAAAAGTTAAATGCACTAACAAAAATAATTGCTAGGCATGTGGGGTTGTACATTTAGGTATCCATAATTCACTAACAGTATATGCCAATACACAGCATTATCTGGATTTCCAGTGATTGCATTAGCATAAAAGCATGTTAGAATTTATTCTGTGGTACTAACATTTAAATATATATAAGTATGAAATATTAAGATCCAGCATTTTGGAGGCAAGTGAAACTACTGTCTGTAAAATGTTCCTGCATATTTTGAAGGTACACTCCAGTATCTTCGCATGACAATCAGCATTCGCACCATTGGGTCCAAACATTACAAAAATGTCAATGTTTTATGCAAAGAGGAGCTATATTAAGCTAAAAAAGATTGCTGATGAGAGAAGTGTCTTCTGATGTCCTCTGAGCTATTTACAGGCAGCATCTTCCTTTGTTCGTGGCACAGCCAGGCCTCTGTGCAATCTGTATCTCCATGTTTCACAAGACTGGAAATGTTAGCCAGAAAGGATTATGCTTTTGATTAAAACCTCCATTTTTGAAAATTTTACCTACAGGAAACGTTTTTCCACACCAATGATTTGAGCATTTTTGTATTTTGTAATAAAAGGATTTTTGTAATCCGTTTAGAATGAGAATAATAATTTATGTTGAATGCCTTCTTGAAGCTTTATCCCAAACACTCCCCATGTGTTTAGGGATGAGGTGGAGGTGAGGATAGAGAGAAGTTAAGCTGTGGGACCTCCAAGGCAAAGGGAAGCAGTTTGTATTTCATGGGGACAAGGCAGAAGGTCTTACAAGGTGAGATTTTGGCTTGCCCAGAGTGGGGAAGTGGGAGGGCAGCCACTTGTGCAGCTGCAGTGAGAGACTCATGGCATTTTGGCCAGACCTTTAAAAACCCACCCCATGGGGTGTCCAGGGACAAGGATGTCCCACTGGTGGTCCGAGCTGACATCTGCCATGTGTCCTAGAAGGGCATGGGACAGTCCCAGCACAGCCTCTGCCCACAAGCCCAGCACTGCTGGGCTCTCACTGTTCCCTTTTGGCCCTGAGTGCTAAAATAATGCCACAGGGCTTGGTAAAGGCTTGGGAGTAAACTCATCACTGGTGAGAATTGAAGCATGATCCTGTAGCCACATACAAGTTTTCCATGGATTGTCTTAGCTGTTTCCCAGAGATTAAACCCCTTAAAGCATGACCATGTGAATCCTGAATACCCCATTCACCATTATTTGTATTACCCAGCTCCAAGGCTTGTTGAGAGCTTGCCCCACTCTGGTAAAGCCTAGAGAGGCACAAAACATGTGTTTGTTTCTCAAAAGAAGCCTCAGAGAAGCTCCTTGAGTGATGGGCTCTGTTTCCTCCTGCTGTGCCAACAGAGCTCAGCATTGTGGGGTCCACCTGGTTTTGGTTCTGCTTTTCCATTGTTTTTTCTGAGGGAAGAGGGATGTGGGAATGCAGTCTCCTTGCTCTGTCCAGCAGTCCCCTGGTGGTGTCCATTCTCCCAGAGCACAAGACTTCCTTGCTCTGTTGGAGAAGCAGCAGCAGCTCCTCCAGGACACCTTAAATTCCACCAGATTTAAGGGGTTTGAGTTAGGTCCAGCTGTGCACTGAAACTGGTTGGTGCTCGCTGGTGTTAAATAACACAGAGGCCCAAGCAATAAACCCAGGAAAAGTAAAATTAAAGACCTTGCTTCGATGCTGTCTTGTAAGGACATAAGAATTTCTGTGCAGAGAAATAAATCTGGTTAGCTTAACAAGCACTGTCCCTACCCATTTATTTCCAATCCATCTTCATCCCTTCCTCTTCCAGCTTCTACTTTTACATCCTGCAGTATTTGCCCATCTCTTTATCCACTTTCCCTGATTTTTTTCAATGGCCCTGTTTGCCCACACCATGTGTTTGCCATCTCCCAGCTGCAGTAATTCCAGCTCCACTCCTTGACTGCTTATAATTTCTTGCTTTTTAGATTGTCTCCTCTATTTTTATTCGAACTCCTGACTTGTGTGAAGTTATCAGCCTCACTGCACTTAATTTCAAATTAATTTGATTGGGTCACCTCAATTTTTTTCTGTAATGATAATGAACTCAACCTATTTAGCCTTTTCCCATTATGAATAACCTTAACAAAAACTGCAGTGCAGTATAAATGGGTGTTTCATCATTGTGGTTAATTACACAGAAGAATAAATCCCTAAACATTTTTCAGCCTTTGAAATCTAACAAGGAAGTGTAATTAACAATTAAAGAGTAAACTGCCATCCTTGTGCTCTCAGGAAGGCAAGGAGGGAAAAGTCTAGAATCCAAGGTTTGCTCCTGGGTTTCTGGGGAGAAATGTTTGGGGCAAATGCTGATGGCTGGAAGTGGCAGAGAGTGGGGTCAGGTCCTTGTCTCATACCAGGTGTGTTTTCTCCAGGTGCCTGTGGCTGCTGGAGAGGGAACAAGGTAGGATGGACACCTTGGACTCAGCCCGAGGGACTGGGCTTAGTCTGAGGAAATTCTGGAGGGAATTCTGGAGGGAGTTCTCTGGGTTGGGCTGGTGCGTTGAGAGGACACAGAGGACAAGCAGTGAGGATGAAATGGGTGTTTGGCCTCACATCCCTTGTGGGCAGTGAGCTCCCATACACTCCCCCAGCACTGGACTCCACTGGCTTCTCCCACGTACTTGGGGCTCAGGCAGGTGGCCGTGTCCTCCTGAGTCCTTCACACAGCAGTGAGTGCTCCCAGAGCCTGCAGGGCCTCCTCAGTCCATGGCTTCTGGTGTTCTAAGAGCTGTGGGAGGTGTTCTGCCCTGCAAACACAGCCCCACAGAACAGCCAGTGGTGCCCAGGGCTGTGACAAGCATGGGGAGCACCAGGAAGCTGCTCCAGCAGAGCTTCAGTAGGGAGGGACTCATCACAGCTCATGCATTATATAAAACATGTTGTTTCTGTCTCATTGTGTTTAGTAAATGCTCTCTGCTGAAGCCTTTGAGTTATTGTGGTGGTTTCCATTTAAAATACATGTTCAGGCTCGTTACCTAATCACTTTCTGCCAAAAAAACCAGCCCAAACTTGCTGTTTCTGAGTGCAGACGTGGTTCTGTAGCTGGACACAACATGTATTCCTCTGTCTCTTCAGCCACTATTTATTCATCCTTCTTGCTGTCTACAATTCCCGGGCAGGAGGGTGGAGCCAGGCAGGGGTTGGTCTCTTCCCTCAAACAACAGGACATGAGAAAACAACCTCAGGTTCTGCCAGGGGAGGTTTAGATTAGGGAAGTTTTTTTTCACTGAAAAGGTTGTGAAGTACTGGAGCAGCCCTGGAGGGGTTGAAAAGCTGTGCAGATTTGGCACTTAGGGACGTGGTTTAGCAGTGAACATGGTGGTGTGAGATTAATGGTTGGCCTTGATGATCTTGGATGTCTTTTCCAGCCTAAATGATTCTGTGATCCTGTTTTCTGTTTATCGTTTTTACTACAGCCTGTACACTCTGCTAATGCCTTTACAGGCTTCAGAGATTTTCCTCCCTAACCACCTACATTATTTTCCTGACCTGCTGTGACTTTCCCAGGTCTTGGCATGTTCTCTGCATTCCCTCCAAGCAATAGGTGTAGAACACTCACCAAGAGGGGGCACCTGCATCTGCTCTTTGCTCAGGGTGTGCAGGAGGCTGTGGCAGCCCATTGTGGTGTGTTTCAGAAGGGAGCTTGAAAAAGGGCATTGAGTGGAAGAAAGAAGGGAAGAATGGGAGACTGGGAGATGAACAACAGGAGTGGGAAATGCAGGATCCAGCCTCAGTGAGGACCTGCTCCCAGCAGGGTTTGGGATGGACAGCATTGACTCTTATGATTGCAGCCATTGTTTGAGACCCTCTGGGAGGATGCAGATCCCATCTCTTCCTCTGCAGGTCCTGCTGTCTGCACCCTCCTACCCACTCCTGATGGTGGTTTTTGTTGGATTTCATTGCCAGCTGGCGGAACTGGGCTGTCAGAGGGATGTTGGGGGTTGCCCTTGCCTCTTGTGGCTTCTCTTCTGGATTTATTTTTCTCCCCTACTCCTCTTCTTCTGCTGAGGAGAGGGCAGCAGAGCTTTCACAGGAGGCAAAATAACACAGAACAGCAACTGCAGGCTCCCATGGCATCCAAGAATGGCCCTTGGCTGTCGTGGCTGAAGAGGGCTCAACCTCATTTCCAGCCTGGCATCTTCCAGCCTACCTGTTCTCTTAATACAGTGCTTTGATAAGTTTTCTCTCATCTGTCTATTCATGTGCTTAAAGATTCATTGAAACAGGTGATTATTCATCCATGCAGACAGCTCCTCAGGCCTTCCACCAGATTGCTGCCAACCTTAGCTGCTTCGAGGCTCTCCAGGTGTTTGCACGGGATGATGAGAGAAAACAACAGCTTACTGGAAATTATCTCTTTCTGAAGAACCTCCTCATCACTGTTAACTACTTGATCTGCCCTCAGGTGCTGACATTCTCTGTCTTCTGAGCTGGGTTTTGATGCCTTTTTGTATTAGATGATCTTTTTTTCTGTTTGTAAGGAGATGTCCAGCAGAGGCCCTCAGAGCAGCCTGGCATGTTTTGGGAGGGGATGACTCCGTGGCAGCTGTGCAGCCCTCTGAGCCTTGCTCAGGGCAGCTGTCTGTGGCCACCTGATGTCCCTGTGAAGCTGGGCCAGTGGCAGCCCCTCCCTGAGGGCAGCTGGGGTCCCCACACGAGCTGAGGAAGGCTCTCGCAGCCGCTTCCCACTGGCCCCTCAGTGCCACTGCGTGAGCCCTGAATAGATTTGAAAACTAATTTGCTGCTCAGAGCATCAATAGATGTACGTCACTTGTCCTTTCTGCTGCATTTAATGAGTTTCCAAGGTACTGCAGCCAGTTCCAGAAGGATGCCATCAAAGGATCTTGGCTTCCATCAGAATCCTTGTGCCCCTCAGCGCTCTGCACTTCTCATGTCTCACATGTCTCTTATGAATTCAACGCAGAGCACATCGTATAATTTCTTGCAAACATCCTTTCCAGACTGTCTCTCCTTTTTTCCTGAATGCCTTGAACACAGGGGATGGGACAGAGGAAGGGCTTTTCCTGCAGTGAGGTGGTGCTAGCTGGAGCCCAGGCAAAATGTGGGTCATGCTGAACGTCCTGTGACTGCTGCTCCCCACAGTCATGACTCCTTCAGTTATTCCCTCCCGGGGCTCACCATAACTGTTCCCTTCTTTTAATCATCCTGAAGCTGGCTTTGGGCATCCCAGCCTCAGCTGTCACCATGTGGGACAACACCTCCATGTGGGTGAGGAGGGAGGGGATGTGCTGGTGCTGCCAGACTGACAGCCAGGGGACAATGGGGGCACAGCCCTGCAGTGCCAGTTCCAAGGGACAGGTCATTAATCCTTAGCTGCATCTGCTGAGATCAATAATTAGGTCTGTTGATCCCCCAGATCAACATGGGAATTGCCTTATTGAAGTGGACATGCAGGCCTGGCTGACTGGAAAGGCCCGTGCGGGATTGCAGAGGAAGGAACACAAAACCCAGGTGCTAACAGTGTGCTGCCATGTAAATGAGGCTTCCCGAAGCCTTGAGCAGCTCAAATCTGCTATACACGCTGAACCACAAGGGTTCTTGGGTCTTATCTATTTCTGTCACTGCAACAGGGAGGGTTGGAGAGGGTTTCTGGGTGCTGGTCCATGCCTGGTGCAGCAGGGTGGCTGCTGCCAGCATCCCTCTGCTTGGAGGCTGCACATGGGAGCCTGTGTGAGCTCCTCTGCATGTTCCTCCTCTCCTTCTGGAAGCAGATTGTGTTATATTTCCATACATACTTTGTCATAAAAGCCCCTAAATATTATTTTAGTTTGTTTGCATGTCTTGCAATGAGCAGGAACTCACCTGAGTTGTTTTCCAAATTAATACCCCGCTGCTTTTACTTAACAAGGTGTTTTTCCAAGCTGAGAACAGTAACAACTCTGAGATTTCCTTTTTAAAAATGCATTTTCTTCTCAGGTACTTCATATTGAAATCTGTCTTAATTTCAGTTCAGCTAGTGTGTGAAAACACACAGTGTGGCATTATTAGTCCCTGAAGGAATAAAGACAGATGGAGCCCAAAATGGAATTGGCTTTATGATTAATTGAAACCTTCAAGAGTGCAGTGGAGTCAGGGCTTGGCCCTACCCTGGCAGCACCTAGGGATCAATTCAGGGCATGAAGAGCTCAGGGGGAGACATACAGATGTCACCTGGCAGAGCCAGCCCCGAGCTGTCCCCTCCCAGTGGGACCTGTGGCTGGAGGAGGGCAGGGTGGCCCAGGTGTGGGTCAGAGGAAGGGGGGGATGGTGGCATGTTGGGGTCCTTGTGTGGATGATGTACTTGTGTAACAAGCTGCTGTTTCTGCCTCAAGCCTCCCACAGCTGGGCATGATGGCTCCTGTGTCCCTGCACAGAGAGCTGAGCAGGGAGCAGGGGAACGTTTTGAGGCATGCTCAGAAAAACTTGGGAATGTGGAGCAATGGGAGTGGCATGGGGATTTGGGCTCTGCTCTGGGTTCCTGCTCCATGTGTGACCTGCACAGTTTCCTCAGGTTTCCCATCCTTGCCTGTGAGAGGGAAGAGAATAATGAAGAAACACCAGGCAGTGTTAGTGTGGTGGCTTCAGCCTTAGAGGACATTTCTGGGGTCTGTAGCCACTGACATGTACAGCATTTTCTGCTGGATAGGAGGAGGAAAAGGTGTTGCAGAAAGGAGGGTTCTCCATCATGTTTTGGGAGTCAGTCCTCCCTGTGTACACTGGCTTTACTGCTCATGGTGGTGCTTTCATGGTCAGCAAGTCCTGAGCAGCTCTGGAGCTGGAGAGATGCAGCAAGTGAAGGCAAAGTTGCTTTGCAAAGGAAGACTGAGATCTGTTCTGGAGCTATGTCAGCACTTCTGTTTGGGGAGGGCATGAAGGGGGTGGGCAATTGTGGCATTCACAGTCTCTGAAAAAATCCCTTTGCCCAGGATGTTTCTCCTGGGAAGCTGAGAAGCCTCAGAGAAAAGGAAAACAATTCTTATCTCATTTGTTTCTCCTGTGTTGTGCTCATCTGGAATGTGTTTGGAGATTGTTCACCCACAGGTGGTTGTTTCATTGGATTCTGGTGTGAGTTGTTTTGACTCTTTGGCCAATCAGTGCCAAGCTGTGCTGGGACTCTGGAGAGAGTCACAAGTTTTCATTATTATCTTTTTAGCATTCAGTAAGTATCCTTTCTGTATTCTTTAGTATAGTATTCTTTAATATAATGTAGTATAATAAGGTAATAAATTAGCCTTCTGAGAACATGGAGTCAGATGCATCGTTCCTCCCTGCCATGGGGACGCCTGCAAATACAAGGCAAGGGCAGTGGTGGCAGCTCCAGGGGATTCCCAGTTTCCCACCTGGTGCTCACTACTGGTCTGGCCTCTGTGCACAGGCTGTGCTGCCATGGCCCACGTGCCAAAGAGGCCTGTGGGTGCCTTCCCCTGAGGCAGCTGAATGGAGCTGACAATAATTTAAGGAAGGATTTGGCATGGGAAGTTGAAATTGGCTGTGGAGATGATGGTTTAAGGTGTGGACGTGGCTGGTGGCCCACAGCTGTGTGTGCTCGGCAGGTGTGTGTGCACTGAACTGGTTTTGCTGGGACAAACTGGTAAACAAACTGCATCCATGGGGCCATCAACTGGGAAGAAGGTACAGGGTGCATCTACAAAATGCAGCCAGGACAGTCTTTTCACAGGCACCAGCACCCCTTCCTGTGGAGCAGCAGCAGCCCTCCCAGTTAAGAAGGTGACTAGGACCTTGCTAATTGTCCTGATGAGTCAGAGCACTGCTGGAAATGAGCTGATCCTGCAGATCTGTGGGGAGCTAAGATAACTCCTGGGACATCTTACCCAGCACCTCACCAAACATCCATGTTCGCTCACTCCAACAAGTGCAGTTTGGTTTTTGTTATCCCTGAGCCCCCCGGGATGGCAGCAGGTTTCCTGAGGTGAGTTTTGTACAGGGAGGAAGTCTCTGTAGCTGAGCTCTCTCTGAAGGAGCTGGCCAGAAGTCGTGGAGAGATACTATGAGGCTGCTGTGGATTTTCTTTTCTTTCCCTGGGGACTCTGGGGATTGCAGATTGGCGGATTGTGGATTAGCGGATCAGGAATTAGAAATGCTTTTTTCTTTCTTATGTTACACTCTAATGAACTGACAAATTTAATTTCTTTAAATCCAGCTATTTCAGCTGGAATTTGCGAAATCGTCTTCTGTCTCTTCTGGTACCTTGAGAATGGCTGAATCCTGATCTCTCTGGGGTCCCATCATCCACATTCATTTCTTTGTCTTTAGCCTGTGGCTGTTCCAGAACTACAGAGTGCTCTCCAAGAAGAACCCATCCCTCATGGGTGGTTGCAGAGTGTCTGGGCACTGCTTGGCGCTGTGGCTGTCTGCAGCCACATCTGCCTGTGCCAGTGCAGGGAGGGGAGCTCAGCCCAGGGAGCAGGGCTGGCACCAGCCTGGGGGCTCTAGCTCAGGTGTCTCTACCAGGCAGACGCCCTGTCAAGCCCTGTGTCTCTGCTGAGTGCTCTCCATAGCACAGCACAGAGTGTTTGCCCAGCTCCAGGTGCGAGGTGTGCTTGGCTTACATCTGGAATCAGAATATCTTGAGTTTAAGGGATTCACTGGGATCATCCAGTCCAGCTCCTGGCCCTGCCCAGACCTCCCAACAATCCCCCTGTGCATCCCTGGCTGTCCAAAGGCTCCTGGAGCTCTGGCAGCCTCGGGCCATGCCCATTCCCTGGGGAGCCTGGGCAGTGCCAGCACCCTCTGGGGAAGAACCTTTCACTGGTGTCCATCCCAAAGCTCCCGTGCAGCCGCTGCCTCCTTCCCTGAGCTCTGCCCTGGGCTCCTCTGCTGCAGCTGAACCAGCCCAGTGCCCTCAGTCCTCCTTGGGTGGCTCCTCCAGAGTCTTCCCAGCCCCAGCCCCTCCTTCAGGCACTCTGGAACAGTTTGAGATCTCTCTGATATTATGGCACCCAAAACTGTCTCAGAACTCAAGGTGAGGCCACTCCACAATGCAGAACAAAGTAGGACAATCCTCTCCCTTGCCTGGCTGGTGATGCTGGGCCTGATGCCCCCCGAAAAGGACAAAAGAAAAATCTAATACATTTTGTTTGCCCCTGGGCTCGTTCCTGTGAACGAAGCTAGAT
The DNA here is from genome assembly GCF_014805655.1 of Passer montanus. NCBI lineage: Eukaryota > Metazoa > Chordata > Aves > Passeriformes > Passeridae > Passer > Passer montanus. Next base: position 1,059,788 of record NW_024360166.1, on the reverse strand, counting down.
CTTCCCCTGCTCTTTTGCATCCCTCCGTGGGGAGGGTCCTGTTCTTTGGGCATCCCCTCCACTGTCACAGGCTGGGATTTGGGTGACACTGGTGGCTGTGCAGGCTGCAGTGGGCTCCATGTGCCTCTCCTCCAGCTGCACTGTTCTCCAGGGCTGAGGTAGCACCTCCTTACCCAAACCCTGTGCCAAGGACAGCAGAGAGCAGAAAAAGGCATTTCTGTCTCTCAAAGCCTAACGGCCTGCGCTGTGGGACCCCGCCGGCGGGGGAAGAGCAGATCCATCATTACCCAGAGCTTTCAATGAGGACTAAACAAAACGGCCCTGGCTCTCCAGAGTAGGCTTTATTCCTGCATTCTGTGATGCTGAAAGTGGGTCTGGGAGGCAGCCGCCTCCCCAGGAGCCCCGGCAGAGCCGTGGGCCGGCCCCGGCGGCAGAGCCGCTCCTGGCAGCACATCCGTCACTGCCCCACTGATGAACGGCTTTGGGGCCGCGCCGATAATATCTTGATTAACAATTAGCATGATGGAACCGGGAAATACATCTCGTTCCTCGCCCCAAGCCGACAGGTGAGGATAGATATATGTTGCCTGGTTGATTGCTGTGCCTTGTTAGAGCCTATTTAGGGTTGATTGAAAAGCAGAGGCTTTGTGTGAGGAGAGACCTTTAATCTCCTGGCAGAGCCAAGTGCGTTTCCCATCAGGAAGCGTTCCTTCTCTGCTGCTTATCTCTAACCCCCGCTTTAAACCTGAGCCTGGTGGAGACCAAAAGAAAGGCAGGATCAAAACAAAAATAATTGGGATCGCTGGCTTCCGTGGGCAGTCTGAACCCGTTATTCCTACTTATCAGCTACTTATTGCTATATAACCCTTGCAAGAGACAATTCAGCAGTTGCAGCATCTCCTTGATGAAAAGCACTCCAATGAAATAACCATGGCAACAGTTGCTGAGGGCTGGCATGGTGACGGACAGAGATGTGCTCTTCAAAGGACTCCGGGCCCAACTGCCCTGACAAATGGCCCTGCCGAGCACCAGGAGGTGATGTATGGACAACTCTGTGTGCTGGCTGTTGTCCTGGTGGGGTCCCAGCTGTGCTGGGCATGCAGGCTATCCCAGGTACAAATCACAATTTGTTAGCCATGGGTGTCTTCCCCTCTGCATGGAAGGGGAGCTTGTAACCTGAAAGCTGAGGGGGACTCATGAGGACACTCCATCAGGACAGAAAGGCCAAGGAGGGGACCTCAGGGAGGGATACCACCTGTGATCCCAAAGCCATAGAGGATTTCCCAGGATTTGGATGCTCTGGGAAAGGCTGTGTCTCACTGCTGTTGGTGCGAGAGACTGATATCAATAATAAACACTTGGCATGTCTAATTTCAGAGAAGCTCCTTTTTAAACCCACGCTAAGACTGTGTTTGATGCTCTACAGGAGAGGTGACAGAGGCCATGTGGTGCTGCACGTGGAGGAGTTTGGGCATTTGCCCTGAAGAGTTGGCCCTTGGTGCATGGAGGAGCCAGCAGAGCCTGACTGAGCTCGAGAGTTTGTGCCAAGGGTCCTTCACCCCTGACTCATGCCCCCCCATCCCACCCAGGGGTCTTCCAAGTGCTCACTGTTAGGACCACCCATGTCCTACTGCTCTCCAAATGCTCTGGTCATAATCTTGGCTGAGGAGCAGTTTATCTTATGGGATGAAGGTCTCTCAAGTAGCTTTGTGGGCATGGTGGTGTTTTTGTTAGCCACTGTCCTCTCATTGTTGTCTTCCTTAATCGGACGTTAATAAGCCTGAAAAATAAAAGAAGGAACGTTCACCACAAGAACAGAGGAGCCTGCTGAAAAGCACCATTTGTACAGATTTCTAGAAAAGGGCAGTAAATATTTCACCTCTGCTTAATAATAATAATAGGCAGGCTGAGTATCTCTAAAAATATAAAATAACATGGGCCTATTTGGAATAGTCAACATCCTTATCAGCCTGCTGCCATCTCTGCAAACAAGTTTCGCTAGAGATTCTGGGCATGATTTTCAATGGCTCAGAGCAGCTGTAGCTTCTTTGACTTCAGTGAAAAGTCTGAGTGCTTGGCACAGTGGCAAACCAAGCCTCTTCCTTTCTGCTTCAAATTGGGGCTTGATTCTAAGTGAGATGAATTTTCTCCTCCTGATAATTCTGTGCATCTGAAGTGATTACAGCTCAGCGTGAGTGCTCTTTTAGGAGATTTCAATGCAGCGTTTTCTTCCTTCTTAAAAAGGTTCCTTCAAGCCTTATGATGCTGGAGAAGGGGTGGGGGGGAAATAAATCCTGGTGGAAGCCGTTACATCTTCCTATGCAGATGAGAGATTAAAACTTGTATTTTTATAAAACACTCACGGGGGCTAAATCGGAAAAGTTCTGTTGAGGCGAGCGGGTTTTGGCTGGTGGGAACGTGCTGCTAAATTCTTATCTGCCGATGGGGAGGCAGAGCAGGGAGTGGTATTATTTGGAGTTCTTAGAGAGTGAGCTTTAATGTTTGCTTAACTCCACTAAAAATAGACGCCACCCTCTTTTCCTAATAGGCGGCATTTGTCACACTTGATTCATTTCCTCTCCCAAACTGAGCTCCCTCATGAATATTCATCTCTACTCCCCAGGAATCTGCCTGTCCTCAGAAGTTGTACTCGCGGCGACCGTGCCGTAGCAGAGCGAGTCGGGCTTCCAGGGCTCCTGAGTACCTGGCCCGATGCAGCAGAACAGCTCCCATTGATTCCTGCCTCCTCTCGGAGCCGTGATTGCTCGTTATCCCTCTCGATGAGACCCTGAACGAGGCTCCCGTTCCTGTTGTCATAGCAGCGCCGCATCGCCCGGTGTAGCAAAGTCTCCGTGGCTGCTAATTGTGTGATGGGAGGATCAGTTTGGCAGTTTTTCTAGTGGGGATTAGGCCAAAAGGTCCCTTCTGAACTGTGATGAATGCGGCTTCCTTCAGAAGAAACTGAAACTTGGTAGTTAGAGGGGATTTCTGACGAGGGAAGCTTTCCACAGCAGAGGGAGAGCAGCTCTCACACAGCTCTTCCATTCGTGCTCTGCCACTGCTTAAAGCAGGAGGAAGCCAACCAAAAATGCCAAAGGAGGATGTAAAACAGTTTATTCCTTAGTAAGGAAGTCTGTCAGTGCCTCAGACCTTCTAATCTTGGGGAGTCCAGAGCATGTGGAAGATCCCTGCTACTATAATTTGCTGCTGGAGTGGGAAAAATCTGCTCATGCCTGGTGAGTATTGAGGGAGCAGGGATCAGTTTCTGCTCGTTCCTCTGGTGCCATTGCTCAGCACCACCAAGGAGATTTTCAGCCACGTGCTAGGAGAGTTGTTAGAAGAGTTGCTCTGAAGAGTTGCTGAAGAGAAGGGGTTGCTCTGGCATTGTGGGTGAGAAATGTGCACAGCAGAAGGAATGATCTCATCACACCTTTGCCCCTGGAAGTCCAAGAGCGCTGCACGGCAGCCACGGTTGGTTAAAGAGGGCACAAGAGGCAGAGGGATGTTTGCTCCTTGATCCTGAGGAGTGATTTATCAGCTAGGATGCTCTTGTTAACTGGTAGGACCTGTGCAAGGCTCAGCATCCCTGTCCTGGTGTGGAACAGCAGCACAGGGTTTGCTGGAGCTGGAGGGCCAGGGGCTGTGTCATCCCCAGGGATGGTGGCTCATCTGCAGGCTCGCTGCTGGCTCAGCATGGAGGCAGGAAGGGCTGCAAACAATTCACTGTTCCCACGTGCCAGTGGATGGGGATCAGCTGTGCCTGCTCCCAGCACCCTAGTCTTGGAATGCAGAGGGCAGATTTCTCCTCTGTGCCTCCCACTGGCTTTATTCCACTGTGCTGAAATGTAGCCAGGGTAATCCGTGACCTAAACGTGGGCATGAATGGTGTTTTTAGAGAATGAAAAAAGAAAAAATAAATCCTCACCCACCTCAATCTCTCTCCCCAAATTAAAAACTCCCCTGGCCAAGCCCTGCAAATGAGTTTTTGTTGTTTGTGCAGTGAGGAGCCAGATTTTTAAAGGCTGGCTTTCAATTTTACAGCCATTTATTACAGGCATGAATAATTGCTGGCACGGTGCTACCACTGCTGTTGTTTGCTCTTAAGGTTGGGCCAATTACATATGTAAGCCCTTGATTTACAAGCAAAAGCAGAACTAAAGTAGCTTTGTGGCCTACATTTCAAGAATGAGTGATGGTCAGCTGTGGGCTCCCAAATTTGTGCTGTGAAACACAGAGGTCCATGGCCATAAATGTGTGGCCCAGATTGTCCAAGGCATCCTGTGGCCTGGGCTGCCACAGCACAGCATGAAGGACATAAACAGGGAGCAGTGAGTGAGGCCCAGGAACCTGCCAAGATTCATCCCATGGCAGGGATGCTGAAAGATTGTGCTACATTTGGGGAATTCACAGTGAACACACAGAAAAGAGAGGGAATTGGAAGTGAACATAATGGTTCTGCAAGATGAACTTAAACCAAGCCTGCCCAAGTCATGCTTCCCAACATGAGAACTGGTCTGTCCCCAGCTCCTCTGGGCAGTCAGCCCTCCTGGGAGAGGAGAATCACAGAATCCCAGAATGGTTTGGGCTGGAAGGGACCTTAAAGCCCATTCCATCCCACCCCCTGCCATGGGCAGGGACACCTTTCACTATCCCAGGCTACTCCAAGCCCCAGTGTCCAGCCTGGCCTGGGACACTTCCAGGGATCCAGGGGCAGCCACAGCCTCTCTGTGCACCTTGTGCAAGAGTCTCATTTTCTTCCCAATATCCCATCTAACCCTGCCCCTGTCAGTGTGAAGCCATTCCCCCTTGCCCTGTCACTCCAGGCCTTAGTCCAAAGTCTCCCTCCAGTTCTCCTGGAGCCCTCCAGGCAGTGGAAGGGTTTCTGAGGTTTCCTCAGAGCATTCCATTCCCCACTCCACCTCTTTCAGCGTATCTCCAAAGCAGAGGTGACTCCATAGAATAGCTGCTATCCACCGTGGAACTTAAAAATGGCTGATTGAGATCAGGCAGAGGATTTTTCTTGCTTTTGCACAATAGGCAGAAAATGGGAAGGAGGTAGGTCAAGCCTTTCTCCAGGGGGTGATGGTTTCCAGACATCACCCACACATGCTGTGACATGGACTCTGCATTGCCCAGTGTGGGGAAGGTGTCACCGTGCTGTGCTGGTGCCACTGGGTGCCACAAGCTGTGAGCTGGGGTGGGAGCCAGCCCAGCATGAGGCCTGGTGGCAGGCTGGTGTCGTTGCTGCTGGGGGAGCAGGAAGGGCAGGATGTGAGTAAGGGCAGGAGCAGGAGCAGGCAGGATGTTTGTGGGCACTGATGTCATTGCCACAAATCAGACGTGGATGTTGTCAGCGGGAGGCAGCGGCGGCTCAGCTTGGGAAGAGGCCAGCGTGTCACACCCCAGGGGCTGGCCAGAGGAGCACGGTGCACTCATGTCCTCACTCAGCACACAGCAGGCGGCTTCTCAGCACCCCCAAGCAGGGTTTGTATGGTCTGCTGGAGGCCACGGCCACCTCCCTGGTGTGCATGGCCCGGCTCAGTCTGAGTCCTGCTGATGGACCTCAGCACAGAGATGCTGTGCCCCAACTCAGCACAGGCTGTTCCCACATGGAGTCATCCATCTGGACAGGAAGCATTGGTGCAGGACCAGTGATTTCTGAAGCGATTTCCTGAAGCTTCTGAAGGCAGAGGCAGCACCCGGTCTCCTCAGGGCTGGCAGCCCCGTGGTGTGCACTCTGGCCCTGGCAGACCCCGTGGGCAGCAGAGCCATGGGGAGGCACAGCCAGGTTTGTTTGTTTACGGGGCTGCAGTCAGCCTGGCTTTTACACCCCAGCAATTACTGGCAAGCCCTGGCTCCTCCTGCGCTTTCACAGCACATGTGCGAACTCCTGGTTGTGTCACCTCCCTGTCCCCTCCTAGCGGAGTCTAGCAGTGGGAAGCGATCATCACAACTCACATTTGCCTGGCGTATGTCTTTCCACAGTTCCAGAGTGTGGAATGAATTGAACCCGCTTCCTCCTTCACCTTCAAGCTGTTCTGGGATGCAGGCAGCTCGCCTTCCACAACCATGCTCAGCTCTTGGAGCTTTCTTCTGCCCTAGGGAGGGAGCCCTTCTCTCCTGCCTGGCAGAACCTGGTGTTGGAATGCTCCCCCTTGCAGAGATGTTGTTCATCTCACGATCTTTTGGGCTTTTCCTAACCCTTCCCTTGCCAGACTGAGGCCTTCTGTCCACTCCTTTCTCCACTGTGGCAAAGGACGGCTTTTTGTCTTTGCCTTCAGGGTCATTAAATCTTAAATAGCATGTTGGCTTTCTTTGTCAAGGTACCTGCTCTCTCCATCCATCAGTGATGTAAGGCACACTGCTGACATTCTCTTCCTCCTGCATAATTATCTTATTCCACTGCATCTTTTATGCAGAATCTTCCCGTCTGGAAGTGCTCCTCTCCCTGCTCCCACTCTTCCTGAGCACCCAGTTCAGCTCTGGTACCTGCCATGGCCTTGTTTCTTACACCTGCATATGAATCCTTTGAGTTATTCCTGTATTTTATTAACTACCTTGATCACCTTGGCTCATTGAGAGCTTGATTCAGGCATTCATAAGTGTTTCCTTCATCCTCTCTCTGAGGATGGGATCTGTGGCACCCAGCTGCAGTGCTCCTACACGAGTGTCCACCTGAGCTGGCTATCCAGCCAGGGACAGGGAATCCTCCAACTGGCAAATCATTCCAGCTAAGGCAGGAGTCAAAGGCAGCCCCTTCTCCCCTTAGACAAATCAGCTACTGCTGACCTTGAATTCCTCAGATGCTTTTCAGAGCAGATGCAGCCCCCTTTAGAGTGACCCTAAAGCTCTGGGCAGTGGATTTGCTTCTCTGGGCTAGCCAGGGAGGGCACATCCCATGGAAAAACAGGCACGGGGTCTCCAGGGACATGCAGACCACAGGTCAGGACATGTTACTGAGGGAGCCCAGACAGCTTTTATGGGCTAGATGTCTTAATTGTAGCTGTCTGATGTTAAAAGAGATAAATCTGACACTTGGAAAAGTTTGGGGAAATGTTTTCTTCTTAATTTGTATTTAGGAAATGTAAAGGTATATAGTGAATGTTTAAAAAACAATGGTAATAACAGTAATTATAGGTGGGCACAATTTTCTTTTATCTTTTAACTGAAGTTGCTAGAAAAAATGACTGCTGTGCTGATACTTGGCAGGGACACTGATGTGAGTACCCACTTGTTCCTGAAAAACGCTGTGGGATTTTTAATGACCATCAGCAGCACAACCTTGATTTTTAAATGTCATCCTAAATGTAGCAGTTACAGCCTCCTCTGCTGTGGCATGTGGGTGGGTGAGTAGGGATGAATCAGAAAGCAGAAAGAATTGCTGGTGCTTTCTGTGGCTCCCAAGTTTTCCTCGAGGGCTTCCCACCTAGGAACTGGTTGGAATTATCCGTGGGTTTTGTTGCAGTCCCTGGTCCTGTGGCATCTCCTGCTGTTGCTCTCCCCTCTATTAATCCATGATTAAATTGCTTGATATAGAATGAGTTCATCAGGTTTCTTCAGGAGATGGTATTCCACAGGATAGCCTCTCTGTTTATCAAAACAAGACAAATGAGAAAAATGTTTCCTAGCTTTTGCAGATGCAGTTTTCCTTTCTCCCTCTGGCTGGAAACATTCCCCAGGCTTCACTTTTGGAGCTGAAATCTGTGCTTGGCATTTGCAAGATGGTGATTTGCTTTTGTAAATGGAGCAAAGTCTTGGTTTTGAGTCATGACTCAGTGAAACAAATCTACTTTTTATCGACTAAAACGATTCTAATAGCACCATTAAACCCGCTGGGACCAGGAAGAGCCAGAGTGACACGGCAGTGGGGTGGATCCAGCATCTTCCCTGGCCTGCCAAGAAGTGGGACGGGCCGGGATGAGGCTCGGGAGCGATGAGTGGATGGGTGTTTTAGGAGCATCACCTCCCTCCCGCCGTGGTACCCGGCGGCCGCGGGGTGGGAGCGGAGGGAGGCTCCGCTCGGAGCAGCGCTCTGCCTGCCCGGGGACGGGAGGAGCTGCGAGCAGATGGCAGGGTTAAAATAGGACAGAGCTGCGCCGAGCTGCTGCTGCAAGGGAGAGGAGTGAAATGCCTGTTCTCACACTTCACTTTGTGTCTCGGGAAGAGCTGCGGAGTGCCTGCGCTCCGCTGGCATTCCCAGCAGGAACGCGCCAGGCAAAGGCTTCCTCGGGTTTTTGATATTATTAGCACTTGTCTTAAAGAAAAATCAGCTCAAATGAGCAAGCAAACAAATAAAGCGAGTAACAATGGAAGGGCTCAGCCTCGGGCCCCCTTAGCATCTCTCAGGATGATTAGTGGGATGTGTCACATCGGCACCGGAGAGCGGGAGCGTTCGGAGCGAGGCTCTTGTGGTGCTTTCAGACAGCTTTTTGCAGTGTTTTCATCTCACCTAAGGCGTGTGAATAGGTTTTGTTGAAATATGCGAGTGACTTGGTGTGCCTGAAATGATGCCCACAGTGATTCAGCATGCTCGGGGGGAGAATTCTGTGCAAAGCTGCCCCACTGCGGGGTCTGCGGGGCTCGCTGGGGGTCCTGCAGCAGCAGCAAAGGGCTGGGAAGGACCTTGGGTGTTCTGCCACCATCGGATCTGGAGCCAGGAGGCTGGAGGCGTGCAGAGAACAGGAATGTGAGGAAGAGGAGGAGCAGGGAGGTAGGAGCCAGCACTCACACTCGCACCCTGAGGCGGCTGCCAACGCTTCTGGGAGCATTTCAGTCTCCCCGTCTATAAATCAGGGGGTGCTTTGAAGGCTCTGTGATGAACAACATGGGATGAGCTCGAGGCCATGGTATTAATCCTGCACTATTGTTCTTGTTTCTTGCTGTGTTGGGATTTTTTTAAAAAGAAATCAACACAATTTTTGAGGGCTCTGGCTAAAATGGCACAGAAATAAATGAGTTGTGTTCACACTTGGAGAACATCTCCTCATTTTTATTAATGTAGTCTCTGATGAAGCACAGCCCATCCCTCGGCACCGATCCATGTCTGACCTACAGTAAATACCAGGCTTTCAGGAATCCATGGGGAGTGTTTCATAAGTGTGGTAGATAGAGCCATAAGGTTGATTTACCCTCAGAAACAAAGCATCAGTTTGGGTGATTGAACACTATGGGGATTTCCTGGGATACCTTTCTCCATGCATTGTGGAGCACTTGCCTGCACCTACCTAAAGGATCAATCATTCACCACACTGAGCTGGAAGAGAGCTCATGCTGCTCCTGTGACCACTGCAGGTGGGACACGAGTCACCTAGTCCAGCCCTTGTGTCACAGAGGGGTGGCAAACCCTCAGAGTGGCCTGCACAGCCCATCCTTCACCATCAGAACAGAGAAGTCAGGCTGACCTTGATGGGCTGACATGGGGGTGGCAGTCGTCCTGAAAATGCCCAAACCTTTGTATTTTATCATAAAATAGTCTGTGGGTTGTTGATTAAACCCATAGAATCTGAGCTGTCAGTTCAGGCTCTTGAAGCTGCACCCCCCTACTTGCCCTGGGATCTGTGGGAGCTCCAGGTGCAAATTTCCCCTGGAGCAGCCCAGTGAGGGTCAGTGACAGCGCTGATGTCCTTGGAACCAGGGGCTCATGCTGGCACTGAAATACAGCTCAGAGCTGGCAAAGCCAAGGGTCAGGAGAAAAGGGCTCTGCTAGTGTCCTTGGAGGCCTCACTCCTCCTGGGGCAGTGAGATTCCTGCCTGGGCTTGCTTTGGGGCTGTGTGTGATCCTGGCTGTTTTTGTGGGACTATTTTTCCTTATGGCTATAAATAGAGACAGTCAGTTTGTTTGTGTGTGTTCAGCAGAACAATCTGGTGTGATTGGTTTTGTTCTGGCACCTGATATTTTACTGCCAGAGTTGGTATTCACTCTACTCTGCTCCCTAGAGAGGTGAGGAAGAGGAGGCGACTCAACTCAGTTCCTGTGTTCCCATTGTTTTCTCTGTGCTTTGGACAGCTCTTTGATTCTGCTGACTCATACAAGTGCTCCAGCTCCTGCATGCCACGCCTGGAATGTTGGGTCACAGCTGCAGGGGCTTTCTGCATCCCTGCAAGGTGTCTTGCTGCAGCAGATTTGTTATTCTGTGTTTTTGTTTAATTACTTTCTTTTACAGCTCTTTTTATAAATCTAATTATCCATCTGTTACACTGTGTCAGGGCATCACAGCTCCTCGGATTTTTTCCTGTTCTAAACACTTAACTTGCCCTGCCTGGGCTCAGGTGAGCTGTGTCTCCTCCCTGCAGTGCTCCCAGTGGGTCCAGGGCTCCCAGTGGCTCCTGACCACACCAAGCTCTGCACTTCCAGCTCAGCGTTGTGACTGCAAAGGCCCAGGAGCTCACAGAAGGTAATTCCCATGTCCATGATGTGGCTGGGAGCAGCGTGTTCCCAGTTAAACCCCATGTTACTGTGCTCCCAGGGAGCCTGGGGTTCTCTAATGGGATGTAACAGTCCTCCAGTTTTCAGAGGAGATGCTGGAGGGCTCACAAGAAGCTTGCCTCTCTCTTGCCTAGGACACAGATACGTGGTTGGAAGCCAAGCCAAGGTTCCCCCAGCTTTCCCCAGGTGCCTTCCACGTTGTTCCTGCATCTCTGGGATGATTCATGCTCCCAGCTTTGAGTATCACATCAGCCCATCAGAATCACAGAGCCACATACTCAGCTCCAATTTCTTCTCTGCAGTTCTGTTCTCCTCTTAGCAACAAATACTCCATAATCTAATTGCTCATTAAAGGCCGTGCTGTGTCCCTGTAATCCAGGATGTCACAGGCAGCCGTGGTGCTCTCCCAGGGACGCCGCTGCTCCCCCGCCACGGCAGCGAGCGCCTGGCTTGGTAGAAAGTGAGAAGGCAGCATTGCATTGAAATGAAGATTTTCATCTTCTTGGGGATTTTTTTATATCTCTCCTATATTCTGGGCTTTTGAACATCTAACATCTCTTTCATGTTTCACATCTTCCATATGAAATTGTTGTATTGTGTTGCCTATTGAAACCTAGTTTTCCTTTTGTCAGGTTTTCCCCCCTCACCCCTGCTTTCTTCTCTGCTGTATTTTGATCGGTATAACGACTTAGGGCTCCATTTTTCTGGGTGGTTTTTAATCTCCTTAAGTCGTATCTCTGAAGGCCTTTGTCTGTGATAAACTCAGGTCTGAGCTGGTGCTTGGAGAAGAGGATTTTTAGGCCAGTTCTGCTGCATGTGGCCCTTGGGGGAGGATTTGGGGGTGACTGTGCCTCATCCCTTCTCCATCTCCCTCCAACAGTCACAGGCAGCCTTGGTGGCATTTGGGTTATTTTATTATTATCCTGTATCTCATATTGTGCATGCAAATGTCCTTTTTCATAGCTTGGGACTGTGGAAAGGCTCAGTTAAATGTGTGTTTTGTAAGGGATTCACCCACCCTGTGCTTAGGTGTCATTTACTGTCAGAGCCAGGGTATCATTTTGGAGGGCGAGGAGGCTGCAGGGCTGTTGATATGGAGTTGTCCCAGTTATCCTCCTCTTAGGAAGGAAGCTGGGAAGTTTGGAAGGAGATGTGGATACCTGGGAAGTCATGGATTCACAGCCATCTGGCTCACGGCAGCTGCTCCATGGTCATTTCCCACAGGGATAGTTTATAGCCAGAGCTTGGAGTGTGGAAGGAAGCCGTGTTCTCCTTATGTGTCGTTTCTCACTTGAACTGTTTGAATGCTTTTTTTTTATTATTCTTAAACCTGCAATTTGAAATTCAGTCATGCAAGTATTAATGAGCTGCTGATCACCCTGCCTCTCTTTTCTGCCCTTGTTCAGTCTCAGATTTACAGTTCTAGTTTGGGCTGGAATTACTGACACTGTAATGATCTGTTTTATCTTTCTATCTATTATTTGTCAAATAATTTTAACATGTCTGTGCTTACAAGAGCTGTCAGAAACCATCCAAACACTGAGAAGGATGAAGAAGTCATTGGCCTTTTCAAGTGTGACCCTTGTGTTGCTTTGTTTTCAGGGCTCATGGAAATGACCTTTTCCATTGCCTGTCAAACTGTGACCCAGGTGTGAGGGTCTGCGAGCCCCAGGAGCCAGACAAGGCACATTTCAGTCCTGTTGGTTTGCTCTTGTTTTCTCCATTAACAGATTTCAGACTGAAAACCAGGGAGGGAAAGGGAAAGAGGGGGAGGGCAAGGTAAGCAATGCTGCCTCGCTGCCTGTTTCTGATCCTCAGGTTACAGCACAAGCTAAATAGACTACACTAAATTTTTTAGGCTGTTTCACAGACTTACAGACTTTGATCCCCGGCTTTGATTTCCCAGGCGGCACCGCAGAGCACTGGTTCTGAGCAAGAAGAGACCCATTAAGCCCTGTCTAGCCCGGTGATTATCATGCCTTTGCACCAGCACCGGGCTTTCATCAGAGCTCAGCTCTGCAGCCTCGGCTCCCTGTGCCTGGGGAGATGCCAGGGCAGGAGGAGCGCTGTGCCAGCACCCAGGCAGGGGCAGCCCCTCCATCCCACTCCCTTCCACACCCCTGCTTGGTCCTTCCCCACCTGGCTTCAGCAGGATGCCCAGGAGAGGAGGTCAGCCATTCTTTCCCAAGGTCTCATGCAGTTTCTGCAACAAGCAGGCCATGAAATAAATATTCTCTGTTTGTCCTTGTCAGAGCAGTAGAGATGAGGGCATTTGCCTGCTTGCCCTGCTCTGTGCCTCCAAGTCCCCAGGTCCCTCCGCACCACTTGGCTTTCTTTCTTTTCATTTTTAAATTTAAATCTAATTTTGCTGCCTTATTGTAAGTTCCCACCTAACTCCAGAGCTGCTGTCGCCTCAGGGCTGTGTTGCTGCTTTTCAGTCTTCCCACACCCATTGCATGTGCAGTCTGCAAAAACTTTGAGAAGTCTCTCCTAAATTTGTGCACTTGGGGTCGTCCTAGAAGGAGTGGAACAAGAGTGTCTCTTAGCAGAGAGTACTCTTGAAAAACTCCTTCTTCTGCAAAGTGGGAACTGCTTCCATGCCAGGAGTTGCCAGTGAAAATGCACACAATGTGGGCAGCATGGCTGGGAGGCACAAGGAGCTCAGATGTGCAGCAAGGGCCACATCTGGAGGGGATGTGCTGTGACCCCACAGCCAGGCTGGGCCCCCCCAGAGCAAACTGGGGCTGTTGAGCACACACACTGAACAGCTGCAGTTTTGGGAAGCTGCATGGGCTTGTGTTGAGTTCCAGTAGCCTGTGGCTGTTCCTCACCTGGGATAGGGGCTGGTTGATCTCATCAGTGCAGCACACCCAAACCTGTGCCATCACTGCAGCATTATGGGATGTCACCATAGGCTGGCTTAGCTCTGGCGCAGCCTCAGACTCCCATTTCAGTGAATTTTGTTGCAGATGCCACCATCCTGTCTCCATTAACAGATTAGCACGGCTGAATTTCCCATGCGCTCCACAGTCTGTCTCATTGTGTTTATTTTGTTCAGGCTGCTTTTCCCTGGGCTTGACAGTGTAATTTGTACAGCTCTCTGCTGAGTTTTCCAAACCTTTAGACAAGCTTTTTTGTTAGCTTGAAACCAGGACCATTGATAGCAGAGACAGAGCAACAGGAGCATTGAGAAGCGAGCGGCACACCCACCAGCCAGGAAGGCTCCCTCACCTCCAGAGCTGCTCCTTGGCAAAAGCTCCATGGTTCAGAGATTTTAATTAGATCAAATCCTCCAGGTGACCAGCCAAGTATTAAAGGCATACCAATTTCTCAGTCGTGTCTCTTACTGTAAGAGTTTTTATTATTTATTTTAGAGAGATGTGACAAAAGAGCTTGGAAATCCCAAATGTGCCATTCTCCTTGAATAGCACCAGGAGGTCTCCAGCCCAGGGGATTGTCTTTTCAGTGCACTTCTACTCAAAGTGCCTTCCTGCAAGCTGCTTCTGCATTTGCTCTGGTTTCCGTTGCCCAGAGGGACTTGCACATGAAATGGGATCAGGGTTTTGGACCCCATACTGTTGGGGCCATGGCTGTGGCTGCAGGTTTGGCTGGAGATGAATTAAAGCCCCCGTTGTGAGCTGGGGGAAATGGCCTTGGGCCCAGGAGTGGCGTGGGGATAAGTGAAGTTTTAGGGCTTGTGCTGTTTGTCTCTGTTGACTCCCCAAATCAGTGCCCAGCCATTCAGAGATGCCATCGATGGATCATTGCACAACATATTGGGGTGGAAAATTGCATCCTGTTTTTGTGGGAGCAGACTCTTCTGCACCTCCTGGCATGGGGAGGTTGGGGATGGGCTCCTCATGGTGGATGTGTCAGGTCTCACCTGACCCAGGCACTGCAGAAGCTGGTTTGCTTCCAGGGATGCTGCAGGGCTGGTACATGGGGGTCTGAGAATTGTGCTGCCAAAATCTCATGTGCAGGAGGATCTTGGAGCTCCTGGGTTTGTTCTTGCTCCCTCCTGCCCTGTCTGGGCTGGTCACAGATGCCCCCACCTCAGCAGAGTGCCAGTGCCATGGCTGTGCCTGGATGTCTGCTGCAGCTAGCGGGTGAGGAAGGAGAAAGCAAAGGTGGTTTTCAACAAACACCCTTTTCCTGCCCTGAGGTCAGCCTGGTATTGCTAGCTGGGAAGTCCCACACCAGCTTTGCTCTGAGCAGTGGTTTTAACTCCAAGCTGCTCCTTGCCCAGCCCCATTTGTCTCTGGTTTTGTTTCTTTGTGACCCTGCCTGTCTCTGTGTGTCATTTCCTGGAGGGGCTGGGCCGTGGCTGCTGCAGCAGCTCCCTGGGAGCAGTGGGAGCTGCGGGTGCTGCAGCAGGGCCGGCGACCTCTGTCTGGCACAGTGCTATTGCTGCTCCAGAGCCCAGCAAAGGCTGCAGGGTGGAGCTGCTCCTGGAGCGTGAGAGCACCGGGATCAGGGATCAGACAGCTGGCACACTGTGCCCTGACTGTGAAAGCCCTGCCAAGGAGGGAGCCTCCAGCATCTGATGGCTCCACCACCTTCCAAGATGCATTAGAAGTGGGCTTGTAATGTGTCAGCAGGGATGGGGGGAATGGTCTGTCTGTGTGTCTGTCTGTGTCCCTGGGCAGCTGCTGACATCCTGACCTGAGGTTTCAGCTGTCCTGGCAGGCAGGAGGGTGGATTTATCCACAGGAGTCCTTGGAGAGGAGCTCTTGCTGTGAGAGGTGTGTGGGTGATCAGCATGCTCGCAGCAAGTGAAGAGAGGGGGAAGCAGGAACTGGAATATGAAGGCTGTTCAGGAGTGGATGTGATGTGGAGTGAGAGGATTCACAGAAGCAGGGAGCCACAGGGGAGGGCTCCTTGCCAGGGGAAGCCAGGTGGCATGGAGGGTGTGGTGGGAAGGCCCAGGTGACCCAGTGTGCCATCCCCATCCCTGCTGCCTTCATTTCAGGTGTGCATGAGGTGGCTGCAGGGTTTGTACCTTCTCCATAACCATGAGCCAGCATTGGTGGGAACTGGGGGATTTTATTTTGGGATCAATCTGGATTGACCCTTGTTCATGTCCACTGTGGAGTGGAAATAGAATTAAATAGAACCACTGAAGTTGGAAAATCCCTCCCATACCACTGAGTCCAAGCTGTGCCTGATCCCCTCCTTGTCCCCAGCCCAGAGCACTCAGTGCCACCTCCAGCCCTTCCTGGGACACCTCCAGGGATGGGTACTCCAAACCCCCCTGGGCAGCTCCTCCCAATCCCTGAGCACCCTTTCCATGGGGAAATTCCTGCCTATGTCCACCCTGAGCCTGCCCTGGCCCAGCCTGAGGCTGTTCCCTCTCCTCCTGTCCCTGTTCCCTGGAGCACAGCCCGACCCCCCGGCTGTCCCCTCCTGGCAGGAGCTGTGCAGAGCCACAAGGTCCCCCCTGAGCCTCCTTTTCTCCAGGCTGAGCCCCTTCCCAGCTCCCTCAGCCTCTCCTGGGGCTCCAGCTCCTTCCCCAGCTCAGTTCCCTTCCCTGGACACTCTCCAGTCCCTCAGTGTCCTTCTTGCTATGAGGGCCCAGAACTGGGCACAGCCCTCAATATGTGGCCTCAGTAGTGCCAGCACAGGGGACAATCACTGTCCTGGTCCTGCTGCCACCCCAGTGCTGGTACAAGCCAGACCAGGGTGTTTTCCACCTTGCCCTGCCCCACTCTGTTGGTGACCTGCCTTCTGCTCTCATCCCTGCAGCAACCCCAAAGTGCAGATTGAAGCCATCGAGGGGGGTGCCCTGCAGAAGCTCCTGGTTATCCTGGCCACAGAACAACCCCTGGCTGTCAGGAAGAAGGTGAGGAGTGGGGCTGCACCTCTGGGCAAAGCTGGGTTTGTGCTGAGCTCCGTGTAAACACCCTCAGGACAGGGACATCTGGAGAGTGTGGGACCCCCGCTGCTCCCTGCACTGGGTGGGCTTCACTCCCAGGGGTGCAGAAGGGGGGCCTGGGTACCAAACCACCCCAGCAGCACTGGTGGAGCCTGCACTCCCCCGGCTCTGTGGGTGTCCCCCCAGTGCCAGCAATGGCACTCAGGGTGGCTCTGCCAGCCCGTGGGGACAGCATGGTGCCACAGCTCCTGGGGGACACAGCAAGGGTCCCCACGGCAGCACAGCCATCACAGCCTGACAAACATGGGAGCTGATGTTTGGAGGAGCTAATTGCTGCAGCCAGCCCTGTGTCCTGCCTTTGGCGGAGGCTTTGGAGCAAGAAGCAGCACCGAAAGCCCCAAGCCAAATGTGCAGTGCTGTCCATCGGGCTGGGGGCTTCCTCGCCCCCTCCCTCCCTCCCTGCTGTATTCCCTGGAGCATGAGATCCCATTACCCTCGCTTTAGTGTGTGATGCCACCTCTGTAACACCACCTGGCTGCTCCCAAACCCCAGCCCTGTTTTCCACAGGGACCTCCTGCATGAGGGGTCCAGCAAGGTAGGGAGACCATTGGCTCTTCCATTCACCTGTAATAAGCTCCCTAAAATACATTCCTTTTTAACCCTGACAAGAGTCCTCCAGCAAGTGAAAGGCATAGGAGAAAGCTGTGGAATGCCGTGTCACTTGGCCATGGATGTAAGGAGATCCTATGGGATGTTCCTTGCTCAGAAACTCCTCCCAGGAGTGCAGGTGGCTCAAACCAGAGCTCCTTTTGGGGTGGGGATGGGTGGCTGGCCGTGCAGGGGCTCTCACAGCACTGCTGTGAACCAGAGTAGTTCTTTCCAGTGAACCTGAGTGCATCGTGCTGGCAGCCCCTGCAGAAATGAGAGAGGTGGGCTCAGTATTGTCCACATTCACACACAGCTGCCCGAGACCCTCCAAGGGTTGAACCCTCTTTTCCAGGAGGACAGAGGTTTTAATTTGCAGCTCCTGTGCTGTGTGCAGTGTCCTGTGTCTCCAGAGCGGATCCCAAGGCCAGGCTGGTGGCCCAGCCCGTTCCTGCACAGGGCAGCAGCCCCGGGCTCCTGCTCCGATGGTTTTTCCGCCCCGGCGCTCACAGCCCTGCACGGCAGCGAGGCCAAAAGTGCATCCCTTCCCTCCGCCGTCCTCTGGCCCACGATTCAAAAGGGAGACAGCAGCATCTCAAATTCACCAGCAGCAACGCGGAAAATGGAAAATAGAAACAAACGGGAGCGGGGAAGACGCGGCTGTCAGCTCGGATCAGCGGTGCGGGGCGGGCGCGGCCCGGCCCCGCGTGTGGGGAGCGGGGCCGGCCCTGACAGCAGCGCGTCCCCTGCCCCGGGCGGCCCGGCCGCGCTGCCACAGCCAGCCAGCGTGACAGGCAGAGCTGGGCTGGCCCTAATTGCCTCCTCGGCTCCGAGCCAAGCCCCTGGGGCACCGCGGCGTGCTGGGCTCTGGCTGGTGGCTCGTGGGGCTGCACCCTGCCAGGGCCTGGGCCAGGGCTGGGCAACATCATGGCCTTGTCCTCTGACTGTGGGGGTGTGGGGACATCACCCCGGTATCCAAATCACCTCGCAGGGATCAGGCTCTGCTGGGTGGTGCTGGACACTCCTCACCCCATTGCGGGGGTGAACATGGAGAAGTGATGGGGTTGGGACTGTCAGGGGCTGGGCTGGCCCCTCAGTGACAGCCCAGACTGGGTTTTGGATGGAAGCACCCACAATTTGGCAGCCTCACAGAGCTGGGGTGGATTGGGATTGCAAACAGGACTGCTGGAGATGTCCCTCAGCAAGGAGAGGTTGGGATGCATTTTCCGTGGAGCTCCGCACAAATGGGCTGGAGCATATTTCTGCTGTCCCCATGGGGTGCCATCAAGAGGAGCAATGCCACATGGGGTGGCCATGGCCACCTTGCTGATTGCCCTCTCTCTCTCCACCAGGCTCTCTTTGCTTTGTCCTCCATGCTGAGGCATTTCCCCTATGCCCAGCAGCAGTTCCTCAAGATGGGTGGCCTCCAGGTGCTCAGGAGCCTCTTCCGGCAAAAGGGGATGGAGCCCCTCCGTGTCCGTGTGGTGACACTGCTCTACGACCTCATCATGGAGAAGGTGAGAGCTGGGGTGGCCAGGCACTCCCCACCTTCGCCCCCAAACCCAGCCAGACCTGAACATCCTCACAGGATGAGGATGAGGAGGAGCCAGCCCAGCATCAGTGGGGATGAGTCCCCTTCAGCCCCTTGGCCAACACCATACCAGTGCCTGGGGGAACCCAGAGGAGCTGAAACCTTTGTTTGCCTTCAAGTCACTGTACCATTTCCTCCCGAGAGTGTTTAAAACAACAGGACACAGAGGACACAAGTAGGAAATGCTGGCCCTGGGCTGTGGTGTCCAGCCAAGGCCAAGGGACAGGCCAGCCCTGCTGTGTCTCTGCCTGCCAGAGAGCCGTTTGCCTGCTGCACGTCCCTTGCTGGAGCCCAGCCTGCCACATTCCATGTTTTATTTTCAAATACCCTGGATTACTGCTGTAAGTGTCAGTTTAAAGCCTGTCTTTCCTTGCCATGGCTTGTTGTTCAGTCTGTGCATTTCCCTGACTCCAGAGAATGGGAATTAAATCCACTCTGGCTCAGTTTATGGCCAATTTGCCCTGCAGATTATGGCTGCTTTAATACCTGGGTTGCAGGCACAGCAGAGCAGCACCTCTCTGTTAAATCAGTTATTTTCCAGGAGGCTTTGTAAAGGTGCAAATTATTTTAGCAGGTCTGAAATCTTATCAGGTGCTGACTCTAACATGATCCTGTCAGCTCCATGGAAAAGGAGCAGACAAGGGCATTTTGACTCAAACCATTCCCATTTGATCCTACTGCCCATTTCCCAGCTCTCCCCTCCGGCAGCCCCATCTGTTCCTTCTTCCATGGGTCTGGGACAGGCACAGCCTGGCAGATTCTTGGGTTTATGTTAAAATGATTTTTAGCTGCTCTTTGGATTGGGAATGCTGTACCCTGGGTGCTGGGGGCCTGCTCCGAGCTGGGGTGGCAGGTTTGGGATGGGCTGGCTGACTGTCAGATGGATTGGTTCGGAATCATAAAGCACTCTGGCAGCTCTCAGTGTGAAACAGGAGTCACTGGGGCTCTGAATGCTTCCTCCTGCCACATTCCTTCCTTTTCACTCCAAATCCTGCCTGCACATCATCAGGCAGCTCTCAGAAGGACCAGCAGTGGGAAGGTCTCCTTGGTGTTGTCCTTCCATGTCCCTGTCTGGAAATCTCATGCTATCAACAGCCTCTCCACCAAAGGGCTCACAGGGTGGTGTGGGGGAGTTTCCCTTCCTCCCCCTGGTCCCCTTTCCCATCTGGGCTGGTCTCTCTCACTGTAAGGGACCCAGCCCCCTGCAGAATTTCAGTACTGAGGTTCAGGACTGGACCAGGCTGGCAGGGGCAGGTCTGGCTGTGCTGGAGGAGGCTGAGATCCCCATCTGGGAGGAGCAGCACAGAGCCAAGTGATGATGTTCATTAAGTGCTGCAAGCACCTATCAGCAGGAGAAAGCATCAGACAAGAGACTTTACAAGTCTTGCTGAGCTTCCTGCCCCTGAGTCCCCTCCCAGGCTGTGTGACAAAGAAACCCCCAGTCCCTGGGAGTTTTCCAGGGTGAACAAACAGCCCCTGTGGCCAGGGAGCCAGGACACAACCTCGCTCTGGTCTTCTGTGGCAAGTCCTTGTCCACGGTAGGTGGTACAGGACACGCATCCTCCTCTACTGTCACCTCCTGGGAGCAGTTCCTCTCTGACAGGGACATTAATCTGTGTTCCACCACTTCCCACAGATGCTGCTTGAGGACTCCCAGCACGGAGAGCAGATGGAGGAGAAAATCCAGCAGTACCAGCAGGTCAGGCTGGTGCCGGCGGTGGTGGAGCAGGGCTGGTGTGCCCTGGTGCCCAATCTGCTGGCTATGCCCGAGCACGACACTCGTGAGAAGGTCCTCAAGCTGGTGGGGGTGCTGGTGGCCTTCTGCAGGGAGCACTACCGGGGGGACCCCGCCCTGGGCACCACCCTCAGCCTCCTGCGCAGCGAGTACGAGGAGCTGGCGGCTGAGGAGCAGAGGGAAGGGGACAAGGACGGCTACTTCAGGGAGCTCCTGGGCTCTATTAACACTATCATCCAGGAACTGAGGTGAAACTGAGGGTTCTGTCCAATTCCAGGGAGTTCAGGGTGACAGCAAGTTTGGATGGCACCGGTGCAGGTGCACTTTGGAATAAACTGCTGGACTAAACGAGATCCCAGCACTGTGTGCCAACAACTTTGTTATTAAAATACATTGGGGTGTGGGGAATGTCTTGTTCTCATGGCATACTGCTGGAAGAACGGAGTTGCACAATGGAGGGAACAAGCTGGGGGCTCAGCTGGGGAATTTGGGATTTGCAGAAAGGGAACAAGTGGTGTTCCTGTGGGGGTCATGCTTGTGTCACTGTCAGGAGGGGATGTTTGAAGCCCTGCACTTCTTCCAGGCCTGGCACAGCCCAGCTGGTCCCTTCCATCCTCCAGCCCTTGCAGGGCTCTGCCACCAATGCCACCAGATCCATCCCCACCTGTGACCCTGCAACCTCTGGGCTTTGTGCTCAAATATTTATGGCTCCCTTATACAGCGTGTTACTTGTCACTGTCAAGTAGCAGGGCTGATTATAACTATCGATTCTTTTTTGATCTTTCTCTTTTTGGGGTTTTAGGCTGTTTTTCCAGCATTAATTTTTTTCCTATTTTTATCTGAAATGCATTTCCCAGCCAGCCTTGCCAAGACTTTGCTTTGTAGGTTTAAAAAAAAAAATATATATATATCTGATGGTAACAGCCAGGACAAGGATGGGAAGGGGCTTTTCTGCTGGAAACCTGAGCCTCTGGAGTGATGCCAGGCCAGCCAGGGATCCAGCAGAACTGGAGGGGATCAGCACAGGGATTTCTCAGCCCCTGCCTAGTTTTGTCACTGTGTCACAGCTGGATTTAAGGTGGGGATTGTCTAACGCCTCCTTAGGGAATGAGCCAGGGAGAAAGCCACCAGCAGCCCTCCCTGTCCAACCCTAAAGCCAAAACCCAATTTGCTCTTCCTTAAAGTCTTAAACCTGACAAGTTTTTGAGCAGAGGCTCACGGGATGCCTGTGCTGGCCCTGGGGATGGAAAGGTGCCCGTGGGCCTCCAGGACAGCTTTGGAGGGAGCAAGTGGTGGCTCCTGGTCAGTGCCACTTGGTGCCAGCCCTGGGATGGCCCCTGTGGCCTGGGATGGCCCCTGTGGCCTGGGATGGCAGCAAGAAGTGCCCAGGAAGGTCCCGGTCCCCCGGGCTGTTTCCCGCACACCGGCAGAGTGACAGCCAAGGATGTGGAGCACTCAAAGGAGGCCAAAAAATTACAACAAATAACAATTTCCTGGCAGTGCTGCTCCTGAGGCACTGGGCCCTGGCAGGGCACTGTGGGGCAGAGGCTGTGTGAGGTCTTGGGCAGTGCTGCCGTCAGGGACCCCACACCCACACAGTGCCCCCTGCCCAAAGGGCTCCAGGCTCTGCAGGGGGGTCACGAGCCCAAAGAGGGGTGGCCAGAGGGACCCCCTGGGCTGTAGCCACCCCCTCTGCAGCTCCTGCAGGTCTCAGGAGTCATGTCCAAGCACTGGCAGTGCAGCCAGTAGCACGGGGAGGTGGTGACAGCAATGGAACTTCAGAGGGCATCAAGAGCTGTGCCACGGTCAGCTGTGGCCAAGACTCAGCCTTGGGGGCTGCAGCCCATTCCTCCGTGTGCATGGCCATGTATCCTCAGAGGGAGACAGAGAAGTGCAGGCGAGCCCTGGGCTGCCTTCCCTGGCCATAAATGCCAGCCCAGGCCGGTGTCCCCACTAATGACAGCTTTGTGTCCCAAATGGCGCTGCTGGTCCACAGCCCGGGGTAATGACAGGGCTGCTGCAGCTGCCTGGCCCTCCCCCATCAGGGCCAGGGCCAGGGCTGGGCCATCCTGCCCCAGCCCCTGTGCAGAGCCAGCCCCGCTGTGCTGGGAATCCCCCAAATTCCTGCAGGCTCGAAGCAAAGGCAGGGCTGGAGCAGCCCCAGGGGTGGGAGGTCCTGCAGCAGATGGAAACCTTGGGTAGGGCTCACTGGACCCCTTCCCAGTGCAGGTCTGGGAGGTGGGATGGGCACTTCCATCCTTAATTTTGGAGCTAACAGGGCCCCCCCATTCCTCGAGCTTCAAGAGGGGCTCAAGTGTTAAGCGCTGCTGTCACACAGGTGGCCAGGCCAGGACCAGCTCCCGCTCCTTCCCCTTGCACCCCAAGAGCATCAGGAGGGCCTTGCTGGCTCAGCCTGAGCTCCCCAAATCCTGGCAGCCTTTAGGCAGGGAAGGGCTCAGAGCAGAGTCCAGGGGCTGTGTCTCCCTGGGGCACTCCCCAGCCCCCACCATCCGCAGCGCCGATGTGCCTTACTCGATTTTTCCTTTTCTCACCCCATTGTTGGGGTTTTGAATGCACTCGCTCCTCCCCTCCCTCTCTGCTCTCTCCTCAATTTTATGTTTGAGGTTTGGCTGCCGTGGCCTGGTCTGGACCCAGCACCCGTGTAAGCAAACACAGCACGGGGTGCCCCGCTCCCCTCTCCTATCCCGCTCCCGACACATCCCAAAGGCGCTGGGAGCAGGGAGAGCTCGGAGTGGGAAAGGCGCTCATTAACGACCATTAAATCGTGGCACGGAAACTTCACACACAATTAAAGAGGCATAAATTCAACGTGGCTCCATTCACCGCGGGATTGAATTAAGAGCACTTGAAATCTGGAATAAGACTTATCTCCTGAGGATTTAATATGGTTTCACTAATACGCATTAGAAGATAATGTGGGTTCAACTTCCTGAGATCCCTGCACTGCCAGGTCTGCCGGGCTCTGGCACAGACCCAGCAAAGCTCCTGTCCCACTGCACTGCAAAAAAACCCCAGACCGAAATATCTTCACTGCAAAAACCCCCCCAAACCCCCCAGCAAGTACTCCGGCATGTTCCAGGCAATGCCTGGGGAGCAGCCGTGGGGAGCTGGTGAGTAGGGAAATCCCACAGCCCTTCCCTGCCCAAAGCCACGGCAGGTGCCCCATCTCCCCGGAGGGCAGGGAATTGGGAAGGTGGGGTTTGGCTCCTCGCTCACCGCCGGAGCCGAGCATCGTCCTCCGGCAGCGACAGCGACAGCACGAGCCCTTCCCCAGCGCTTAATTACATGGAGCAGTAATTACTGTAATTCTCTCCAATTGGCTCCCTAATAAAGTCACAGCTTCGCTGGCGGCCGGACCCCCTCGCCGAGCCGCTGCTCCAGCGCCGCTTTCACGCGCAGGGCTGGAATTTCCTGACACGGGATCGGCGCTTTTGGGTTTTGAACTCCGGGGTCTTGGGCTGGTGCTGAAGAACCCGGAGGTGCCGGCGGGACCAGGAGCGGGGCTGGAGCGGGGGCTGGGGTCGCTCCGGGATGAGGAACTGCCCTGCCCTGCCCCGGCGTGGGGCTCTCCTGCCGCGCTCTGGCCCCAGCCCCGCTGTCACCACCCCGTCCCCAGCTACTGGAACTGGGACTTCATGACACAAAATCCCCCCGCTTCTAAGGGGAGAGGCGTTTTCTCCCCTCCATCCACTGCTGCACTCCCGAACGGAGCAATTAAATGTTACACCAGCTACTGGAACTGGGACTTCATGACACAAAATCCCCCCGCTTCTAAGGGGAGAGTGTTACACCAATTAAAGTGTTACACCAGTAACGATTCACGTCGATGCCCTTCTCTGCTCCAAACCCAAACGCAATTCCCAGAGGAGCAATTCCTCGGTACAAAGAATATGTGAGTTGAGGTTTTTCGGCCTCCTGTCCCCATGGCGTTCCTGCTGCTCCTGCACCCCCTGGGGCTGTAGCTGTCACCAGGGGAACTACTTTTAATTTCTTGATACTCAATGTTTGTAGCGTAAATTAAACTAAGATGTATTTAAAAGATAAATAAGTGTAAGTTTTTCTGTACGTCTTAATAAAGGTTATTTTTAAAGCTCATTAATAGATTGTATTGGAGGGAGGCATTGGATGTACTCCCTAAACAGCTCAGGGAACGTCACCTTTAAGACAATACCAGGAGAAAAAAGCCCCATATTGTAGAAATTTAGTTAATAATTTTCTCTAAAAGAAGACCTACAGCCTGTTAACCCCCAAATGGCAGTGGAGCACAATTCCCCCTCCAAGCCTGTTTACATGTTAAGGGTGTATGAAAATAGCCCATCATTCCACTGTTTAATAGCTGTACTCAAGAGGCTAAAATGCTTGAACACATAATACATTTGGCAAAAATATCTCAAAAACTATTTACCTTAATTACGATCAGCATTACAGTAACATGACAGCAATAACCTTAATACAGTAAATTATGAGCTGATTGAGATAAATAAAATTATAACATTTCAGTGCCAAGGTTCAGCTCTAAAATGGAGCTGCATCTTAGACACTGACTCCAGCCCAGGCTTTTCCAGCTCCACGGGAACAGACACGGTCGTGCTGCCCCGTGCAGGCACCGCTTCCCTGCACTCGACTCGACTGGGATGTGTGAAACACACTGAAATTCATAAAATTTAAATAAGACAGTGAAATTATACCTTGTAGCTATAGTTATCACAAATAATGTACAGTCTAAATTGCAGCCTGAGCAAACACGATTTCCTGGGTGCCTCTGGAAGCCCAAGGCGGGATGCAGAGCAATTATGAGGAATGAGCACAAAGCTGATTTGCATCTGAATGGCGGGGGGGTGGCGATGGGCGGGCTGGGCCCGCTCCATTCACAGCACCACAATGCACCAGCTGGGAAAAGCAACTTTATTAGTGTCCCGCAGCAAAATACATTAGTAATTTGTAACCAGGCATTACAATTCCCGTCCATATCAAAGGGAGCGATCGGCCGCCCACACCGGGGGAGGTTTCCGCAGGGATCGGCCCCGGGAGCCCCTCGGGAGGGAGCGGTGCCAGGAGCACAGGGGAACCCCCGGAGGAAAAGCAGCACCACGGCCCCAGGGCACCACCCAGCCCAGCTCCCAACACGATCCTCAGCAAAGCCCGGCCCAGGCACGGCTGTAGCGTTTTTCCAGCTGTTTTCCAGTTGTGCTCACACAGCCGGTGCCTGCTGCAATTTCAAACTCCTCTGAGCTTGCTCCCTCTCCACCCCCACTGCAGATACACTATCACATACAATACTTTCATTAATTTTTTTTTTTCAACAAAAAATCTAATTTTTCTCTCTTGATCACCATGATAAACTGAGTCTCTGTGTAGCATGATCCAGTATTAGTGTTAACCGTTAGTGTTACTGTAAAATCCTCTTTGGTTATAGAATATTTCATTTAAAGCAAGATTATAAAAAACAGTTTCCAGCTAGAAATCCACCCCTGTAATCTAAAAGCCATCTAAATTACCACACTTCTGCAGGCTGAAGATATACTGATAGGACTTAGAAATTTAAGTATCTCCCCAGGTAATCTAAACAAAGTTATCAAAATTATATTAAGTAAATACATTTGGAGGAATAGTAAATTTTTGAAAAATCCTTAGGGTATTAAAAGTAGAGTTCTGGAAGTAGCAGTAGTGGGCTAGAGAAAAACACCCTCGAGCCAGAGCTCTCTAGATACTCTCCATGGCCTTGAACTCGCTGAGGGCCTGCACGGGGTTCACGTGCTTCTTCTGGGATGCCCTCTTGATTTTCGTCTGGGTCTCGTCCTGTTTCTCCCTCTTGACAAGGGGTTTCTTCTCTGGAGCCTTCATCTTCCAGGAGACAGCCGGGAGGTTGAGGGAGGCCATGCCCTGGGACTTCTGGTACTTGGTGGACGCCACGTAGGAGGCCTTGACTGTCTGCACCACGGCATTCATCAGGTTCTTGGCTGCCTGGATCAGGGACATGGCACTGTCCACCTGCAAGGGACACAGAGTTACACACCATGGAACCCTCAAACACAGTGTTTCACTGAGAGCACCACAGGCTTGGGGGTAAAACCACTTGAAAACTGATTTATATTTCTCCTTTGAAACCTGAGGCTCCCAGTTTGAGGCAGGATTTTTTTTGGATGCTCAGTGGTTACAAACCTGACTTTGACTTGTGCCACCAACACAGAAGCAGGGTTTGCCCCCTCTATGCATTTTCCATATCAATGGCAATTGGAAACATTTGTATTCTGCCCTTTGCTTTTGTGACTAAGATTTAACAGTTGCTTATTCTCTAATGAGGTTAATAAAGCTGTAGTAATATCTTAATCACCGATAATAAATATTTAAATCGCCCTAGAATACTAAATTGTATTGGGAAAGAAGGAACACAACGGCATCAGCAGCCAGGCCAGGAGCCTTTTCACAGCTGGCTACTGATTTACAAGAGCATCAAGACATGGAAAAACATGAATTTGTCAAAGCTGTAGGGCACAGGGGGGACAAAGAGTGACACCAGGACTGGGTGGAAGAGAGAGGGAAGGAGCACTGTGGTGACCTCAGCTGGGACCCCCTTCTCCAGGGACCAGTGTCCTGCTCTGGGTGGGACCCCCAGCTTGTCAAGGCCAAATGGGCTGGGACAGGGGTTTGATCTGGGGCAGGTCTTGGTTCTGGTGGTTGTTCTGGGGCACTGTCCCCTCTGTTCCACCCCACTGTGCCCCAAGTGCCACCATGGCACCTCAGATCCTTTGGCAAGCCCCTGTGCTCTGCCCTCATCCTCGTGAGCCTGGAAACCACTGTGCTGGAGTGTTTCCATGAATCCTCACAGCAGGAGGAATCATCAGACACCAGGAGAGCAGGGAAGTGCTTTTCTGAATGACCTGTCAGACTCTGCCTGCCTGAGCCCTGCTCTGCTCTCACAGCACTCTGGACAGAACCCTCCTTTCAGAGTGGTGATGCCCCTGGACTGGCTGAGGTCTTCATCTGATTATCTCCTGGAGCTCAACACTGCTGCTGGCAGCCCTCAGCCCCAGTGGACAGGCTCGAGGAGAAGGGATAAAACTAGGAGATCAGACTACAGATGCCAGGCTGTTCTACCACTGATTTATGGCAGAGGGGATGTAAATCCTGGAGGCACTGAGTAACTGCAGTGAAGCCCTGGAGTACATATTGCTGCACAGTAACACATCTCCTGCTTTGACAGCACCATGCCTTCAGCCTCCCAGAACATGAACAGCAGCACATCCCACCACAGCCCCTGGAGCTGCTCTGGGAGCTGGAAAGGCAGCAGGGGGGGCAGCACAGCCCATCACCCCAGATGGGCTCAGCTCACGCAGGGATATCTATTGCTGACTGCTCCTGCTGCTGCTGCCCCAAAGCTCTCCTTCCACAGCTCCCCCTGGTTTTTGGGGGAAATCTGTCCTACTAAGTTTAAGCAACTGAAATATCAAACAGGGTTTCACTGGAAAATATCAGTGGCAGAGGATGCCCAGGGAAGCTGTGGCTGCCCCTGGACACCTGGAAGTTTCCAAGGCCAGGCTGGACAGGGCTTGGAGCAGCCTGGGACAGTGGAAGGTGTCCCTGCCCATGGCAGGGGGTGGCACTGAATGAGTTTTAAGATCCCTTTCAACCCAAACTGTTCCATGATTCTGTGGTATCAAAATGGCAGAATGTGGGAAGCTTTTTCCATTTGCTGACCAGGGAGCAATTCTGGACTATCCAAGGGCCAGTTCTGTCCCTTCTTCCAACCTCCTTCCTCAGTCCTGACACAGCTGGGCAAAAGCACCAGAAGTGACCAAACGTGCCTATGCAGGGCAAGGAAGAGTATGCCAGAAGAAATTAAGAATTTAGCTCCACTTCCCTCTCCCCAAATATCTGTCATACAGAATCCTCTTAGGAGGCAGCATTTCATGAACTACAGTGAAAAAAATTATTTGCAAAGTAATGGCTGGAATAAGGAAGCAAGCTGGCCTGGGGCAGCTTCCAGCTGTCAGAAACCAGAGCAGCCACTAAAAATCCCAGCACTCTTCAGGGCACAGCTATCCTGAAATATTAACATCTCTGGAGTGTTGCAGAACCCCAGCATGTTCCAAGGCTGTGCAGAGACATGGGGCAGGTTTGGCTGTGCTGATAAAGTGATTTAACCTCACTAAGAGTGAAAAGCAGTCTGGAAAACAGATTACACAGAGGTGAAGTGAGTCTGTCTACAAACACTGTTGAGTAAGGAAATGTGAAGTCTGTATTTTCACAGCAAGAGTTCCTCCCCAGAACAGCGAGGCAGCAACACAAACTCTGCATCCGTTAGAACTCGGAATGCTCCAGCATCTCCAGTCTCTGTTCTGTGGGGTTTAACACAAAGGCTCAGCATGGAATAACCGTTCCCTGTGGGAGCAAAGCTGCCTGAGGCAGGCGTGTGCCATACTTACCCCAGAGACGACGAGCTCCCCGCCCAGGTTCTGCACCTCGGCCTTCACCTTGCTGCAGATGTTGAGCTGGTGGCAGTAGAGCGCGATGCGCTGCAGGTAGGCCAGCAGGTCCTGCTTGCACGCCGAGTCCGGGCACTGCGGGCGACACGGGCACAGCTGGTCAGCAGCACCACGCTGGGCCAGGAGCCAGGCACAGCCCAGGCACCTCCCCTGGAGCAGGGGATGGCCGGGACAGCGCTGCCCTCGCTGCTGAGCCTGGGCTTGGGACAGCTGAGCAGCGTGAGACCCATCTAAAACGCAGGGCCAGCACTGCACAGGCTCCTTGCACTGCCCTTCAGCAGCCCTCCCAGGGAGGAGGAAGAGGAAGAGAAGGAGGACTATTTGCCCTCCCCAGAGCAGGTCTGCCAGCTGTAAAAGGTCCTTCCTGTACACAGGACACAGAAGCAATGGTCTGACACCCAAGATCTGAAGCTGCAAATACCGGGTGTTACCAATTCCTCCCTCAATCCTCAATCTTAAGTATTCCAAGCTTGAAAATGATAAACCTGACTCTGACTCAATTACATGCAGTAAACAGAGATTTTCCTGACTTCTGCTCCCATCTTGCAGCAGTGGGGAAAGCAGGTTCCTAACCAGGCAAAAAATGACATTTTTAAGGTGCTTGCTGCAGCACTCATCCGTAAGAGAAATTTAACTTTTTCAGCTTTGCATACAAGGCTCTGCAGGAGTCCTCTGTGCAGTTTGGGAAAGTGGCATTTTCTGGGACAGAACCGAAGAATGAGCCACGGATGAGCCAGGCTCAGGCTGGATTTCCAGACCAGAGGGGAGCCCAGCTGAGGAGCAGCCACAGTCCAGAGCAGGCTCTGTAGGACATAAAGGCTGTGGGAAGGGTTCTGCTGCTCTCACCAGCGCTGCAGCCCATTTAGCAGCAGCAGCAGCAATGGGGTGCCAGCAGCAGGTCCCCCATGGGCCACCTCAGCTGCAGGGGCAGCCCACGTGCTCACACACACACCCACAACACACCACCTACTGGGTCACATCCCACGTTACTTAAGTCCTGCTCTGTACTCCAGAGAAGCATCACTTGTACCTCACAGACAGCTCCTGTTCCCTGGAAATGGCCATCCATCATCTCATCTTCCCACCCAGCATCCACAGGCCTCCTGGACAAAACCACTATCAGACTCCCACTGATCCTTATCTCCTGCTCTAAGGCAGGCTGCACTGTGCCCAGCATTGTTTCAGCTGTAGCAGTGGAATACACCTGGCATTATCCAGGGACAGGACTACACCCTGCAGGGATCTCCAGCCTCTGGGCAGCTGCACCCCATCCAGAGTGATTGAAGAGCTCTTTTCCACACACCCCTGTTCACAGCAAAATTCCATTTCACCTAAGACCCTGATCCTGTGCAATGGACCATCTGATGAAGATTCATAATGGACATGGCATGGCTGAAAGATTAATCTTCAATGTGGCACTGCTTCATTACTTAATGCTTCACTCCAGCTGAGGGTTGTTGCATTGCATGCAGCCTCTCCTCCCCTCTGAGGGAAAGGTAAAAATCCTCTCCTGGCTGTGAGCAGCAGCTCTGAGCCCTGATTCTCCCTGCAGACCTCCTCTCCTTAGCTATGAGATGGAAGCTGAAACTCTTTTCTTTGTATAAAAGAGGAGCAGATTGTGGTGCACACACAGGAATGTGCAAACAGGGTCCCACTCACACGGAGCACTTCCTTCCCAACAGCACTCAATCTGCCAGAACAGGCATTTCCCTCTGCAGTGAAGGTGAGTGCAGCTAACACATAGATTTGTTTTTTTCCAGGGCCAGAAAAAGTGGCTTTTGCAAGGCAAAGTGGTCTCTGTGCTGAGTAGAGGTAACTCAGGTGCTGCAATGATGTGTCTACAGAGCTCACACACACACACACACACACAGGGGCACTGCACTGGGAGATCTGCATGGGTTTATGGGCATCTGACCCCACCAAGAGAAATAAAACCACCTTCTTAGACCCAAGGGAAATTATGGACCACCCAAAGTAATTGCAACTCTCAATGCAGACATGCAGCTTCCGTCAGTGCAGTGAAGCCCTGCCTAACGAAGCAGCAAAGCTTGCAGGTTAATTTTTTAAGCTAATCAATATCAGTCAGCAGTACAAGATGTTTAAGAGCAAGTCCACAAATAGCCCTGGCCAAAGAGCTAATGAAAAGCCCAAATTACCATTTTGGAAACTGCTCTCCATCTCCCAAAGAGCTCATCTAACACAGCGAGTGAGCAGCACAGCAGTGCAGCAGCTCAAGGGCTGACAAATGCCCAGTACAGCACATCAGGGGATGGCTCAACAATTCCAGCTACTCTGTGGGGCTGTGAAACCCTTCAAGGAAAGACTCTCAAAGCAGGAGACTGCTCCACATTCACCAATAGCTGAGGAAGGCAGCAAAACCTTCATGGAATAGGAATCATCACTGGGCTGTGTACATCAATCCAGTGTGAGATGGAAACCCAGATCCTCTCCTGTGTGTGCTATTTCTGCAGGCAGGATCGAGGATTCAGCTCAAAGACAGATGAGGTTTAAATTAAGATGTAACATGAGATAAAAAAGAACATCAACAAAAGGCACTGCGGGTGCCTGCAGGAGCCCTGTCCTTTCCTAGGCAGGAGCACTCGAGTAAAAATCAAAAAACCCAAAAGGCAACAATTTGAACACTGATCAAGAATGATGACATTACTGGACTAACCCACAGCCACAACCCCCATCTGCAGAGATGGATGGGTTTGCACAGACACAGCCCATGGGAGGACTCCCACAGCACAGCCCAGCAGGGAGTGCAGTGCAGATGGAAATGAACACCCCACCTTCCCAAAGCCCACAAACTGAGCTGCTGTCACACACTCAGGGAAGGTTACTGGCAAAAGCTAAGCTGGCTGCTCCAGGGTGAAATCCAGGCTCCATCCTGGACACAGCAAACACCCCCAACTTTCAGTTCCTGCCACCCCAGCTGAGCCTGCAGAGAAGCAGAATCACCATTTTCTCTGTTTTTGCAGAGAAGAGGGGCAGGGGAAGACAGCAGAGCCCTGGTGGTGTGTGCTGATGGACACAGCCTCAGTGGCTGCAGGGGAAAGCCAGCAACCCCAGAGCTTCTCCCTCTCACTGATTCTCCCTTTGGGAATGGGCCCTGCTGCACCAGGAATTCCCCAAAAAATGCCCCTCAGCCCTGGGTGCCCACTGGGCCCAGCAGGAGCTGCCAGCAGCTGTTTTGGGGAAGCTGCTCCCTGGGAGGATGGGCACTGACTATGTGTGCCAGCAGCTGCCACCAGCCTGGGCCCAGGGTCCCCACCCCAAGCCCCCCAGCAGGGACCAGTCTTCCCAGCACGAGGCTGCTGGAGCATTTCACTGGGAAGTGGGGCAGCCCCTACCCTCACCCTCAGCTGCTTCTCACTGGGGGATCAGAACTGATGTAACCTCGGCCTCCCACCGCTACGAAAGGAAAAAAGGAACAGAAAGTTCCTCTGGCTTTGTAGGTGTTCTGACATTGAAAAAATAAACAATAGAGAGAACCCTTGCTACAAATCATTGTCATCTGTGTTGTGCTCATAACTGCTTCATATTCTCCTGTTCCCAGCAAGCAGCAGCTGCTTGGAGTGAGGGATGGAAACCTCGGGGAGAACCTGCAGCTGATGGCAGAACTCTTCCCAAGAGACAGGGAATTCCTGGGACAGCAGCTCTTGGAGCTCCAGAGAGTGTGCTGCAGAAGGGCCTGATGGCAGAGCTGGGAGCTGCTGGCACACTGACACGAGGGGTCACAGCTCTGGTGTCACCCAGCCCACAGGACACAGCCCCTCCATGTGCTCCCTCCAGGGGCAGGGACAGCAGGAACCAGGAGCTGCTCCTGCTCTGTAGCTGTCACACTGCTCCACATTAACATGTTTCTAAAGAGTATGGAAGCACAACTAATGAAATATGCAGGCTCAAAGTATTAGCAGAGTATGGAGTCAGGAAAAAGCTATATTCTTGTCAAAATGACTAACTGTACAGTGCTGCTCATATTTATCTTCAAACATGTGCTTAATCTGTTACATTTTTAAGGACCTTACTGCTACTGAAAGTAGTTTTCTTTTATATTTTGAAATGGCTTGGTACAGAAAACCATATACCAACTTTGCATAAAACATGTGAATTTAAAAAAAAAGAAAAAGGCATTGTAAACCTTCAGCCCAAGCTCCCCTGAGACCTTGAACACAAACTGCTCCTTGCTTCATTTACCTACACCAGCAGCACACCTGGTTCTTGCAGAAACAAGGCTGTCAAAGTGCTGTAGCAAGGAAAGCCATTTGAAAAAACACTTATCAAATTTATCTCCCCACTGAACATTTCTCACTGCATCATTAATAAAGGAGGGTGTAGACAAGCACCTCTGAATGCAACATTAAGAGAGAATCCTGCACTGCAATGATTTACTTTCAAAGTGACACTGGTTCAGTTAAAACCTTGCAGTACAAATTTCCATCCTGAAAAGGCCTGGAAAGCAAGTGACAACTGAGAAAACAAAGTTTAGTCCATGATCTCAGACTTAACCTCCCTGCATTTCAGATTTTCTCTTGAAGGTGGAATAGTATTACTAATGTTGATGTTTCCCTGCTCTTTGGGTGTGGGCTGAGACCAAAGGTGCTCTTGCTTGGCCCAGTTTCTAAGTGGCTCAGGACAGGCATTGCATAAATAAATCTCTGAGCTGGCCATGCTCGTTGAATCCTGTAAGAATTCCTTCCCAGCCACACCTGGGTCACTGCAGGCCTTGCTCCAAGTCTATCAGCTCTGACTGGACAGTGAAAAAGCACCACAGAGCTCTGACACCCTCCCCACTCAGTCTGTGGAGCATCTGAAAATTGTCCATCTTACAAAGCTGCCTCAAACCCAGCATTAAAGGTTGTGCAATAGGCCAGGTGCCATTGTGCAGGTGCAGGTCCTGCAGTCTGTGCTTTGGGAAGCACCAGGAGTGCTCTGGGTGTGACGTGAGCCCAGCCTGGGTCCTGCTCAGCACTGGCACTGCCCTGCTCTACGTGACCTGAAGCAGGGCTGGCACAAAATGCCAGGTGCCTGACTCCAGCCAAGGAGCTGCTGTGTCACTGCTCAGGGAGGCAGGAGAGCAGCCGGAAAGAACAGAAAGAACAGAATTTTCTAGCAGCTGATCTGGAAAATGAGTTAAAACACCCCAAAAGCAAACACATTTTCATCTCTTCATCATGCCTGCAGTACTGAAAGATCTCTTGCTCCTTGGTGCTGGAGGCTCCAAGACTGTGACTTACGTGGTCAGCAATGGTCCGGCCCAGCTTGTCCATCCTGGACCCAGCCTCTGCGATCTTCTTGGCTGCACTGATCACATCTGACGTGTTCTTCAGAGGACCTTTCCCCCTGCAAAACAGAGCAGACGCTCCCTCCTAGCACCAGGAAACCACAGCAGTGAACTGTGTCCCTTTTCTCATTCTGTTCCACACTGTGCTGGCAGTGATTCCTCACCCGAAGGGCAGGAGAAGGCTGGTGCAGCCATTACAGCACCTTCATTTTCAAGAGTTACCCCCTTTCAGCTCTTCCCCACATTTAGCTTAAATCTAGGAATAAAAACATCTTAAATTTTACTGCTTTGAACAGCTTAATGATGATAAGAGATAACATTTTAAAAGACAGATTTGCAATTTTTATGAAATGGAACATGAAGTTTAAAAAACAGCGTTATATAAAATCTGGTAAATTAATTTCAAAAGGCATCAAAAACCCTCTCTTTCCTCTGCAAATAACTGTACTAGGAACTATTTTTGCAGTATGGCAATATTGAGAAGCCCATTGAATTTAATGCTGTAAAGAAGTGAGCAAGTGTATGTATATATATATATATATATACACATATATTCCTGGGGACAAGAATCACCCTTAAGAAAGAAAGAAAGACAGGCAGTAACTGCTGTGTATCTGTAGATCAATTTAAACAGTTATTACCACCCAGCCACTGCACAATAATGCATCTCCCCAGTTAATATGCAGCTGGAACAGGGCACCATTTAAAAGAAATTATAAGAAGTGAGTCTCTTAGCAGAACTTGTACCATGTCTCATTGAAAGCCCAGCAGCCCAGGCAGCTCGGAGCAAGCACAAATTAAAAAGCCTCACCTGGTGAAGTCTGTCATTTCCATCATGATCATACACATCTGTTTGGCCAAGACAATGATGTCATTGCCACTGTCATCCCATTTTGACACTTCAGCATCCAATTTACTCTTTTCCTCCTGGAAGCTGGCAACCTGCTCAGCAATCTTGGCTTTCTGCTCTTGAGGGAGCTGAGCCATGATAGCCTGGAAGAGAAGAGTTTTCTCACATGGCCTCCTGCTGCCTTGTAGAGGCTTTTTGAAACATTTCACTAATAACCAATTTCAGTCATGTAGATGGGGGATAAAACTTTAATAGCAATCCTCTACCTAGAGGCTTTACAGAGCCATTTGCTTCCATTTTGAATCAAAGTTTATACTCTTTTTAAAGAAAAAGTGCCCAGAAAGACAAGTTGACACTTAAAATATGGCCCTTTGCATGATAAAACTGTTAAGACTCCAAACAGATTTGCCACATATTACCATCCCTGAAAATAAAACTGCATGAAGAAGAAGGACTTGTCTTTTGCAGAAAATTTCAACATTTTAAAATTAAGTTCCACTTGGGTATTGAGGATAATAAGAAATATTACCAGTCTCTTCCCTGCAAAAAGCTAGCTGTACTCTTTTGAAACATGTCTGCTGAAGAAAGAGTAAGTGAAAATAAAGAGTATGTGCTTACTCCCAAATAAAATCTCTCAGACTGGGTTTATAGCCTGTGTAAGACTCCATGGCCTTGCCTTCATAAATACTGGGAGCACAGATGCCTCCAGGAGCAGGCAAAAAGGAGCCTTTGGTACTAAAAATCCTCTGGCAGCAGCTGTGCTAAGAGGTAAATGAGCAATGTCTGCATTTAAATAGAAGGGGGCGAGGGTCCAAGCATAGAAGGTGCTTGTGCAAGGGAGGGGAGCATAAAAATACTCCCAGCTGGTGTAATTCCCAAGCCAACGTGGCCCAGGTTTGATAAATAAGGTCTGGCTACTTCTTGCCTGGCAGGAAGAGCCTCCACAAAAAATCTGCCATGGCACTTTCCCAAGAGTGTAAATTGTTATCGATCCAGAGGGGCTGTGTCAAATAAAAGCAATAGGTAAGGCCTGGTCTTCCTTCAATGCAGTGATTTTAGGGTTCCACCTCTTAATGATTATATATTGCCTATCAATGCTTTAATTTTTGAGTCACAGGAAATGCAGTTAGCTGAAATTATTTCACTTCTGAGTTCCTCTCAATGTTGTCTTGATAAATGCTCAGTGACCAAACACACACCAGCACATGTGTGAAAAGACATTTTGGGAAGATTTTTTCCTCATAAAGTTAATGTTTGTCTGTTGAAAATAACATTAATTCAATTGAGTGATCTGCCCTGTACCTCCCTGCAGAAGCTGACCCGACTACAATGTCTGTGATACCAAAATGTGATGTAGTTTCTTGGTCCTAAAAGGATTTTGATCTTTCAGAATACCCAAAATACCCAAAATAAAGCACAGATGTTTCTCACATCCATCAGACCAACTACATTTCACTCAACCTCCTTTGCAGAAGAATGCTGGAAACAAAGAATGCAAGTTTTCTGATCCAGCATTTTTATCACCACCCCCCCAAATTTAACCTAGGTTTTCACAGCAAGCTGAAGTGTGTCCTGAAGGCAGGTCCCACTTTGACAAAGCTGAGGTTTGTGCCTTACCCTTGCACTCTGTCCAGCAATGAGCTGATCATCCTCAGTCTGGATGCTGGTTCTGCTCCGGACGTCGAAATCCTCAGTCTCAAAGTCAGAATCATCCAGCTCTTCAGGAGTCTGAGGAAAAAGCATTCAAGCAGAGTCAAACTACAGATTTCATGGCTCTGAAAACCAACAAGAATATTATTTTTCAAGCAGAGAGAATGGCTATCAGTGGAGGTAAAAATTATTCCAGGTTTTCAACAAAAAGGTAAATACAGGGACTGTATTCAGCTCTGAACACGTGTGATTTTATGTGCTTGACTGCTCCTGTTAAACACCATAGGGATCCCCAGAATCACACAGCAGTAACTAAACAGCTGAGATTTGTTAGGACATTAATGCACTCAGCATCTGAAAGACAGAAAAAAGTTCTTGCATAGCGAACAGTGCTTTTGCAAGTTGGTTAAATGTAAAAGCTTCACTCGAGATTCTGAAGCTGGAATTACACACAGCTCTAAGGGCTGGTTCAAAAGCACAGACAGTGTCTTCAGCACAATTATGAATCAAAGCATTGACTAAATTAACAACAGATAAAATATCTCAAAACTTATCCTTATCCCTCGGGAAAAGCTGAAAAATTTCAGCTAGTAAGGGCCAGCTTTTATGCTGCAGGCTAAACACATCTGACCTAGTTCCTGCTTGCCTAGGATTTATTTTTGCTACTGCCAGTCTGTAGCTGGCAAACTTTTTATAAAGCCTATCAAGTTTAAACAGCATGTTTGTCAAAATACTACACCTTTGCTAAAGTGGCAGTTCACAACAAGTCTCCAGAGCTGGGCCAACAAAGAACTTCACTGATAAATGCAATAAATTGTGATTAACAAATAAGATGCAAATAAAATCCCTGTTCCTTAGATTTTTTCCCTATGATTTGAATTTCACAGACTTCTCTTCCACTACAGACACTTTGTGATACAGTGAAAATAGAGATGGACACGCAAAATAATTGCCAAAAACCAAAGGTGAGTAGGGAGACAATCAGGACTTTGGGTATTTCATTCTCCTCTCCAGGCCCTGGAGAACAACATCAGTGGAGGGACACACACTAAGAAGTAGCTCAGTGTATCAATATTTTTAAAAAATGAAAAAGCATTTTTTAATTTTAAAAAGAAAACAGTTCTGCTGTACCTGATTCTGTCTGTGACTCCCCTCTGCCCATCCCTCCCAACGCCCAGGGACACACAAAGTGTAACTCTGCCTTTCAAGTGCCACCAAAGGCAGAAACTCCTCTGGGGTGATGAACCTGGGCAGCAGGGATGGGGGGAAGGGCTTCTCTTCAATAAACACAGACATAGTGAGATGGCAGTTTTGAAAATACCCTGCATAAACACAAAAATGAGGTGTTGCAGTGGCTTTTCCTGCTGGTCCCTGTAAAGAGCAAGAGCCCCTGGATAGAGCTGAAGTGAATAAGCCCCTGTGAGCAGGGTTACACCAAGCCCTGGAGAGATTTGGATGCCTCTTTAATCCCAAAATAAACTCTCTGGATGACAACTGCTAATATTTTAACTTCCTTCTAGGTGGTTGTTGTGTGGCCAGGGAGCTGCTATTGGCTGCTGGCAGTGGAGCTGTGGCTCCCTGGCCCCAGAGGCTGGCACAGGGCAAATGTCAGCATTCCTGGCACTGCCAGCCCCAATAATTGCTGCCCACTGGGACTGGCAGCCCACCCCCCTCTCCTTGAGCAACAAGGGCATTAGCAGGGGGGAATCACATCCTCTGTCTGCATAGCAGGAAGGCTTTGATATCCTCAACTATCACTGGCTGTCTAAAAACCCTGAGCTTGTCTGAAAAAAATTCCATGGGGAGCACAGATGTGGTTGCCAGCTTTTCTCCTGGTTTCCCATCTGATCCTTTGCTTTAAGCAGCAAACATGGAAGATGCCACTGCAATGGTTACTGTAATCACATATCTTCTGGGACTGTACATTCTTGATTTACTGACCACCAAGCCGCATCTGCCATGGTCACCACTCTGAAAGATGACAGCAGTTTCTCAAAGGAATACAAGGAAAAGAAGAAAAAAATGAATAAACCCCCTATATTTGTCTTCACTATGTCTGGCTCCTTCCCATTTTTGCCCCAGTAAGATCCAAGAAACAGGTCCATGGATCAGCTGCAACCAGAACTTCTTTTTCTGCATCCCTACAACCATCTGCGACCTTCTGTATCTGGCCTACCAGAAATTAGGGCTCCCAAGTCACACCCACTGCAAGCACACAGGACTCGAGGCCTCTGTGAGCTGCCCCTGTTTACCTAGGTTAGCCAATTAACAAATTACATGCTCTAGGAACTACAGACCAAACTCATCTCAGCTTCCTTTTGACTAACTAACATTAATTCTCAAAATTTACTTAATGAAGAGCCATTAGGTTTTATTTCTAAGCTCTCAAACCATCAACAAGCATCTATAGTTCTGAATTAATTTGCTGTTGTTAACTGAAAGGTCACTGATTTTAGCACATTAACGAGCCAGGCATTACCATGAGATTACAAAAGATGCATGAAGGGTATTTAACATCACAACTCAGGCCATCATCGATGCTCAGATCTGGTTAATGAATCTGAATCCAAACGCACTTCTCAAGTGCTCCACAGCGATTAGCACATTTTAAGACTCTGAATGTTAATAGAAGCTAAATGAAAATCTTCTCCTGTCTGCTCTCCATTATCCTGATGGCTGTCAGTCGAACAGAGGCAGGGAAAGCTGTCGGAGAAGCTGAGCTTACCCGGATCATGAGCACGGCTTTCCTGATGTCGCGGATGCCGTCGTACACCAGGCGGGAGGCGTCGATGAACTCGTTCTCGTCCATGGGCTGGGCAGGGTCGGAGCTCAGCGCCTCCACTGCCGCTTCCACCTGCTCCGTGAAGCGCGGCATGACTGCAGCAGAGCGCAAAGAGGTCAGTCCCACCCGAGCCGCTCTGCCTCCCGCTCCTGCCTTGCTCTAAACTGTCCTGGAAGGTGTGCAGTCCTTCCACTGAAATCACAACATCGAGTACAGCAGGTGAAGTCTCAATCCAGCCCCTTTTCTGCTTATGCTGCTGCTCTTTGGTGTTTTCCCCTTGGACAGTGAAGTTTATCACACCCTTCTAATGGACAAGGAGGAAACACCTGGGGAAGCCCCTAGAAACTACGGGATAGCATATTAATTGTTTTCTTGATGTTCCCTGCAGATGTACATCATTTTTTTGGGGGGGAAAAATCATGCTACCATCAGGAAATTCAAGTTTAAGAAGTACTGGAAGGGGGCAGGTTGTACTGCTGCATTTCAGTGATTCATGGTGCCCCAGGAAGAACATGCCAGAACCAGTTAGAGTCTGCTGTTTCTTCAGTGTCATCCTTGATTCTTCATCAAAGTAATTAAAGCAAAACCAGCAATGAGTGGCTGCCACTGAAGCAGCCAGAATCACCCCTCACCCTTATGGATGTCACAGGGAACGCCCTGATTTGGTGTTTATGTGTGGGGCACTACAACTTACAATGCTCTTTCAACAGCTGAAAACACACTTTACAACATTTACCCTAATTATTACCCTACATTTATTCTGCTGGGGAAATGTGATCTTCCTTCTGGACTGTGAACAGCTGCAGAGCCTGGTGCAATAATACAAGATGAGCACAGCACAACTTCCAAGCATCCACTCACGCCTGGGACTCATTCCCGGTGTTTTGGTTCCCACAGCCCAGTCCATGACAGTGAACACACTCAGGGACACCTTGTGCACAGCTGAGCTTTGAGCCAGTCAACACAGCAAAATCACACTTCTCACTTTGCAACAGTTTTGCAAACAACTCCCACTAAACCGCATTACAGCAAATTGAGTCTTTAACAGATTTCACAGGTACACGGGTACCCAGCTGCCCACGAGCTTTCAAGCAACAGCAGTTCAGGGCTCCTGGGAGTGAATGACCCTTACCTGTGTTGGACAGTAACTTGGTTGCCTCCAGCACCTTCTCAGTGTACACTCCAGGTTCGTAGTTGTCCATCTCCGAGGTGACCACGTGAATGACCCGAGCGGCGCGGCCCCGGATCGCGCCGGCCGTGCGGTCTAAGCCGTCCACATCCTTTTCTTGGAGAGCGATGACACATTTGTTTACATCTTCTAAAATGTGATTCTCTGGAGGTAAAAGAAGGAGGATTTAGATGGTAATGTCTCTTCTGTCACAGTCAGCAGCGTGGCAATTGCTCAGGGTGGGACCTGCTCTACAGAAGCTCCATGGAGATG
Source organism: Passer montanus (assembly GCF_014805655.1). Classification (NCBI taxonomy): domain Eukaryota; kingdom Metazoa; phylum Chordata; class Aves; order Passeriformes; family Passeridae; genus Passer; species Passer montanus. The sequence goes on along the minus strand of NW_024360166.1, from coordinate 1,019,002 downwards.
CTGTCAGGCATTAATGTGAAGGTCACTACAACCAGCAAAGAGCTGCCCTTCCACAGGAGGTGTCAAAAAACCGTCAATCCATTCACCAAGTGGCCTCCACACGTCCTGTCCCTGTTTGTACTCGATTTTACCAACAGGAAAGCTGAGTTCTGCTGAGTTCTCCCCTGGTTTCTTTCCATATTTCTCCCCTGGACTGCCCAAGCCCTTATTTCAAATACCTGCAAACCACTCCCCTGCCAGTGCACGTGCGGTGATGGGCACCTCCCCAGCACCACACCTACTCCCCTCAACACTCCAACAGACACTTGGTGCATGTTTCCAGCTTCCTCCAGAGTGTTTTCCTACAGCCACACACATTCCATCCGAGCACATTATACTGTCAGTCGCCCATTCCCATCTGACACATAATGTATGCAGTGAATAATGTGGAAAGCATTCCAACCACACAGCACTCACTGACTCTCCAGAAAACAAACAAAAAAACAAAGGCAAGACCTCTGTTTGCAATTAGCTTTTTAAATATACATTTTCTGGCTTTGTAAAGAGATATTTTCCCTATTCATTGAGTCCAAGAAGCCCAAAATGGGAAAAACCCTCTAAGAGGTTTCTAAAGATGCATAAAGAAATTGGGATCCTTATTTGGGGAAACCTACCCTGAAGATCTCCCAAACTGTTATTAGGGACTTCCAAACTCTGCTAGAGAACTCTTTAATGTACCAGGACTAATGTTTTGGTATCATCATCCAACAGCAGCATTTGGGCTGCTTGGTAAGAAACCAACTTGGAAACATTTCTGCTCTGTCACTTAAAATAAGTTTCCAGTGTTAATTACCATTGACTTAATCTTTCTACAGTGCCAACCCATGCAAGTGGCTTTTATTCCCTCTGCAGGTAGTAAAAGAGTAATTTTGCAAGAGTTTGTAGAGACAAGAAGCTCATAGTGTTGGCTGGGAGAGGATTTGGAGGAACTGCCTGAAAGGATTGCTGTGGGAAGTTACGCCTGATTTACATAAAATTAACACAGCCAGGTGCAATATTGCAAGACTTCAGTAAGTAACCTGGGCAAAAATTACACTTGTGAAATCCCTCTGAAGCAACTCAGCCTGAGCAGGTTCAGCTGAGGGCAGAATGTGGCCCTGAGAGAGCAAAGAGCAGGTTCATTAGTGATTTGACAAGTCAGTGAGCAGGCACAGGAGCCACAGCAAGCACAGAGGGTAGTTAAAGAAGAGACAGCCCTGGGAGCTGCAAGAGCCCAAAAAAAAAAGCTTCGGCACCAGGCCAAAACACAGACTGTTTATTGCTTCAATTCCTAAATGAATAAATTAAGCCACAGACCATTTAAAAGCCTCTTTGGATTATCCGAACTTTAATAAAAGGCATGGACAAAATGAAGGTGAATATTTAAATGTCTGCTGATCATTTAATGCCTTTTGCAGATGTGAAGTGGCCAGAAAGTCCCTTCTAGAGGGAGATAACCCACAGGGCAGCTTGCAAAGGGCCCAGGGAACTGCAGGACTGTCAGGTCTATCTGTTCTGGAGATATTTTCCAGATGGATGATAACAGATAAGATCTGACACTGTGCTGAGTCCTTGTAAATACACCCAGTACTCCCCATCCTACTGGCACACAGGGCATGGGTTCCCCACCAGCACCTCTGGAGATGGGAGAAGGCTGTCCCACATCCAAACCCCCTGCTGAGCAGGAGAAACATCCCACAGCAACACAACATAGCACAGGCAACAGCAAAGGGATCTTGTCCCACCAAAATAGCTACAGGGAAAATGATGTGGTTGGGCAACAAGGTAAAAGGAAAGGTATTTTTTCCATATAAATGATTTTTAGACCAAACAAGGAAATACATTAAGCTGTGAAAAGCTACAGAATAAAAAGTCACCCACGACTGTCAATCCTCAATCCACACCCACCAAACACCTTCCACCTCCATCCACCTCCACATTAAAGGGATGAAGCAATGCTTTTCCAAACAACCCCAGCTGCCTGTGAGGGAGTCTGAGGGCTACAGGAGATCAAAATCAAAGAGCAACAGTCAGGAGATGAAGCCACAGATTCATAAACACAACTGCTGCACCTCTTGTGGAAGGCCTCAGAACCATTTCCACACTGAACCTCTGCTGCCAAGGGGCACTGCAGGAGCCAGGTCAGGCAGCACATGGAGCAAACACTGGGGACTTCACACTCTTGTAAATACAGCGTTCATCCAGGCAATATTCACTGGGAGGCTCTTCAGAAAAAATAGTTCCACTGAGATGGGCAATCTGTGGCATAAACCTCTGTCAGCAGCAGAGGAACAGAAGGCAGAAAATGGAATGGCTTTTAAAGAGGGTTTCAAAGGAGATTCAGGTAATTTCAGAACATTGAATTTGACAATTACATGGTGCTATCAGCAACTGCTCTAAAGAACAGAGATAGTGGGCACACCAACACAACCAGTGTGCTTCAGGAAGGCATTGATAAGAAGGATAAGAATTACAGAAGGTACAGGAGAGCTTTGAAATGAGGAATAATGAAACAGGCAGAGGCTGTGCAGTCAGGGAAGTGATGACTGACAAAGTGCATGGCAGAACTCTGCACGTTTGCAAACAACATGAAGAGACAGAAGGGGGAAAAAACCTTTTCACCATCTTTAGTACAAGTAGGGGCATCAAATGAAGCAAAAAGGTGACAGTGCGAAACAAGGAGGTTCTTCACAGGGAGCACACTTCAGCTGTGAATCTTTGCACAGGATGATGGAGGTGCCAGCAGTTTATAATGGTCGAAAGAACAACTAACACCAGCTTAAATAAGAAAAATCTGTCAAGGACTGTTCAGGAGATAGCACCTCTGATGCTGGAGCTCCCTGAGCTGCACATCACTCATGGCTAGAGGCACACACACAGCTCTGGGGTACAGGGCTCCTGTGCCATCCATCTCCATCCTGACAGTGAGCCTGCCCCAACTCAACAGGGCCCTTCTGCTGCTGCACCTGTGAAAGTGCTGTCACCTGCAAGCTCACCTGTGCACTGTGCACTGAAGGATCCTTCTTCTAGGATGTTCTGCTGTTACCTAAACCCAGCATCTCTTTCAAGCCTTTACTTGTGGATAATTCACACAATTCCGTAGCATGAGCTGAATGGTGAAGCCTTAACTTCAGCACACCACACAGTAGGGATGTGGGATGGCTTACATACATATTTATATATCCACACACTCATGCACTCACAAGAACTCCTTTAAATTCTGCTTACATCCCAGTTGGTAACTGATAGAAACATCCTAATAACCCCAAACAGCACTTGATATAAATCATACTCGCCATGACTTTATCCAAAGAGAAGTCGAGACTTCTAGCAGATGAATTGGAGTTGTGGCATTATATGGAAAACATTTATCAATGTTCAAACAAATAATATTTAAAAGAGTATTTATTGCTTTAATATTTTTCTACCATCTCTTCAATAACACACACATATAAATAATTACTGAATGCACTTGAATATCTGGAGTTGTCTCAAAATACATTTCCTTGGCTCCATTTTGGGTGGTGAGCACTCACTCGAGGTGAACTCTCATGAGTCAATGTGCCACCACCCCAGGAAAGAAACCTTCTCTGCTTACTGCCAAGCTCCTGAGAGTACAGCCATGCAATTGATTTGGTTATTTAACCAAAACCCCAGTTCTGTTCTAACCTGCATCCCTGCAGAAGATGGGGTTGTCCTGCCCACAATTCACTTGAGTCTTGTGGTGCTAAACCTGGACTACAAGGGAAGGAAAGTGATTTTGGCAGCTCCACACAGGCTGTGTTTGTATGGACTCCCAGCTTTTCCTTCTCCCATGTTTGTACACTTGTGGGAAAGCTTCAAGTGGAGCCTTGAACTTCAGCACACAATTCCCTCTGCACAGATTTCCCCAAAAGAGGCTCCTCCCAGCTGTGCAATTCCAGTTGCTGCTGCCCAGGGAGCACCCACAGATACAATGAGCTCAGACACTGAACTGCCCAAGAAGTTTATGCTCACTCATTGCAAACAGGAATTTTATTGAGAACCCAGGGAGCCAAAATACAGTGTGTATGACAATGCAGGTGACTCATCACAGGAACACCACTTTGGCTTTAATTTGGTTTTTATTAAGAATTAAAAAATTACTGTCTCTTAATTCAGGACCTTAATTTCTCATCTACATTTTCTACCTATGTTCACATGATACGTCTGACTCCACACACCCTCCTGTGAAATCACTCTTTACAACTGGATGTTTTAGGTCACTTCAGATGCCCAAACCTGCATGCACCACGGAAATTAGAGTCCCAGCTTGCAGTGGTGATTTGTGAACACTACTGCAGACACAATTCACATGGTTACATCTCCGTGTCCTCTGACTAGAGCACAATTAAAGGATGTGGAAATAAAAATGCCCCCATTATTTTTAGGTCACAGCAGCTGATAGTGGGTCTTTATCAAAATGCTGATAAAACAGATTATCTTGGCAAGTACTTTGCCAAATGTAATTATTAATCTATTATAATGATCCAATCTCTTTTAAGAAGTCTTAAAACTTTACTAAAGCTGACATGGTATGAACAGTTTTATTTTAATTAACTTGTACAACCATGGTTTGATATTCAGTTTTATTTACATGGCAGTCTAAGGTAACCTGAGGGATCATTTTTTCTGCTAGCTCCTACCTTGGACATAAACATTTTCTATTTCCCCCTGAGTTACTGGTGATCCTTGTCTACAGCAGCTAAATGGTAATTCACCCTGAGTTCAGCCAGCAATTCCAAACCTTGGGACATAAAGTGTCTTCTCCTTGAAACCAGACCTCCTGCTGCACTTTCACACCTTGCTGGGCACAAGGTGATCCCAGCTAAGGTGTGACAACACCATCCCTTCCAAAAGCCTCACAGACTCCAGAACACATGTCCAAATCACCCCTTTCCAGGACTAGGCTCTCAGGAGGGTGATTATCTCTCAGCCAGGAGCCCTGTTACCTGAGACAGCCAGGAAGTCATCGATGGAAGTGATGTCATCCACGGCATCCGTCAGCACGCGGACTTGCCTCTCCCACTGCTCCTTGAACAGATCCATGTTCTCCTGAGCCAGTTTGCTTTGGGGTTTAGCAGCCAGAGCCAGTGCGGCATTGATGACCTGTAAAACACCTCTGGATTTTTAAAACATATCCCAATGAAATTATTACCTCCTGTGTGTTTATTCAATGAACTCAGCAGCAGACAAAGCAAGTTTAATAAGTTTTGAGGAACTTGATATTTAAACACAGAAGTGTTTAATTTTGTTGCTCTCACATCCATCCAACTCATACTACTTCTATGTTTATTATGGATAGTTATTAGAAGCAAAACCACTTGGCAAGTTTTCACAAGAGCTGGTTTCACCTGTCTTTAGCAGCTCATGGTAACAAGGTGTTACTTTCCCAGTGCAGGCTGTGTTGTTAAGTATTTTAGACAGGATGACATTTAGTACACTCAAGGCTGCATTTGCTACTTGCCAAAACCTCAGTAAAAAGGTCAAAAAAGGATTAATCTTATACAGACTGAAGTAGAAACAATATGCAAATACAAAATTAAAGATAAATTTTGATTTATCACTTTTCCTTGCAGGTTTTCTCTGAATCTTGCCAGTAATTGTTGTAATGACTTCAGATTTCTGCTGTGGCTGTGAATAAGCCAGATAAGCCAGAGAACAGGAAATGCTTCTTCTGAATACCCTCTCCTAATTTTCTTCAAACACTAAAACCAGAATTTACACCAGATCCTAGTTTTTCTTAGCAGAACAAATGCTACAGGTGCTGCTGGGTCACAGAGCTTACGCTGTGTCCACTAACTGGTCACTTAAAGGACCACAAAAGCCTCTTTGAACGTTGAGAAACCAATCTCAACAGCCTGGTCCTGCTCTTGCTGCAGCAGAATGACCTGGAGAGGTGCCAGGTGTGAGGAGCCATCTGCAGTCAGAGCATGACAATCCCAGCCCTGCCCCCAAGCACCTGAGAGTCACAGCTAATTAACTCACAACTTCAAGGTGTCATTTTTTTTCTCCACTTTAGAACTGTATTAATTTCACCAACGCATCGACCAAAACATGCAAGCACCAGATGTTCCCACTTTTCCAAAATCTACTTTCTCTACCTGCTTCATTTACAAGTGTCACAAAGCATTTCAAAAATATATAACTCACTAAACATGGAAATGATGGTGATGTCAAATGTACTGGGACAGCACTGAAAGAATCAGGCAGGAGGAGGAGGCTGCTTCACCCGAGGAATAGCAGGAGTTAGCAGTGACAGGAAAATCCACAGAAGGGCTGGACTGCTCCCCACGCCGCCTCTGGAGCTGGAGCAGCAGGTCTGGGTCACAAACCCAGCCCAGTTCCATTGGTTTGGTGACAATGACCAACACAAGCAGCAGCACCTGAGCCTGAGCAGCATCTGCTCAGGGGTCTGTGGGGATGAACATGCCTCTGACCCCTGGAGGAACAGCACTGTCCCTATCCCAGCCACCACCAAGGGCTTCTCTGCTGCTCCCCTTCCTCCAGCCAGCCCAGGGTCACACCTCTGTGGTACTGGCAGGAGTCAGGATGTGCCTTTGGAATGTCCCTGCTGCCAGCTTGCTGCTCTGCCACCCTCACTCATGGAACTGAAAGTCTGAAAACCCTCAAAAAGCCTTGCAACATCCAATGAAATGATGTTTAGAATTTTAAAATCAAATAGAAATAGAAGTTTTAGAGATGCAAACCTGTCCTCAGCTGCTCAAGAGCCCTGATTTGCAGTCCAGCCACTGCTACCTCTCATCCCAGCCTGATGGATGTAATGAATTAACCACCTATCAATCAAAATCTAGATATCCAAGATTTCATGAAGATGAATCTGAACAAGTGTCCTGGAAACAGGAGAGATAAACCAGACAATGCTCTAGAAATCTCTTCTCACTTCTATTCTGCTAGGAACTGTCACTGCAGAGACAGAGATGGTGGCGGGGTGATACCAAGGGTCAGGACATTTTCTCTGCTTTTCCCAACCTGCCTTGGCCCGTATCAGATATAAAATATCCTGTAAGCACTGCGACAGGGCAGCATTAATGCTGCAGGAACATATGGCCTGGGCTGCTGCGAGATGTTTGTCTGGACACTGCAGCTGCCTGGACAATTAATCTTTGCCAACAGCGCATGTCAAGCCCAGATGCCCACGTTCAGCCCCTCATCACAGGTAACAGCAGAGCTGTCACACACACAGGCTCTGCAACTGCTCCGCAGCCTCACACTGTGTGTCCTCACCAAATCCAAGCACAGGAGGCACAGCATCACCCTCCTCTCAACAGGAGGCTTGTTGAACCAGAAAAAGTGCATTTTTTAATCTATTACAGCAAAAATGTATGGCCAAGGTGAATGTATTTTATAAAAATGATCAAGCAAAACCAGTGTTGATCTCCCTGACAGACAGACATTCCTGCAGTAGGGAAGCCAGCAGTGCTGGAGATAAGGAAACCTGGTGGGGATATCAAAGGTTATCCATGGTCACCATGGAGCTAAAGACAAACCCACAGCTCAGGAGAGCCACACAGGTGTAAGTGTGCTCAGGGAGAAATTCAGGAGAGCAGACACAGCTCAGCAGTCTCTTTTTATAGCACACATTCCATATCTCCGTGTGCAAAGTGGCAACAACAGGCAGCTTTAGCAGGGGTGATAAAAGCCATCCCTCTGTGGAGAGTTTAGCATTCAAGTGGGCAAATCCTCCTGCACCTGTCTCACACCTCTGCTGAGAAAATGTCCCAGGGATCACTGACAACACCCTGCATGTGATCTGTTCCAGGGAATATACTCTGGTATCCAGCACAGAATGATTGATTTATTTTCCAACAGATGCTTAGAGACATGGGAAAATGACAGGGATGCTAGATCTTAAATAGTCTGTGTACTTAGCAGGACTATGATCCCTTTATTATCTAAAAATAAACACTTTCAGGGGAGAAGGAAGGAAACACTTTTTTGGGGAGAAGGGATGGATGACATACATTTTAATTCTCCAAAACACATAAAGCATCGGGCAACTACTTTAAAATATCAGTAACTTTCACAGGATGCAGACAGACAGAGTTAAAACCCAGGAAGATCATGACCGGACTATCTGAAATGTAGCCACTTTCATGTAAAACATTTGGCAATTTCAGGGAAATATTTTGTATTTCAGAGCTTTTCAAGATGCTGCCAGAGCGCTATGATCACAATGACTCACTGAAGTTGTACAAAGAAAAGAATCAAACAGGGACATTTTGATCCTATCCAGAAGGAAATGAAGCATGGCAAGAAAACACACTATTTTTATCGGTGCTTTGTTTCATGTAGCAGTTGCAGTGTTGGAGTCAGACAGCTCCACGCTCTGGATCACGCTTCCCGAGAGCTCCTTGGAGCCTCTCCCCTGCACCTCTCAGCTTCCTGTGGCAGCAGCCAGGGCTTGCCAACACCTGGGGAGGCTCAGCATTCCGAAGATTGGAATGGATGTCTCAACCTGCACCTTGAGTCCTCTTCTCATCTCTTCCATGGGAGCAAGCTGCTGTTTTTCCCTGGTTTTATGTTCCCTGCTGAAAGCAGAGATGCAAGAGCTGGTTGTGTCCTTCCCACTTTGCAGGGCAGGGCTTTCCAAGGCTCCCTGCAGTGACTCCTGCCTGGGTTACAACACTGCAGCTGCTTGGCCCAGAAGCTCTCTCAAAAAGCTCAGCTGTTCTGGCCAGGAAACACCTGAACCTTAGACAAATCTGTGGGTAAATTACAGGGTCAGCCACAATTAATTCTCTTAGGCTAAATTTAGGATGGCTTCCAGCCTCAGCTTTATAGCACCCCAGCTGAAAGTGAGAGGCCAGAAGAAAGCTCTTCCATTGGTGGTGTTCTTACAAAGAACAATTTTGAACACTTGGCTGGCATGGCCAAAGGAAGAAACATCATTTGGGAGATGAAAACTATCACCCAGCTATTTACACTGCAATCCCAACCTGTTGCATCTTAACTCAGTGCACACCATGTCTGACCCACACTCATTTCAGTGATTTAAGCACTTCTTGATTTTTGCCTCAGTCCTTTTGATAAGAAGCTTTTGTGCCTTCCAGCAGAATGTTCTTCCTGCAGCTGGTTTAGCTTTTCCTTGATTCCTAGGATTGATTTTAGGATGTTACTGCGCTCCAACAAGGAGTTTTTCAGTTTCAGAAGCTCTGAGATGAACCCCCAGTCCTCTCCCCTCACTACACACTACTGCTTTACAACCAAAACATCTGCAGTTCCTAAATAACTCACTTGGGCTTGGGGTTTATATAAAGATCTTGACTCACCAGATTTCTTGTGGCATTTGGATAATGAGTTGGAAAGTAGCTCTGTGGCTTACAGATCCAGGATACTTTGCATTTGTCAAAAAGAAAAAACTAATAAAACAAGCCCCCACCTATCAGATCTCATCTCAGGGGCAGAGGAACAGTGGCACACACAGACAGTGCCCCAGTGGGGATGTGAAATCAGTTTTTCATAGGAGTATGTGAAAAGAAGCCCACCAAGCCTCTCTGCCCTTGCCCAGGTGGATTTTAATCCCTTATTTTCCTGTAATAAAGAAAGCATGGCTTGCTTCCTGGCAGTTCATAAGAAGCTACTCATAATTTAACTTTACATACACAAGATGCCAGAGCTGCCTCCAGTGCTCACCCCGCTCACGCCCTTCCCTGCTCCTCACTGCATTTTGCTCCAAGTGTTAAAAATGGTTTACGAGGAGGATGTTGCAGTCGCTCCCAGTTACATCCCAGCCAGGTCTGCATGCCCACATCTGTGTGTGACAGCCCTCCACGTACTGGAGTACAGCAAAAAGCACTCTGCAGGCTCTGATGAGCTGAAATGCCTGGGAGCAAAACACACAGCAGATTGTTTTACACTCTCAGAAGCTCTAATGGCAGTGACCAGCAATGAACAGAGGCTGATGCACTGAAAGAGGAAGGAAAAGTTTCCTTTGATTTCCAATTCTTTGTTCCCATGTACAAAAGGCACTTTGAGCACTTTCCTTTCCCGAGAGTTACGCACAGAGTGACTGCAGGGATCTCTGCAGATATTTACTGTCTTGTGGCAGTGCTGGAACGACCCACAGATCCACACTCTTACTAAGTAACTCAGAACCACAGAATGGTCTGGGCTGGAAAGGACCTTAAAGGTCATCTCTTTCCAATGGCACGGACACCTTTAACTAGACCAGGTTGCCCCAAGGCCCAGGTTTGGCCTTGGGCACTGCCAGGGATCCAGGGGCAGCCACAGCTGCTCTGGGCACCCTGTGCCAGGGCCTGCCCACCCTGCCAGGGAACAATTCCTGCACAGTATCCCATCCATCCCTGCCCTCTGGCACTGGGACCCAATTCCTGATGTAGAGTCCCTCTCCAGGTTCCTTGCAGCCCTTTCAGATGCTGGTAGGGGCTCTGAGGTCTCCTCACAACCTTCTCTTTTCCAGGCTGAACATCCCCAGCTCTCCCAGCCTGGCTCCACAGGGGAGGTGCTCCATAGGGGAGTCCCCTCAGCACAAAGCCCTTCTCCAGCCCAGCATGTACGGTCACAGCAGTATTTACTATAAAGACTATTTCCATTCTGTATAGATAATTATCCTATCAACTTCCCCATCCATGAAGAAAGCATTCTCATTGGGAGTTGAGGACTGATTTTGTAGTGCCAGTCCATGCAGAAGCTGCAAGAATTTTGGTGCCATTTATCTTGCGCCATTTTGCGTTTTTCTGGCTTCAAATGCTGAAACTTTGGGGGTCTCAGGAAATTTGTTTCTTTCCTGGAAGCTGTTCCCCCACTGTGCTTCCCAGATCCTGTGCCTGTGATGAAACACGGGCCCTTACTCACTAACACAATTCTTTCTATAGAACTGAATCCTCTTCCCGCTCTTGGCTTATTTTCATGCACCAGTAACTGCTCGAATTTCTAAAATTGTTGCTTTTCTGGTCAGCCTTGGCCTGTGCTGGCAGTTCTTCCCAGCGAGCCTGGGTGATGCAAATCTGCAACCCAAGTGTTAAGTTTTTAATAAAAGCATTTCTACTCAATGCCAATAAAATGTTTCAAGCACCTGCAATTAAACAGTCTGGAGACAGATCTGCTTGTTAGAACATTCAAAAAAATCTGACAGTCTTTCAAAGTGATGAAAAAAGGGGACAATTGTTTGATGTTAAGTCTTTGCTGCAGGAAAAATGAAGTTCTCTCCTTCTACAACAGCCACCAAGAAATTGGTGGTGACTGGGGCCTCAAGGAGAACAAAGTCTGCAGGTCACATTTGGATTTGGTTGATTTGAGGGGTGGTCTGCAGGGTTTTTTATTTCTTTAAGATACTCCAACTTTTAAACAAAAGTTTCTGGAACTCTCCATGGGATTCCTTCTGCTTTGGTATTTTGTCTCTGTGTCAGTAGGTGTGATCACATACGAGCCATCTGCCTCATCAGAAATCTATAAGCAGCAAATGGCTTTTCAAGCAGTTCAAAATTGGAATAGAAGGATGTGAACAAGCAGTTATTAAAAAAGATGTTAATATAAGAAGAGCCAATTTATTTTTATTAAAAATGTAATTTAATCCAAGAATTCTCTGGAATTTGATGGGTGATGCGTGTGCATGGTGAGCAATTCCAAGCACACTCCAGCAGGTACAGAAGGGGTTGGGAAAGACCTGTGCTCCCAGGTGCTGCCTGGGGGCCTCAGAGCTTCTTTGGAGGATGAGCTCTTCTGGGTGTGGTGAAGAAAGGCACCCAGCCCCACCATTCGCAAGGGAACAGATCCTGTGTGCCCCAGACAGGTATGCCCTGCAGCCACCTCCCAGGAGATGCTCAGACTCCAGGGCAAGGGGCTCCAGCTTGGGCTGGCAGAAGCAAACACCTGATGGGAACTCTACCCCACAGTTATTTCTTACACCTCTCAGCCCGACTGCAGTTTGGGTAGGAGTCTATAGAGGAAATTCATGGAGGCTGCAAAAACCAAGAAAATCAAAGTATAGCTGATAAAAAAGGAGCTTGAGTGACAGCAGACTGTCACATCAAAAGGCTGGAGCAATTCCTCCTCTCAGGGCCTGGGCTGGGGCATTCTCACTGCTGGTTTCTAACACCTACAGCTTGTATGATCAGAAACACTCCAATGGTTTCAGCTCTCTTCCGAGTGTTTAATGCAAAATGCTGCTACAAAACAGACTTTGCAGGCTCCCAAAGCAAGTCCTTCTTGGACTTGGTTTATGAGTGCAGCCACCAGAGCTGGGAGCGAGGATCCAGGTTTCTGAGTCAAGATAAACAAAACCTTTCCCTAATTCACCACTGACAAGCTCTGTGTTCAGTGAGAAGGCAAAGAAAACTTCACCCCTGCTCTGCGAGGCAAAGGCAGGCACAGGCAGCTGTTCCAAGCATTTCACAGCAGTAATTTTCCATTTCCATTAAGAAAGACAGTTCAAGCATTTTTTTTTAAATTTAACTGTAGTGATGGAGACCTTTGCTCCTTCATCTTAACCCACTCCGGCCTGGCTTGCTCCCAGCAAGCAGGAGAGTGAGGCAGGGCTGAGGGAACTCCTGTGAGGTGCTGGACAAAGCTGGTTCCTCCCACACACAGAATTCCAGCAATTCTCAAAAGAAAGAATTCAGGCAGGCTGGTAAATCAGGGCTTGAGGAAGAAGACACAGCTTCAGACCCACTGAAGCTGCCTTACTTCTGCCCTGTAAAACCAGACTAAAACCACCCAGCTGGCTACTCTGGCACAGCTGATCCCAACAGCTCCTCCTGCACCCTCAAAGGGAGCTCTAAACATCCCATTAAGTCTTCAACTTCACATTAATTTCTGCGCTAATTGGCTGGGGACCCACAAGCAGGAAGGATGATGTTACTCCTGAGGAAGAGCTGATTTCCAGTAACAAAACCATGCTAAATAAATTGACTGCTTGTTTCTGTAGAGACCTTTTGATGAAAAATTTTCAGCATTTTCTTTTTCCTCAAAGAAAAATTTAAACTTGAGGAGGTCTGAACCCAAGGGTGACACTGGCAAGGACTGACTGCTTGTCAATACCAACAAATCTTCCAGGTTTTCCCCAGACAGCTTGAAGAGTTGCAGGTCCCTTCCTCCTGCTGCCAGTTCAACGGCTGCTGATGGCAAGGGAGCGAATTACTGCTCTATTTGAGCTACAGCTTTTATAATTAACTCTACAGATTGATTTCTGCAGAAATCATTCTTTAACCAGGAATTCCCTACTCCCAGAATGGCTTCTACTCAGATAAACTATTTAAGAGGTTACCTGGGACTCAAGTGCATTAAATTTCAGTTTCATCTCTCAAGCACAGCAATACTTTGAATTACATCTCATACGTTGTATTTCTGTGTGCTACTGGTATCTTGACGTTTCTGGGACTATTGTAATTACTGATTGACTTGATTCCTTCTGAATCCAACATCTTCCTGGAAAAATACCATCTGACCCAAACAAAAAAAAACCCTTCCAAAAACATTTAGGGCATATAATCTTGGGTTTAACCTGTATCTTATGCCTAATGCACACATTTGTTCAGCACAGCCACCTAAGAGGATTCAAGAAGCAGCTGCAAATCTCATCAAGAATAAACTGCAAAATAAATAGGTAATTGTCTAGAAAATGAAATAAAATCTCACTTTGCTGTTCTTATATTGAGAATCTTTTAGAGATTGTGGAGAATACCCGAGGTTTGGGGACAAGCTGAGGAAGGTAACTGAGGAGGAGGAGGAGGATGGAGAGCTGTGCTGCTTGCACTGGCACCAGACCAGCTATTGTTACCAGAAAACACAGATGCCATTTGTAAAACAGCTTAGACAACTGCCTCTAATTATCCCTCAGGATTCACAACATGTTTAAATACTCTTAGAGCATTAAAGAATCAACCCAAGAGCATGTAATGTAATATAAAAGCACTCTTTCAACTGCTATGAACATCTATAGTGTCATTTTCTAATCTCTTGGTGATGACCCTGAAATTAAGGCAAGACAGCAGTGGAGCATCTCAACTGTAGGTTTGGAAGTTCAGAGATGTGACCTTTGTAAAGCCAAAATCCATCAGTTAAAGCCCTTGTGCATTTATAGATACTCAGAGCTTCCAATGTGTGTTAAATATATTGTCCATAATCCCCAAAGTCAAAGGTTAACAGCTGCACTTCAGGAGATGTGGCTACACTGGTGACTACAGCTGGGTCATTATTTCATGCTGACTACCATGGTGCTTATTTTATCCAGGAGTAGATTTATTTAAATAAGCAGTTAGTTGTTGGAACAGCAAAGATAGAAGAGTCTGAAATACACACAATTTCAGCAATGGGGGGAGGAAAACACCCCCACAGACTTGGACAACCACCAGAAACACTTAGATTCAAAGAGAACCTAACTTTCTTCAGATGATTATTTTCAAAAGCAGCAGCATTTGTTTGGAACACCCTGTGTTAGACACCCATATTCTGGGAGATAACTAAAAAAAAACTTACATCAGTCTAGTTGGCTCCTTCAGGAAAGAGCAAGCCCTCATATCAGGGAAGATGGATTTCTAAAAGCTTTTTCTTCCACATGCTTCATTCCAACTGCAAAACTTGACCTTTGTTTCAGCAGCCATGCACAGCCCTCACCCCAGGGCAGGGGCAGCGAACTGCTCAGCCAAATGCAGGAGTGGGAGCACAGAGAGCCACCCTGGGATGCCCAAAGGATTAGGATTGAACATTAGATTTAACGTTTTAGGCTTTATGTTCAGGGGCCTGTCTTCACCTGTTCAATAGCACAGTTACCTGCAGGCCACACAGAAGGTAAACCAGTCCTGCTCCTCACTGCCTTCACCTATTCCCTCCAAATCCCCTCCTGCAGGGGCCGGTACGGGTGAACACCTTTCTTCCTTTTGACAGTTTTTTGATTAAAAAGACCAATACAGATGGGAAAGCCTGGAGAAATTCCAAGTCATCCTGCGACGATACACTTTATTTTCATAAAATGCCATTTTACCAATTTTTCTGAGTATATATTTTCTGTTAGCTCCTCCTTAGCAACAACAGCTTATTTGGATGTTTTAGATCTGAATTTCCTCTTGCTTTAAAAAATGTAAATTACACAAATCAACAGCACCCTACAGTCTTCAGGGGTTCATCCAAGTATCTAGTTGTTGACATTTAAAACACCAGGCTGTCAAAAACGAAGAGGATAGTCTAGTGCTTATATAAACTTAATTTCCTTGTTTCCATTAAAAAGTTATTAATTAAAAGGTAGTCTCAGCCAGGCTCACACTGTTCACACATAGCCAACTTCCTCTCATCCTACTCCATCGGGAAGATTATTTGGCATATTTATATTCTACTCAGGCAAAAATAGTATTTTATAATTCATCTTACAGCATGCCCAGGAGCAGTGCTAGCACCTTCACAAGGCACCTTCCTGCAGCACAGATGTGCACAGAAAACCACTGAAGCTTCCCACATTTACTAACTGCAGGTTACTGGCACACCCTGGCCAAATGGAATTAGAGCTATGACATAAAAATGACCCTTTCACATCAGTGGTTCCTTTGCCATGGATTAAAGTTCCCAAGTCCTGATGCCTATGCTGCATTTCATCCTCTGCATGTAGTAAAGGGAAAAAATCAAGTTCTGCAGCAAGTCACAGCCAGCCCCTGTGAGAGCAGAGTAGTCCCAAGCAGCACCAGCTGGGTGGGGTTTGTCTCTTGCTGGGAAGCCCCTCCTTACCTGGGGACACAGGGCCTCCAGCTGGCTGGCTGACATGCGAACCAGTTTCACACCCTCCTCGTTGTTGGAGATGGAGCAGGCCAAGTTGGCAACCTGCATGAGAGGGAGGAGAAAACAAAACACAGCTGTTAGAATTGGGGGTATTTCCTTCTGGAGAAAACTTTTGCCTAATCCCAACAGTGACCACTAACCAGTAACCCATCATGGAACAAAAAGATTCTACATTCATTCTGTTCTAAAGAGTTTTGAAACCACTAATGACACCTGTTCCTTCTGTGGACATGCTCTCCTAATGCTGTGGATCATGGAATCCCAGACTGGTTTGCATTGAAGGGACCTGAAAGCCCATCCAGTGCCACCCCCTGCCATGGCAGGGACACCTCCCACTGTCCCAGGCTGCTCCAAGCCCTGTCCAACCTGGCCTTGGACACTGCCAGGGATCCAGGGGCAGCCACAGCTGCTCTGGGCACCATGTGCCAGGGCCTGCCCACCCTCCCAGGGAACAATTCCTAATTCCCAATCTCCCATCCAGCCCTGCCCTCTGGCAGTGGGAGCCATTCCCTGTGTCCTCTCCCTCCAGCCCTTGTCAATTGTCTCTCTCCAAGTTTCTTGTTGGCCCCTTCAGGCCCTGCAAGGCCACACTGAGGTCACCCCAAAGCTTCTCCTCTCCAGGTGAACATTCCCAGCTGTGCCAGCCTTTCCTGCCAGCAGAGCTGCTCCATCCCTCTGCTCATCCTGGAGCCTCCTCTGGCCTGGCTCCAGCAGCTGCAGCTCCTCCCTGTGCTGGGCCAGGGCTGGGGCAGCTCTGCAGGTGGGGTCCCACCTGAGCACAGGGGCAGGATCCCCCCTGCCCTGCTGTGGGATCAGCCCGGGGCTCGGGGCATTCTGGGTGCTGGGGCAGGTCCAGCTCTCACCCCCAGCCATCAAACAGGGCAGCAATCACTGCTAGCCATGATCACAGTAATGCTGAAAAGCAGTACTGGCAGCAGCCGCAGTCAGTTTAACAGCCCAATCCCACCAGGGAGAGACAGCAGGAACCCCACAGAGCTGAGCTGGCTGCTGGTGTTCCATGAGGGCCCCTCTGTGACAGGACAGGTCAGGTAAGGTCTGGCAGTGTTCCTCCAGCCCTCCCCTGTGCTGCAAGTCATCAAATAAAACCGGTACAGGAGATCTTCATGATGCATCCACAGGCCTCCAAAATGTGAACAGGATCTCTTGTGATGCTAAAAACTTTACTCCACAACCTTGACCTGCTGCTGCACAGCATCACCCTTAACTAGGTCAGCCTGAAGCAGGGACCTCTGTAAACACCTGCTTTTTCAGAGCACGGAGGATGGGGACAGCATAGAATTTTTTGGTAATTGAAGATATTCCTCATCCCAGAGCTACTCTCAGGGGAAGGAAGTCTGAAATAAGTTACATTTCTCAGCTGACAGGTGAATGACAAGCATGTTATTCTGAGCCATTTGAACACAGAAAGCTGTAAAAATAGCAGCAAGTGAACTGAGACGAACACCGAGTACTGTCCTTCCAGAGGCTGAGCAACCTGCAAAGCCCCCTGTAAATGTGCCATAAAAGCATCACCAGGAGCCAGCAGATGCTCAGTAACACCACTGAACCAGACTTCTCCAGATACTTTTCTCTATAAGCTGGGGAACTTGCATTCTGCCTTTAATTAAACTATTCTTTGCATTCATGTAAGTAATTTTGAAGTAGTATCTGCAGCTCTACCACATGCTTTTCCCCCTCCCCAAGCCCTTCCCTCATGGCAGATGTTCCCACACAGAATACATTACTGTCCTGCAAATCATCAAGCACGTGCCACTACACTTGAACAGCATTTTTCATCAATCTCATTATCAATTTGGGGAAACAAAATCAAGTTCCCAAAGTACAAAGTACATGGCCTCTTCCTCCCTCCAGCTCCAAGCCAAGTTACAGAGGATGGAAAGCAGGGGTGTCAAGGGGAGAGGTGTTTTCAGCACAGAACAAGCAAGCAAACAGATGTGCCAACACATATTTGGAGGAAAACAAACTGAAGTTGAGAGAAAGACTGAGCAGCATCAACAACACAGAGGAATCCCTGCCAGCTCTCAGGAATATTTGTGTCCTGCTCCTGAAGTTTCTCTTCCACTCGTGTTTGGATTCAAGTCCTACACATGCACGGGTGAATTGCAGGATGTCCCCAGCTCTGTGCAGGCAGGGCCAGCTGAGCCTGGGCTCTGTGCTCCTCCTCTCTGCCACCACCCCTGAGAGCTCCAGCCCTGCCCCTCTGCACAGCACCCCAGCAAACAGGAACACCCTCTCACACAGGGATTGTGTCTGAACACTGCGGGGTTTTCCTGTCTATCTGCCATGCCTTGAATCCCTAGTTCCCAGTGAGATGCTGGGAAGATGTAAAAGTACATCATGCTTTTGTTTAGAGGCTCACAAGAATCAAAAGACAATCAGATGCCATGATTTAAAAGTCAAATAAAGATTTTGCTGTTGGTTTAAGCACAGGTCATATTTTTCAGAAACACCAGTTTGCCAATATTTTTTATGGTCCATATTTCCCCATCATTCCTGCCTCCACAGCAGCATTACAACCTCTAGGAGCCAGGAGAACACAAAGCTCTATTGAGTAGGGGCAGAATAAAAGCGACATTGAAGCACCACAAAATCAGCCTCTCCGATATCTGGAGATGTTGTGCTGTCTCTCAAGCCAAGTGTGATGAATCAAGCACACAGAAACCCTGCTCTGTCTGAACACAGAGAGGCAAAGAAGTTAATAATGGAGTGTCCCCACTGTGGTATAATGAAAATTTGCTTTTTTGCACAGTCATTTTTGAACAGTCATTTTTCTTCTGAATACCCAACTGATGGCAATTCTTCTTTAGGAAGCACCCGACTGGCACTGCCAGCCCTCATGAAAGAAGCGTGTGTGCTTCCCTGACTGAGGGTCTTTGGCAGTTTAAGACAATCCAACTGTTGGCTGCCACATTCCATCCCAGGCTGCGGCTCCAGAGCTCAACCCTTCATTTCAGCACGCTCATCCAACAGCTCTGGCAGAGCCGGGCTTTCTCTGCCAGATCAGCACACAAACTTCCCCGCAAACTCTGCTGAACATCACAGCGAGGCACAGACGCGGCAGCAGCTGAGACGACTTCAGAGTGCTGCAGACAGGGCTGTAAATTCACAGCAGTGCAGCGTTTATTGCACCCATGGGAAGGCTCTGTAAACTACTGGAAAACACTCACAAGCCTCTTAAAATTTGGAATTTAAGAAGAGCTGTGTCTATTAATTAATCAAGTTATAAATGATGTAAGAGTGAGGAATTTTGAACTGTTAGTAATTACCAGGTGCTCTGTAACATGAATTCTGAAATTGCATGTACCAGCTGAGGTGGATGGCTGCAGGATTAAGAAATTCAATTTTAAAAGCACCTGAAAAGCCTCATCTTCAATAATTCCTGGGTGATCTGACAAATAACTTAAAACTCCCTCTCTCTTCAGAGGATAGGGTAGTGCTGGCCAGTTATTTGGCACACACCCAAAATACATTGGATTTTGTAGCTGAGATTAAGATCAACTCTTTCAAAGCCCAGAGAGCACTTGGAAATCATACATTTCCAAAACTTCTAAATTAAATAATGCACCTCAAGGGAACAAAAATTTCCCTTAAATCAAATGTGAATTAAATAGTTTCTCCATGTCTTCAACAAAAGCAGCTGACTGACATAGTAAGTGGTCAGACTTGATTTAGAAGGAAGAACACTTGTGCTTGAGAGCAAAATAGCAATTGAATTCCTGCTGCATTTGTTCATTCTTACCATTCAATATCATCAAGTCCCTTTACATAAGCACTACTGGCACAGGCATCAAAGGAGACAAAACCATGGCAAATAATGTAATCAGCACAACGAGCAATCTCTTGAAAAAAGTTAAAAATACAGTGGGAATGAAGACAGCCTGAGCCCGTAGCCGAGCGCAGTTCAGACACCTCTCACTGCTGACAGACTGATTTAAAAGCAGATTTCAAGGCTCTCTCTGTTCAGAGTCTAAAGCCACAGCCCAGAGATGGCTTCTCAGACCCCTCAAGGCAGGGCAGACCCCAAGCAGCTGCTGGTATTTAGAGGAATGAGCTTAAATTTCCCCCCAGTGACAAATGCAGTGCCCAGAACTTGCGGTGCCAAGCAGAACAGCTGGGCAGGCTCGTCTGGAAAGGGGCGTTCATGCCCTGAGCTGTTTTTGAAACTCCAATATCCCTGTTCTCAATGATGACATCAGCACACTGCAAGATGATTTGAGGTGAGTGGCTCTGGTGTTGGCACAATGAGGGAAGTGAATGGCCCTAAATCCAGGCCAGTCACCAGCGAGCCAGGCCTGTTTGATGTCTCTATTGGTGACCTGGGTGAGGGGATGGAGGGCAGCCTCAGTAACTGCACACACAGCACCACGCTGGAAAGGAGAGTGCATCTGCTGGAGGGCAGGAGGGCTCTGCAGAGGGATCTGAACAGGCTGGATCCATGGGCTGAGGACAGCTGTATGGGGTTCATCCAGGCCAGGTGCTGGGTCCTGCCCTGGGATCACAACCACCCCAGGGATGCTCCAGGCTGGGGAGTGTCCAGCAGGAAAGGCCTGGGGGTGCTGTGCCAATGGCTGGACATGAGCCCAGGGGTGCCAGAGGCCAATTTCCCCTGGGCTGTGCTAGCCATGGGTGGCAGCAGGACCAGGGCAGGGCCTGTCCCCTGGGGACAGGGGGCCCTGTTGGGGGCACCTCCAGGGCTGTGTCCTGTTCTGGCCTCTCATGGCCAGAGAGCCCTGGAGGGGCTGGAGCGTGTCCAGGGCAGGGAATGGAGCTGGGAAGGGGCTGGAGCCCCAGGAGAGGCTGAAGGAGCTGGGAAGGGGCTCAGCCTGGAGAAAAGGAGGCTCAGGGGGGACCTTGTGGCTCTGCACAGCTCCTGACAGGAGGGCACAGCCGGGGGGTCGGGCTGTGCTCCAGGGAACAGGGACAGGAGGAGAGGGAACAGCCTCAGGCTGGGCCAGGGCAGGCTCAGGGTGGATTTTAGAGAAAGTTTCTTCACTGAAAGCCCTGTCAAACCCTGACAGAGCTGCCCAGAGCAGTGGTGGAGTCACCATCCCTGGAGGGATTTAAAAGCCATGTGGATGTGACACTTGGTTACGGGGTTTAGAGGTGGCCTTAGCAGTGCTGGGGGAACAGTTGGACTTGAGGATCTCAGAGGGCTTTTCCAATTTAAATGATTCCATGGTTTTTTGCCTTTGGAGGAAGCATAACTTAAATGGTTCCTTTTGAGAGGCAGATGTTACTTCAAGCCAAAGGGTCAGCTGGGAATATGTTATTAGTAAGAAGGTGTAACTTCAATACTAAAAAAAATATTGTACCATCTGCCACAGAGTGATTCCATCTCAAATTCTAGTTAACTTTGACTCTTCAGAATTTACTAATATTTAAATCAGGAAAAACTTGACATTTCTAAAGCTGTTCTTTTTACCATTAGTAACAATTGGTGGCAGAGAACCGCCTCCCTTGACAAGACAGAGGTTGTACCTTTTCCACATGAAATACATTTTCTGGTTATGTTTTTTTGTTAAACTTGAAGTTTGTTCAGATCGTGACTAAGGTTAAGTCTTCCAGCAATAAAAAAACTGCAGCAGCCTCAACTACACAAGTTTGGGGTCAGTGTTAACCTTCTTAAATTACACTATTGAACATAGTCTAATAATAACATAGTGCTAATAATAACACCATGGTTGTGGGTCTGGCCCCCATTCACTGAAGAGATGGACTTTATGATCCTTGTGGCCCCCTTCCAACTGAGAACATTCTGTCATTCTGTGTAAAAATGCTCCAGCTTTTTACTTTTCTGCCTTCTTTTTGCCCAGCCTCCCTGGCTTAGGCAGAGGGGTTACTTTACAGGGAACTCTTTATTGAAGGACTGGCCAATTGCTTTTTCAACAAGAGACAAAAGATGCAACAGGGAAAAAAAGGAATTATAATCTCTAGCACTTTAAACTTTCCTTTCCAAGGGTTTTGAAGGCTGACAATAAATGTGTTAAAACGTCTGAATTATGTACCTGGACTGACTTCACAGAAACACCACCCAGGTTTTCCTCCTTGTTTATAGGTCAAGTTTTTAGGACAGCTTCTTCAGGCAGTCAAGAAGGCAAAAGTGGTGCTGCTACAACCATCCCGAGCTGGTGCAGCCTCAAGAAGGCTCTGCAATGTGTTTATTGTTGCATAATTGAATGTTGTCAGAGCTGGCTCTGCCACCCAGCATTGCCACAGCCCAGGATTACACATTGCTGTGCAGGAGCCAAACACTCACTAATTGAATTCTCCGAGTCTGGACACTCTCATTTGAACGAGTTGTAAAAATAGCATTGCAGAAAGAAGTTTTCTGACTGTCTTACACTGAGAAACTTTTCAATTTAACATTAAGCAGAATCCTCTCATAACTGGTACTCAAAAACTCTTGCACAAAAATAACAAACCCACATCCATGTGTACATAGATACTTTGGGAATTTCAATGCCACGGAAACCAAGCTTTTCAAAGGTGTTCCTGGCATTTTCATTTCTGATTAAACTTCAAAACTTCAGCTGCTTGTTCTATTTTTTTTTCTTTACATTTTACAATTTCTCTGGGAAGCAGCTTTAAAAAAATCACCCATTTTGAAAGCAAAAAAAGAAAGAATGGACAGGCAGCCACTGAACATCTTCCTCCTAGGAATTTGCTAAAGAAAAGTGTATTTGATAGTCTCACAAAATTCAAACAGAGCACAGCTAATTTCTTCCTCCTTCATGTTAAAAAAGATCTGTCCCAATTCCCTTCACACTGGTCAAAGCTCAGGAAATTAATTTATCTGCAGAAACAACTCTTCTGGCAAAACTAATGGCAAGCAAGGGCTCTCAGAAGAGATGTGCTGATTATGTAATCCCCATCCCTCTCCAGAAAGGCTTTCATTATTCACTAAGTCCATACATTTATTTATTCACCTGTACACTACACTCAGTATTTAGCACGAACCTGAGCATTTTAACATCCAGCCCTAACAGGTGCTGCATGAGGGAGAAGTGTTACAGCTCTAGATGTGTTAACTCTACCCCTACAAACCCCTCATTTTGCAGAGTCAGAGTTAACTGGGAATTACAGAAACCAGCTCCAATTCTTTAATAGAGGAGGACGAGGGATCAAATCCACTGGGACTGTGCAGAGAATTACCAGTGTCGTGCTGTCAGCTGCTTTGTGATTTTATATGACTTAAGTAGCATGTGGCTGCAGCTTCACAGCAGGTACCTTGCAAGAGCTTGTTGTGGGCAACAGAATCCCCAAGTATTAACTGAAAACAGTAGAAGTCTTTAAATAAAACAAGGCACATGTAGACAAACTGCAGACGTAAAGCACCGGGGAGAACGAAGGACCAAACTGAGAGAACTGCTATTTCCAGAGCTCTGCAGCCTCACACAAAGATGAGAACAGTTTTCATTCCAAGACTGGCTATAAACACAAGGAGGGGAAGTTTCAGTTGGCTGGAACAAAACTGGCAAGCAAAGGGCTGGCATTTTGGACAATGAGGAATGGAGGTCACATGGTCAGGCTGGGAAGTCATGGCAAGAGAAATCAGAGACAGTACCACAGAATCCCAGACCCATTAGGGCTGGGAGGGACCTTAAAGCTCATCCAATTCCAATCCCCTTCCATGGCAGGGACACATCCCACTGTCCCAGGCTGCTCCAAGCCCTGTCCAGCCTGGCCTTGGACAGTGCCAGGGATCCAGGGGCAGCCACAGCTGCTCTGGGCACCCTGTGCCAGGGCCTCCCCACCCTCCCAGGGAACAATTCCTAATTCCCAATATCCCATCCATCCCTGCCTTCTGGCAGTGGGAAGCCATTCCCCCTTGCTCTGTCTCTCCATGCTCTGGTATGTAATATAAAAGTATAAAAATAAAGGTATTGTGCACCTTCTGCTCCCTGTTATATTGAGGCAATCAGTATTTTCATGGGTAACCACCTTTTGTTTGGGATTACATCTTAGTACTTCCACATTTCTAGCTCTATCTCAGTGTTTAAAAATCTAATTAAAGGATACAGCTTTGCACTTGCCTCTCACCCTGTCCAGAGCTGTCTCCAAACACCTTTCCAGCTCCCTGGTGCCATACCTGGTACAGCTGTCCTGGTACTGCTCCACACTGGTGAGCTTCTTCCATGCCCTGAGGAAATGTTCTTCCCCAGCAGAGAGCCACCCATGTGCTGTCAAGATTTCACAGAGAAGGGAAGTTTTCCACACAGCTGGAAATCCCAGAGTTTGTGCATCAGGCCAGACCAGACTGGGCTCCATTCACTGCAGCAAGGGCAGCAAGGGGACACCTTCTCTCGTGCCAATGGGAAAGGTTTTCAATCAGACAGAAAAAAGAGGTGTTTGAAGGAAATCAACACATCTATAGAATAAACCACAGTCACGGCAGGAAAGTGCAGCAATATCTTTATTTCCAGCCTGGTGGATTATCCTCGCTACAGACCTGAGGGAAAGCAGGGCTGCCACAGGAACAGCAGTGTGCGGTGCGGGCAACGTGCCCCTTGTCGATGCAGCTGTGGCAGCAGATGTAGCTGCTGGCACAGGAACTATTCCTCCCTCAGACAAACAAGCTAAAGTGTTAAAATGTTGTTATAATCACAAACCACATCAATTACACAACTCTATCTGAGCTACCACAACAGCAATGACACCACTGGTGGTGGTGGAGATGGAGAGCTGAGCTTCAGCTGAAACCTTCACAGCAAACCCTCAGCTGAGATGCTCCTTAGCAACACGAATACCTTTCCTTAAAATAAAAGTGTTTCTAGTAGTGATATCTGGACAGGACCCAAATAATCATCCATATCCAAAAATGTCTCTGTGTTTGTCAAAGTGGAAATGAAGGCAGGCTGGGAGAGCTGGGGGTGTTCAGCCAGGAAAAGAGAAGGGCTCTGGAGAGACCTCAGAGCCCCTTCCAGGGCCTGAAGGGGCTCCAGGAGAGCTGGAGAGGGACTGGGGACAAGGGATGGAGAGACAGGACACAGGGAGTGGCTTCCCACTGCCAGAGGGCAGCCATGGATGGGATATTGGGCACCTTCCCAGGAACTGCTTCCCTGGGAGGGTGGGCAGGCCCTGGCACAGGGTGCCCAGAGCAGCTGTGGCTGCCCCTGGATCCCTGGCAGTGCCCAAGGCCAGGCTGGACAGGGCTGGGAGCAGCCTGGGACAGTGGGAGGTGTCCCTGCCATGGAAGGGGATTGGAATGGGATGAGCTTTAAGGTCCCTCCCAGTTCAAACCAGTCTGGGATTCTGTGAAATTGCTCTTCTCTCCCATCTCAGTTTGCTCAGCACTCAGAACATGCTGCTTTCTGATCTGACTAAAAGCTTCCAACTTGGTGCCTATTATTAGCTGCTTAAACCAGTTTTTTGGTGATTCAGACAACTGTTCATGGCAGTGTAACTGTAATTGTCAGTACACTGTGCTCTTCACGAAGACGACAAAACAGTGTCAGTAATGAGCTCCACACAGATTTCAGGCACCTCCTTGATGACATGACATGACTAATAATCCAATATTGCTAATGACTAAGATGATGAAAATCCAGACATGTATCAAGGCTTTTAGTTAAATATCAAGAATTAAAACGTTTATGCCACATCTATAAAAAACTTTACCCAAAAAGCCACTTAAAAATGCTGCTGGAATTAAGACTTAAATATCTGGGAAACAAAAGGACTCTATTGCTTTTCAGCTACCTCTGACGACATCATGTCAACACCACCTAAACCCAACTGTTCTCACACCTCCTGACCTCTTTTACACATTTCCCTTTCCAAAAAGCTTCTTTTTCCAAAGGAAAAAGGAACAGAGCAAACACAGGGCAGTTTCTAGTGGAATAAAAAGCACATTCATATCTTCCAAACTCATTCAACTCCAAATTCTACCCCCTCCACACGTGCCTTGGTTCAGGTGTGCAGAGGAAGCCCTTTCCAGTCACACAGCAAGGTGACTGTCCCTGTGGCTGAGGTATGGCAGAAATGCCTCTTCTCCATGAGCAGCAGCAAACCATGAGTATTTCCAAAGAGAAAAATTGTCTCCAGACAGCCCAATGGCTGCCCAGATTTGTGAGGATTCAATCCCTTCATCCCTCCCATCAGTTCCACTGTCATGGCTTGCCCATGTGCACTCACAATGAAATCTGCACAGAAAGATTACCCTGAAGTCTCTTATTCCTCTTCCAACATAATTTTTAAACTCTAGCAGCATCCTACAAACCCTTTCATGCATTATTTGGTGTAGCATTAGAAGACTGGCCTCAAAAAATAACCTTACATGAACAGAAGTTATCCTATTAAAAGGTCACTTGCCTTTACTTATGTATGATGTATTAAATTTGTATATCCAGTTTTGTTGAAAAATGTAGGAACATTTTTCTGCTGAGGCTTCCCTGCTTTTCTGATTATGAATGTAAGGAAAGCATGTTCTACGAGAAGAATTTAATTTATTTATGAATTAGTTGACTAATAAAATGAACTTACAAGGAAAGTGCATTGGCTGTTGAAGAGTGTCAGACTTTAGAGGGCACATTAGAGTTACACTGGTCATTTATTGGAGACATCAGTTTTAAATTGCTGCCAAGGCTATCTATAGACAAATTACAGAAAACGTGCTTGTGCTTTGGAAGAGACATTTTGCTCATTTTGATCTCCATTTTAAATGGGATATAACTCTGCCTCTTTTCTCCAGACCACACTGCAAGGACAATTCCCTTGTAATACAAAATTACCTTAAAAATAAAAGCAATAAAAGACAAACCTGAGTTGGTAGATATTTTTCCCTCTGTAAATGAGAGTACTGGAAAAATAGGTGCTGAAGTACTCTGGTAATGACCCTAGTCTGGAAAATGCTGGGGTTTGAGATTCAATAAAATTCAGAAAAACACTCCAAGTCAATATCTGAGTTGGGTGCCAAGTGCTTGTCTTGTTCCCTAGGAACCTCAGCCCTGCCTGGCAGCACTGACTGACCCCTGAGCTGGCAGGCAGGAGGGGAGAGCATTTGAAAGAATGAGCAAAGGCACCTCCAAAGAGGTTTGGAAAACTCTGTGGAAACTCTGGAAATCAGGTGGCTAATAGACACAAAGGATAATCCTGTCAGAGCAGATTAACTTCTGGATCTGCTGGATTCTTCCATTCCATGCTTTGTTTGCAATAAATGGTACCCGGCCATGCCCAGGTAAGTGACAATGAACAGGGGACAGCCAAGACCTTCACTGTGCCTCCAAAAACCAGTTTTTATTTTAAATCCAAGCTATGTTTTATCCACTTCACGTTTTTAAAAAGCCTTTCACATGTAAAAAAGCTGCAGCTGCTAAGACTCTCCCAAGAACACACAGGCTGCAAGTCTGAGCAAATCAGGATAATTGCAAGAAAAATGAAGCAAGTGTGCAAGGCTTCAGGCTTTGGGAGAGGGGTATTTTTAGATTTTAGACTGAAGAATGACTCCAGGACATCGGGCTAGACAGTGAGGGCAACAGAAGGGGGAAATGTCAGAGCAAGAGGCTACAGAAAGCTTATGGAGCTGCAAGTGCCCAAATGTGATTCTTTCCAAGCAAATAAATTTGCCGTCTGCATCTGTTCATGGGTTTCACTGAAAATGAGAAAATCATCACTCCATATGCAAGATAAATGTGATTCTTTCCAAGCAAATAAATTTGCCGTCTGCATCTGTTCATGGGTTTCACTGAAAATCATCACTCCATATGCAAGATGCAACCCAGTACATTAAAAAAAGGCATAGAGCAGTCTTTTCAGATAAATTAAAGCAATTAGAAAAAAAATCAATGCTTATGAAACACCATTGAGAGCTTTTGCCTCCTGGGTCTTATCAATATTTCTCTTGAAAAAGAAAAAAATAAAATTTACGTTGAGAAAAATGTTTGACACGGGGGTACTGGGTTCCAGAGGAAGAAGAGATCATTTGTTCTTTTTAAGGAATTACAAACTCCAAATATATTCTCCAAAATATTCTTCAGCAAGCAAACTGGAGGATTTGAACCTGGACGCTCTCCTTTATTTACCTTTTATTTCCTAATCTCTTAAGGGCTGAAAAACTTTTCCATTAAAACTACACAGAGTTACACTGTGTCACAGTGTAACCACGGACAAATTGACAAGCTAATTTTTGCTTTTCTAAAGCATTCAACAGTGTAGCAAAGGTTTCTGTTTAACATGCCTGGCTTTCTCCCTCTGCAGGAGCAGCCCAAGCATCCCCGGGGAGCGGCACAAAGGCAGCTCAGCACAAACACTGCTCAAAGCCTGGCAGGGACAAAGAGCCAGCGTGGGGCTGGGTGACATCACTGTGGATGGCACCATGCTGCAGGACAGCCCCGGCCCCCGGGCAGGAACAGGCACTCCAAGGATGCCAGTGCCAAGCTGTCCTTCCTCAAGAGCAAAGACAGGCTGGAGAGCCAAGGCTGCCTCACCCAGTAGCAAAAAACTGGAATGGAGTTAGCAGTTCACCATCTGCAGTTTGGGAAGACTTCCATAGTTTACAAGTGAATTTAACTTTTTGTTAGGCTGGTTCCACAAATGCTGTCCTTTCTGTTATTCTTGTGTGTTACATTGAAATTGGCTTCTCAATTCCTGAATTAAACTCCTTTAACAAAATCCAGCCAGAGTTAATGGTCTGTTAGCACATAGTAATTTTGAAAGCTATCTTTGAAACATATTATTCAACTGAGACAAGGCTCATTCTACTCTTTTACTGTTCCTCAGTTTTCAAAATGCAGGATAAAAGGGTTAGGATTTTACTATGTGGGGAACAAATTAGATGGGAACCCTTTGGGATGCACTTGGTATGGATTCTCCACAAGACACAGACCCAGTAGGCAAATCAGCTTTTTGTGGTTATTGCACCTTTTGGTCAAATTTGGCTGCCTGGGCATTAGGAACCACAAAAGCAGACAGTGCTGTGCTGCCAAGAAGGGAACATTTCAAAACGAAATTACCCAAATCATGTGCTTGCATCTCTTTATGGGTACTTGGAGGGCCCATAAACAGCTCTGCACTGCAGGAGCAAGAACTCCCTGTGCTCAGCCAGGGCAGAACCAGCACTGACACTCCTGTCCAGCCAACACCTGCCACAGTTTAGTGTGAAAAACGAAATAAAGTAAATCTATCTCATTATATATCTCTCAGGGGCTGGTTCACTGCCTCCTCCAGCTCACAGACACAGGGGAATTAACCCAAGGTGCAAACCCTCCCAGCAATGCAGTGGGGATGTGCTGAGCTCACCTGGGCAGAGCAGGATCTCCTGCACATTTCCTGTCCCCACTCAGCATCAGAGGAAAGGAAGGACACGCTCCCCTCTACATCCAAACCACAGGAGCCTGTCAGGGCACGATACAGCACAGCCCCACTCAGTGCTGCAGCTGCTGGGCACATTTGATGCCCTGAGTCGCCCAGCAGCACTTGTGAGGGCAGTTCTTATAAGCTCCCTGCACACTCATCTCCCCTGAAAGCAGTGGAAGCAATCACTGCCCATCTTACCAGGCAAAACATCTTCAGCTCTGCTCTTACACAATCTTTTGTTGTTTCTCCTGAGCTTCCTGCCCAAGAGCAGAATCATGAGGGAACTGGCAAACATCCTTCTCCATTCTGGCAGAGGCACAAGACATTTCAAATGCAACCCACCCCAACCCATCCTCCTGCACAGTGAATCTGACATCTCATACGATGCCGGTGGCTCTCCTGCCCCTCAGGACAAAGGGTCTGCAGGAACACTATTCCCTTCTGTCCAAGCTAAGTGTATATATTAATCCATCTCCATTCAGGGAAGAGGTTCATAAACCATCTACATCATGCTACACTACAACTACAGTTACATTTCAGACAGCAAAAGCAATAACCAAGCCTTCAAAAAGCTGTTGCAGCAGCATATCATTTTAGCAGAAGCTTTTGATGTCAGTCAAAAATATTGCTGAATCTCTACTTTCAGGGGAATAGTCCTTGGAAGACAAGAGAATCTGGCTGTACAGAGGCTCTGGAAAACTCCTCTGCAGCCTGGCATTTGCATACCAGGTAGGGCCAGTGCCAGTGAGGATGGAACTGTGGCTGCTCCAGTGGGACACGGCTTCCGAGGGGACAGGGAGAAAGGGCTCACCTGGCAAGGGCTGGGGAGAAGTTCAGGGACAGAACAGCACCATTATTCCTTTTAATTATGCCAATAAATTCCACACATCTGCTGAGGAGGTAGCAAAACTCTGGCAGAAGAGGCACTGCTATTGTTACATGATTCAACTTCTCCTGTAAACAAACCCTAAAAATAATTTTCTAGATAAACCAGGCTTGCAACATGAAGAAGGGAGGCTTTAGACCAAACCCACTTCAAAGTGTTCCCAAGGCTGTATCCTGCTGCCAAGGCAGGGCACAGCAGCCCTGCCTTCTTTCCACATGCTGCTTTGCAGAACAACGTCAGTTACTTAAAATTTAGATTAGAATAACTTTGCAGCTCCAGGAGGACAGCATTGACGCTGAAACATGACAAGCCAAAAGAGAAAAATGGATGCCTTCAAGGAATTAAAAGATTGTCATTGCTTAGACAGCAGCTCTAAAGAGCTGGATGAACTTCATGCACCCTGGACTACGGGGCAGTTGCAAAGCTCACTCAGAACCCTACCAAAAATACATTGTGCAAGTCAGAAGCTACTTTTACTGATGTCTGATTGGTCTTATTCTTGAGCAATTTAAATGTGTCCAGCTGTGTGAGTATTCCCCACAAGCCTTGGAGACACATGGACTCCACTATCAAACAGAGACACCGAGAGAGCAGAACATGAAGCAGCCTGGGACTGCTCCTGGGGAGCTGCTGAGGTTCAGCACAACCAGCCAGAGCCTCAAAGCACAGAAGAGCACAGGAAGAGTTTTTGACACTCATTCCTAGTGGCATGTTTCCCCAACAATACCTATAGCTGTTTGTTCCGTGCCATTCAGCATCAGCTGGCACAGAACTCTCACGCGATGGCGGTGGCGAGGGGCCAGGAGTCCCGAGGTGGATCCGTAAACAGGGGCAGGCTCTGCTGCTGCTCTCTGCAGACACCACCCATGGAACAGGGGCAGGCTCTGCTGCTGCTCTCTGCAGACACCACCCATGGAACAGGGGCAGGCTCTGCTGCTGCTCTCTGCAGACACCACCCATGGAACAGGGGCAGGCTCTGCTGCTGCTCTCTGCAGACACCACCCACAGAAACCTGCTTCCCTCAGCAGGGCATGAATGACCCTGAAAGCAACTCCCTAACAGGAGGAGCAGCCAGGTGAGGGTCAGCCTCTTCTCCCAGGTAATGAGTGAGAGATCAAGAGGGAACGGCCACAGGCTGGGCCAGGGGAGGCTCTGGTTGGACACCAGCAGGAATTTCCCCATGGAAAGGGTGCCCAGGCCTTGGCAGGGGCTGCCCAGGGAGGTTTGGAGTCCCCATCCCTGGTGGTGTCCCAGGCAGGACTGGAGGTAGCACTCGGTGCTAGGGCTGGGGACGAGGTGGGGATCAGCTTGGACTCGATGGGCTGGGAGGGATTTTCCAGCCTCAGTGATCCTGGGATTCCAGTTAAGACACATTGGTCCCATTTAATCTGGTTTTCCCCCCAGTCAGAGCCCTGCTCTGCAGTTCCAGCAGCTGGAGAGCCTTTGGGTTTTCCTTACAGAGTGGTGGCAGGGATCAGTTGTGCTGTCACTCCAAGTGTTCTGTTTGCTCTTTACACACACACAAGCAGCTCTTCATTCTGAAAGCCTTCACACAAAAGGCCTGTTTGTGTTGAGTGGGATTTTACTGGAAAGAAAAACCCTCCAGGCTTCAAAGCAATGGGTCAAACTGTCCAGCAGGACAATCATGCCCTGATCTCCCTTACTCCAACTGACCACCCCCAAGTAACAAAAACCTTTATCATACACTCACATTGTAATATCCACAACTACACGGGTTATTTAACAGCTCCTTTTGATAAGCTTACATTTTCAATTATTTAAATATTAAATTGTGTTTAAATTCATTCAAATAAAATTTTAAAAGGAAATTTATCACAGAATTTGCTTTGTGCTTCAGCAGAACTGAAAAACCTGTTTTGCCTAGTCTTGCCTTAATTTAACTAGCAACAATTAAATTTTAATTTGCACCATCTTACCTCAATCAATTTGTTGGCATGTTCACGGAAAACCTGGGCATATTCTTTAACTTCTTTTTCATTCCCATTCTTGGCAGCTTCAATCAATACTAAAAGAGGAACATTTGTTTCCAGAAAAGAGTCTGAAACATGGTCCATAACAGCTTTGCGGAGCTAAAATAAAAATAAAAGAATGAGTTACTCTTCAGTAGTGTTCCACCACTGTTCCCCTCTTACTGTATTAATATGTACAGCTTAAACTACTTTTGTCATTGATCCTTTTTCCTTTGTGTGACCAAGGCTTTCTCTGCACTAAGTCTTGTCTACACACTTTTTGCTTCAATTTAAATGAAATCTCCTTAAAAAATGGATTTGTTATAGAAGTGCAAGTCACCAGTTTGGCCACAAATATTGATTTAGCAGCTCATATTGGTTTTGTCTGAGTAAATTTGCTGCTTTCCCTCAGCTGATTAAACAACACACTGATTTAACTTTTTTATTTTTCTGCTAGAATAAAAATGTTTTTCAACAAACCTGATCCATATTCTTGCTTACTCAAAAATGGGAATATATTGCTTTAAAACCAAAGACAAAAGGCTGATGCTACGTAAATACAGTTCTCAAATAAAATAGGTTGAGATGAACACCACCAGGACTATAAAATATCACTGATTATCTTCGAAGTCCATCAAGTAAAATTGTTTTTTGGGGGACTTTAGTTAGGTTTTTTAATCTCTCTTGCCATGAGAATGGATTAAGACTCCAACATCTGTACCACACAGTTAACATGGAATTAACAGGGAATTACATTCCCACCCCATGCTTCCCACAGGAAGCTTCTGGCCTTTAATTCACTGTAGCCAGGCCAGCAAACCCACTGCCACTAGGAACAAATCCCCAGCATGCAGCACTGCACTCATGTGTCAGCCAGCACCACCTCTGACCATTCCTCACCTGCCTGCGCAGGTCTCTGGTCTTCTTGGTCATTTTATCAATGGCAGAGTTCAGGGCATCACTTCTTTCCTTGCGGCCAGCCTGGAAAACAGCAAACAAAGAGATAAACAGGTACTCAGGGTCTCAAAGTTAAACCAGTTGTTATTAATTTCAAGTATATGGTAAGCTTCTATTTTTGAGGCTTGTGGAGTGATTCTGCACACGGGCAGTAGAGTCTCCACCTCCCCGATAAGGCAGTCACTGCTCCCTGCACACCCCATCTCAGGGATCACACAACACTGCTCCTGAGCAGGCAGGCAAAAGCCCAGAATCTAAAGTCAAATCCTTATAAACCATTTGTTGGGTAAGACATTTCAAGTGAGTGAAATTTCAAGTGAGTTTCCAGGCCCACCCATGGGGAGCTGCTAAGGTTTGATCCTGCACGTTTTGCCTGAGCCCTGTTGTTAGAGAGGCCAAAGGGCAGGCAGCAGGGGCAGCTTCCCTTTTCCATCAGACACTGGGTCAAAAATATCTTCATTCCTATCAAATAAAGAGTCAGATAAGACAGTGGTGGTGGTCTGGTTTTGCTGGGAGATTTTTCTCTTTAATATAGTTGATATTAGGGTTTCAAAACACACTTTATTCAACCACAATCCAATTTCTGAAGTCCTAATCCACAATCAATATAATTATCCAGTTGAGAAGAAAAACCATTTAGCAGTGCCGCAGTGAGTGTATGCCAGGTATCAATTCTCCAGGTGACAGGCTGGTGTGAAATATCTGGATGAACAGCCTTGAATCTAAAACATCAAGTCCACTCTACAGCAGAAATAAAAAATGGGGGGAGGGAGTTAGGATGTTGTAATGTCATTATAGTGTAATGAATTATTGAAGATTTGTCACCGCCATGATCAAGTTATTTGATTCTCATCACAAAAGGTAACTGAAAAGTGACTGGAGCTAAACCCAGGAGCTCGTTGTGACACTGCCAAACCTGCAGCAGCCCCAGCACTGCCCCCCTCTTTGCTCTACATTCAAAAATCAAAACTGAAGGCTCTAAATAAAGTGAAGATTAATGCATTGATTTACCCAACACTTTGCTGCTGCCCTGCTCAGGGGATATGACGGACAACACCCCCTGAGCAATGGCTCTGCCCCCAGCATGCTGGGCTGGTGGCAGCAGGCAGGGCTGGCACCTGCAGGAGACAGGGGGACAGTGACCCCAGAAGCTGCCACTGAGCACTGCCCCAGCCACAAGACACCAACCTGCAGTGGCAGCTGCTTCCCCTCCCGATGTTTCACCCCTGTTTACCCATGGCAACGTGACCATCTTACTGAACCCACAGCACCCTCCCCACACACTGGGTTTTTTTCCCAGGAATATGTTTGGATCTAAGATACATGCTCATCTATTATGCAGAAAGCCAAACATTCAGCTGTTCCAAGAAGTGCCATTTTACTTCTCCCCGGGTGCTCCCACATTACCATTTTAACAAGAAGCAGGAGCAGGGATTTGAGGCGATACCACCCATCAATTCCACTTTGCTGTCCCTGGCTTCACAGCCCATAACAGCCTCGGTGCACAGCACCAGATGCCTTCTGGATGAGAAGAAAACCAAGAGACGGCCTCCACTAATGGACCACTATGCAAAACACCCCAACAAAGCACATAACCTGAGCAGCACTGATCTCTCACTGCTGATGCGTTCCTATGAAACTACACTACATACTAGCACAGAAAGAGCTGTAGAATCCAACCCCACTAGATTTTAGGAAGGCAGCTCCAGTTTATTCCCACCTCGCTGGCATGCAGAAATTTTAGTACAGAAGCTTGTCAACACCATGACCAGAATTTACTTCAGAAGGCTGCAGGATAAAGCACCGTGCTAATTTAGCTCTGGTGATTTAGCACATGGAGTCACTAATTGGGATTCTTTGCTAGGGCTGAGTGGGGGCAGAGCAGGACAGACCCAGGACACCTCAGTGGATACAGACACCCTGCTGCCACTGACATCTTAAGCCATCACAGCCAATTCCAACCAAGGTCCTGGAGACAACAATGTCTAGTTTTGCCCAGCTGAAGTTTCCTGACCTTTTTTTTCCCCTGCATAACAAACACTATGGGGCCAAACAAACCCCATTAGGACCTGGTGGAATGCATGAAGACCTGCACAGCCTGTGGTAGCACAAACCCTCCTGGGCACAGAAATTTGCTGAGGATCACCCCTGACCACAGCACTGCCACTTTGTCCAGGCTGCCACACAAGTCAGGAATTTAACCCACTGGTTCCACCCCACAGTTCAAAAATCCTGTTTGAGCTGGGCTCCCTCTCTCAACTCATAAATCATGTTTTAAAGGCTCCAAGTGCCAGTTTAGCTCTTCTGGGTAATTTGTTCCACTAACCAATTAGCCTGACCATTAAAAACTGGTCCTCATGTCTAGTGTGAACCCTCACTGAGGAGCCAGCTAATGACCCGGCAGCACAAGGCAGCCCAGCCAGCAGCTCCTGCTATCCACGGGATTAGGAGGACTCACAAGAGTGAAGCTCAAATATTCCAATTTCTAATAGGATTTTTAGATATTCAGCACAAAACTCTGCTGAGGGAATCACAAACCCTGCAGCTAGTGAGCAGCTAATAGATTCAGTAGATTTAATAGGGTCATGATGACCATGTCAATCATTCTGCAATATGATATCCCAACTCTGACCAGTATTGTGGATAATAAATTTAGCCATGGTGCAAATTTACTTTAAATCAGATCTTTATCAAAGAGGATAGAATTGATGTTAAAAATTGCTTGTTACCCCCACTCCCTTCATCTCTGCTCTTCCCCCACCATTGCTGCCCTGCTTGCAGAGCAACACGAGCGTTCCCTGTCACATCCCTACAGTCCCAGCTCACACCACCATCCCCAGAGGGGACTCTTTTAATGCTCAAAGCAAAGAAAGGGGATTTGTACACAGGGAGGGGAGCAGAATCACCATTTCTGTCACAAACGCTTCCTGCTGTAGGTGTGCCATGTGAATTCAGACAAGCAAAAGACAGACTCAAGCTCTTCCTATAGCTATGGAGGTTAAAATCTAATCCTGAGCGATTTATAGAGGTACAGGGGCATGGTGGTGGTGGTGTATTCCACCAGGATCAACAGAGCATGTCCTGTAACCAGCTACTCAAAGATATGTTTTTGTAGGTAAACATCACAAACATCTGCTGTTAATCTTAAATGTTCATCATCAGTTTGGGTAAAGCTGAGCCCACAGAGGTATTGAGGGAAACAGTTACCTCCTGCTCAGCACCACCTCGCACCATCCCTGCTGAGTCCATCATGCCCCCATCCCCGAATCAGCACTCAGATGGAAGCCAAATGTGCCACTGCTGAGAGCCACCACTGTCCCACCTGCCACCCCTGCCACAACCACCAAAAAGGATGGGTGGCAGAGAGGTTTCTGCTTCAGGTGTCTGGGAATTGACTCCTGGACTGTCAGTACAACAGGCAGCATCCTGGTTAATGATGGGGGCTGAATAAGTTACAAGGGAGTGCTTGGCACACCTTCCTGTGGGCAGGCAGGGTGTCACTGTGTGTCACGGTGTGCCACTGTGCCACCTCTGAGCTCTGCTGGCAGGGGACACAGGCATCAGGGCTCGGGTGTCCCATGCTTGGTTTTGCCCTGCCACCCAGCCTAATTCCGTGTCTACAGAGGATAACCATGCACAGCCCTCCATCACTGTGACAGCAGGGCTGCCAACCAACTCCAGCCAGACAGGGCTGATTCAGGGCCAGGCAGTGTGAGCACTGAGGCGTTACCCACACGAATTCCAGCAGTGCTCTCACATCCAAGGTGCAGGAAGCAGGACTGTGCCCTGGTTTGCTGCAGGAAGGAGTCTCCCACAGCTCAGCACACTAAATGGGCTGCACGGCATCGTTCTGGCTTCAGCAAGAGCCTGAGTGACAATAAAGCTGCCTGCACTGTCCCCCTGCCCAGCTGGCCATGCCACAGCACTGCCACCCTGACATCCCTCCCCATGGCCAGGCTGCACCACAGAGAGGGGAAGGGTGGCTGCTGCACTCACTGTGGTACAAGGTACAAGGAGGAATTAC
This sequence comes from Passer montanus, assembly GCF_014805655.1. Classification (NCBI taxonomy): domain Eukaryota; kingdom Metazoa; phylum Chordata; class Aves; order Passeriformes; family Passeridae; genus Passer; species Passer montanus. The sequence continues at coordinate 982,065 of NW_024360166.1, read as the reverse complement.
AACCAGTGCCGGACAGGGAGGTGACACCCTGACATCCCTCCCCATGGCCAGGCTGCACCACAGAGAGGGGAAGGGTGGCTGCTGCACTCACTGTGGTACAAGGAGGAATTACAACCAGTGCCAGCTGCAGAGAGCTTCCAGACAGGGAGGTGACAGCCACCATGCTATGCCACCACATGTGCCCTTTGCTCCCATGAAGACAAGGACACCCAACCTTCAGCACCCATCCCTCCCACTGCCCTGCCCCAAAGAACTCTGCAGCTGGCCTGAAGCCCTGGGCGCATCTCTGCTGCTGGGTCACCTCCAACCTGCCTTTGTCCTGTGTGTCCCCTCCTAGGGCTCAGTGCTCCCATGGCAGTGAATCCAAGAGCGGGTACAGTGACACCCTACCCACACATCCCTGCTCACCTCCTGCCTCACAGCCCCGTGACACAGCACAAACACAACCTTCTGGCCAAAAAGCAGCAAATCCTCCTGTGGCTCCTGAGGTGCTAATGCCCAGCAACAATTCCTACGGCCACAGAAGGGTGAGCTGGTTGCTGTGCAGTGCCACACAAGGACTGCCTGTCCTGCCTGCTGCAGTCTCACCTGCAGCTCCGGGGCTTGCACCCTCCAGGCCCCCAGCACAGCAAAGTCATGCAGCCCCCACATCTCCATCCAGTAAAATTAGCTTGTATGTTGTTCTTAATACACTAGGAAGGCTTCCACAAGATGTCAGCCTAACTAAATGACAACGCTCGCCTCAGGGTGCAATTCTACTTTCCCAGCGCATGGGTTTAGCAAGCAAAGGAAAACCAGTTGTGCCGCTGCTCCAGGAGCAGGGTAGGTGAGAAGCCCTCAGAAGGGTTATCTGGTCCTAGCAAGCTTTTTCCTGCCAACTTCCCTGTCCACACTGCATATGAGGGTTCAGACTGCCATAAAGTCCTGCTGCGGCAGAAGTGCCCAGGTGGCATCAGACATGGTTTTTCATGCTGGACAATGAGTACTGAAGCTCAGAAGAAATGCATTTGCATGAGTTTTCTGGGGGCTTATTCCCAGTCTGTTGCACCCTGACATCCCAGGCAGCTCCCAAGGAAGAATGTGAATGTTACTGCAGTGTTCCAGACTTCAGAGACTGAGATGCACACTTGAGGTAATAACTGTTATTTCACAGCAAGCGCACATAAAAACATGTTTTGCTAAGAAAAGCGCCCATAAAGTTCGCGTTAACAGTTTCCTAAACAGGAAACTCGCTGGCAAGGTGCTAAATAGCCCTTGTTTGGTTAAGGGCCAAAGAATGGAGAGCTTCAGAAAAGGAGCAACTCACCGTGTTTGAACATTAATCCTTAACTCTGTGCCAAATTACACAATCTTAACGTGGGAGGAACCTACCAGCAGATATTGATGCAAAAAAGCAAAATGTTTCCAACGATACCTAATTTCAGTCTCCTGGTAAGAGGGAAAGAGCTGACAGTTGACCTCAAATTATACCCTTTGGAATGCTGTTGTTAAATGTTATGGTAACATATTGAAATGTTATTAGAATTAAAACCAACACCTCAGATCAGGGTGTTGCACAGAGCTGCTCCAAGAACCCTCTGCAGGTGCTGCAGAGCCAAGAGTCCACTGGACAGCTGGAGCCGAGCCTGAGCTCTTCGTACCCTGAACATTAAACAAAAATAATCTCTTTAAATGGGTTTATGTCATTTCTTTGCATGGATTTCTTCACACTGGAGCAAATGTGAAAACATTTGCTATGGCTGAGCAATTTAAGAAATTTATCTAACATTTCCTAATTTGCTTAATCATTAAAGACAGTTACTTTCCTGATGGGTTCAGGGTAGGGTTTATTTAGCTTTTTTTGAGATTTTATTCTTGTGCATTCACGTTCTTCATCCTTTTACTTTCCACTCAGTGCTCCCCTTGAGTCCGCCCATCCCAAAAAGGAAGCACCAGAGGCAGTGTCACCATTCCACCACAGGACAGCCAAGGGAGAAGCAGGCAGAAAACAGCAAGTCTTGGTTTAAGCAGGGACTTCCAAGGAACCAAAGCAAGGAACCCACATTTAATAACAAAGGTAAACAGCCATTTTGTTTTGAACCCTTCTTTAGACACAGTTCATCTTGCTCCATCACCATGGGAAATTTGTTATTCTCAGCTCATTCCAGATCTTGGAGGTTAAGAGGTGATACCTCGCTGCTACACAGCAAACATTTTCAAGTGCCTCCTCTACATTATTGCTTTATATCTCAAGGAGAAAATTAAAAAAAAAAAGCTTATCCAAGTTGCCCAGAGCAGGAAACCAGCATCCCCCTGCTGCACCCACATCGAGCTATGACCACAGCAGTGGCTCCAAAGGCTGGAGCCTGCACATGCATCCTAAAAATATATAAAAATGTCAATCGAAGCTGGTCATTTACCTTTCAGTACCAGCAGTCCCAGAGGAGAGGTTGCCCTGAATAATGGGGCAATGAACCTTTAAAGCAAGCAAGCAGCCCTAAGAGCCCACTGTCCTCCTCCTGGCTGCGTGTGCACGCTCCAGCCAGTGCCCGGCGGGGCTGTAGGGCACACACAGCTCTGCAGGGGCACAGCTCTGCAGCCCTAAACCCACAGGATAACTGTTACAGACCCACCCTGCAGCCAGGGGCTCCTGGAGCTATGTCCCCCCTCTCTGAGGGGACACAAAGGAGCAGGACATTGTGGGTGACCACAAGGAACCCACTGCACCGCTCTGAGCACCAACCGGAAATGCCAATCTCACGATTTCTGCCCTGCACTCCAGTGCCCAGGAAGAAGCAAGTATAAAAGCCACCTTTTGGGAGGAGAAAATAGATTTTCTAGTTTCATAACCACACACTGTCAAGCTGGATTCCAATTAAATTTTTCCTATGCCCTAATGCAAGCTTTGCTTTTTCCAGAAATTTCTCCTGGCTTGAAGCGCTTGCTCCTGTGCCCTGCTCCCAGGCTGTACAGCCTGATATCCCTGCTCCAGCCCCAGCACTGCTCTCTGCACTTCTGCAGGGACCACAGTCACACACAGCTGTCACACAGAGCTCTGAGCTGCCCAGTCCCTCTCACCTCCATGAAAGCCAGTGCTGACCAGCATCCTCTATTCAAACTCTGCGCATTTTGCATCTAAAAGTTCCTTTCATGCAGGGAGATTTAGCAGAAAAGTGGGAGCAGGCAGCACTCAGGCACTTCCATCCGCGGCTCTGCGCTGCTTTTAACCCCAGCTGAGCAGAGCCGGTGCAGATGTGGGGGGAGAAGGTGCTGCGAGTCCCTCCTGCTCCTTCTGTCCTGCGGACGAAGGACTCCTGCCGCTGGATTTTTCCCCCTCTATCAGTGGTCTTTAACATGATCACAGCATGCAGCACAATGCTTTAAAACAGCAAAGCTTCTGGAAAACCCAAACAAAAGGAACGTCACCAGGTGACGTCAGCCTATATAGAGCCCTGTGTGGTCACAGCGCATAAGCAAATCCATTCTTGTACCGCTTCCCTGAAAAGCTTTTCAGTAAATGCACTCATGCTACTACAGGAGCTTCTCTCAGCAATAAGCCACCCATCTGCCATCAACAAGTTAGGACTAAAAGAAGCCACAGCTGTGGAAAAGGAAAACGTGAGCTTCAATTAACCAGCTGAGCAGCCACGGAGGACAAAAACTTGTATTAAGATTTAAAAATTGCAGACCTGTCAGCAGAGATCAAGGCAGCAATTTCAAAAGGAATATTCCAAGAGAGCATCATGGATTTTGCACTAATATCAAAGGACACTAAACCCAGTCAATTATTCAAGGCTGTTTTACATTAGAGCCTTTCACAGACTCACGGCGTTGAGTCTCAAACTACGACTGAATGCACCCTCCAATGTACTCAAAAGAATGGGTAAGTTCCTGTGTTTCTCTGTTCCTTGTATAATGAATGACAGCTCTGCTTTAAAGAGGCAGTTAAGATGCTAAAGCAGATTGCTCTGCACTGAACCTTAAGAAAAAAATGTTTTCCGATAGCGCCTCTGTAACCCTCCGTAATCGAGATAAAGCCTCCTCCTAAGTGTAATGTCCAAGTATTCGGTTTGTCGTAGTAAGTTGTTTCTTGCATTTAGAATTAGCTTGTTGGAAATGCATGGCAATGTTATCTGCAGTGAAATCTTCCACCGTGATATTCCAAGTGTACTGATAAGGCTATCCTATCTTGTTGTTTTCCTAAATTATATTCTGCAGGCTTACATTTCAAGTGGCCATTAGGGGCTCGTATGCTGGCAGCACTATATGCAATGAGTATGGTTTTAAAAATGCTGCCTGCCTTGGGCATGGCTTGTCCACCAAAATGTCGCTGTGAGAAGCTGCTCTTTTACTGTGACTCTCAGGGGTTTCACTCAGTGCCAAACACCACTGAAAAGGGCTCGCTAGGTTTGTCACTGAGGCACAATTATATTTCTGAACTTGAAAGGGATCAATTTGCAAGCTTCAGTCAACTTACTTGGCTTCACTTAGATCATAATCAAATTGCAACAGTCAGAGAAGATTCTTTTCAAGGACTGTATAAACTTAAGGAATTAGTCTTAAGTTCCAACAAAATCTTTCATTTGCCAAACACAACTTTTAGCCAGCTGCTTAACCTGCAGACTTTGGACCTCTCTTTTAATCAGTTATCCTCTCTGCACCCCGAGCTCTTCTACGGCCTTCGCAAGCTACAGACCTTGCACTTGCGATCCAACTCCCTGCGGACCATCCCGGTCCGCCTGTTCTGGGACTGTCGTAGCCTGGAATTCCTGGATTTGAGCACAAACCGCTTGCGAAGTTTGGCTCGCAATGGATTTGCGGGATTAATCAAGCTGAGGGAGCTTCACCTAGAGCACAACCAGCTGACAAAGATTAATTTTGCTCACTTCCTCCGGCTGAGCAGCCTGCACACGCTCTTCTTGCAGTGGAACAAAATTAGCAACTTGACATGTGGGATGGAGTGGACTTGGGGCACCTTAGCAAAGCTCGATTTGACTGGAAACGAAATCAAAGCCATCGACCTCACCGTCTTTGAAACTATGCCTAACCTTAAAACCCTCCTCATGGATAACAACAAGCTAACCACTCTGGATTCCAAGATCCTGAGCTCGCTGACATCCCTCACCACCGTGGGCCTCTCTGGCAATCTGTGGGAATGCAGCCCAAAGATCTGCGCCTTGGCCACATGGTTGAGTGGCTTCCAAGGTCGGTGGGAGCACTCCATCCTCTGCCACAGCCCCGACCACACCCAGGGAGAGGATATTCTGGATGCAGTGTATGGTTTTCAGCTTTGCTGGAATTTATCGACTGTGGTTACCCCTGTGGCTACGACATCGTACACAGCTCCAACTACCGAGTACACGAAAAGAATAAGCTCTTCTCATTTCCATCTGGGAGACAAAGAGATTCCAACTACAGCAGGCATGGTCGTTACCACCGAAGAACAGTTCCCTGAGCCAAACAATGCCATCTTCACTCAGAGGGTAATTACAGGAACAATGGCTTTATTGTTTTCTTTCTTTTTTATCATTTTTATAGTGTTCATCTCCAGGAAGTGCTGCCCTCCCACACTAAGAAGAATTAGGCAGTGCTCAATGATTCAAAACCACAGGCAGCTCCGATCCCAAACACGGCTGCATATGGCCAATATGTCAGACCAAGGACCCTATAACGAGTACGAACCCACCCACGAAGGACCCTTCATCATCATCAATGGCTATGGACAGTGCAAGTGCCAGCAGCTGCCCTATAAAGAATGTGAAGTATAATACCTACAGCCCATCAGAAAGCAAATCAGATAAGTAACCTACTTTAAAATTGTAGGGACCTACATCAGATTCTAATTTTTACAGATGTTGACATAAAGCCTAATTTTCCAAGCTACTTAATGGAAACATTGTTTATGGAGTGGTGCAGTATTTTTAAGTTTTTTAAAAAATAAATCCATAATATTTTCAGTGTTAAAGAAGCAATGATTACATTCAACTTGCACTCCTAATGTTTAAAAGTCTAAAGAGATACTCACCTCAAACTATGTAAAATGTTTCATGTTATGTAATTATATGACTGTGTGTAAACATTTATACCCAAGTCTCCATATTCTACTTTTTCTACTGCAAACAGTCTTAGGGGAAGGAGACTGGATATCTGTGCAGGGATCTGTGGGGAACGTGTGCTCCGTTTGTTCCACTGCAGCTGGAGGATCCCAAACACTGCAGCTGGCTCCGGGCACTTTAAGGGCAGCCCAGGAGGAAGATTTTCCTTCTCTGAGCATTTCACTCCACTAAGGGAAGGGAGGGGAAAAACAAAAAAAAAGAGCAACAAAGGTCCAGGTGGGAATTTCAGTGCATTGGTGTGAATTTATCTGAAATAGTTTTGCTCTGCATGTTCATGGCTCGGCTTGCTGAAAGGAACAGCAGGCACAGAAAGGAGCAGTTCACACGGGCACTCAGCCCCAGGCAGGATAGGCACACATACACAAGAGCAGGATGGGCAGGAGAGGCACACACACAGCTCCAGACAGGATGGGCACACACACCCAGCCCTGGGCAGGATGGGCACACACCCCTCCAGGAGCAGGACAGCCCTCCGTGTGTCCCCACACTGGCACTGCAGCTTCTTTAGAGAGGCTCAGCACACTGAGATCGATTGGAAATATTAAGTACATTCAGTCCTCGGCTCCCTAGTTTCACTTGATGATGCTTTTCATGAATTCAGGCTAATTACTTAATGATGATGAACAAACAGCATTTCAGCACCTTTTCATGTGTAAATACCCTTAATGCAAGGTTCTCTTAATTAAAAGCAAATATCAACAGCAAGGTTAAGGAGAAGAGGGAAGGAAGAAAGGAAGGAAGGAAGAAGCCTTTCTTTGTCCCCCTGCTGCCCCCCCAGCTGAGGCTTCCTCTGGCTGGGAAGCTATTTTCATGCACTAACTCCACTGGTTTCTCTGGAGACAGAATTAGCCCCTGTAATATAAGCTCTCACTTGTCCTCCTCTTCCAAAATTCAAGATAAAAAAAGACCCCTTCTGATAAGTTAGGAGAATATGATTAGTTTATAGAATCGTTCACTGAAAAATGTTTTGTTTCTTACTCGATGTGGGACAGAATTTAAACTAGTATGACTTTTTAAAAAATCATATATAAATATATATACACATACACCTCATTCTAAGGGGTAATTTGGTTTCTTTAGCCAGAAGTACCATATTGCTATTTATACTCTATTATGGAATTATATGTAAATATTTGCAGATCTATGCAGTGATGGTGGTACTCAGATGCCACGAGGGTGGGGGGTGGGGGGTCTGCAAAGGATTACATTATTTTTAAGTCAACTGCTCAAATATTGTAAACATTCTAACCAAAGCTAAAAGATTCAGAGGGATGGAGAATTATTTTATATATATATATACACATGTATGTATAACAAAAAAATGTGTTGTGTCCAATGCTGCAGTGTTAAACAATTACCAGCACACCCCGATGAAGAAATGAAATTCCTCACAGTGTTGCCATATTTTGACCAAATCCATAATTACAGTATGCTAATTGTGATGTATTAAACTATCCTGCAAACTTTTTGAACAGAAAAAACCACTACACAAAAATCTGTTTGCTATTTCACTCTGCTTTTCTCTCTGTATTACCACTTAGTGAGGTATTTAGGGTGCAATTATACAACAGTTTGATGTTTTCTTGTGAGATTAATTCATCCAAGGCAATTATAGCAAGATAATTCTTGTAAGATTTTACATAAAGGTTTTTCAATTGCTGGTTTTGAAGACATTAATTTGCATCATTTTACTTTTACATACAGCGCCCTTAATATAAAACCAATATTTTGTTTACTTCCCTTGACTCTGTACTTTAATGGAAGAGATGATCCAGTGAAGCCTAATGGATTTCCATAGAGATATCTCTGAACTCTTGTTACTGTTAATACTAAGATGAGTCCATTTACACCTGTTCTGGGAAATTAATTACTGCTTTTAACTGACTACAAAAAAATCCTGTGGGGTAGGTGGACAAAGAGCAGATATTCTGGATTATTAAATCCCACGTAGGCAGAAGGCCAGAGCTGAGAAATACAAACCCATGTTGGTCCCCAGGGGTATTTAGCTACTGTAGGAAGATTTGCTTTGCTCCTTCCCATAAGTAAGTGCTCATAGCTCTCCTGAGGCCCAGGATGCTGCTCCAGGAGCAGGTGAGTGAGCCTCACCCTGCACTGGCTGGCACAGGCCAGCTCCAGGAGCCAGGGGAGCAGGCACTTGGGGATGACTTCTACCTACAGCTGCAGGGCACCAGCACAGACAAAGTCATCACTGAGCTTGTTAATTATCCTGGCAACCAAATAATCTGGCTGTGCTGCCATCCCCAATCAGATGTCACCAGTGAACTCTGACAGCCTCAGCTGTGTCTGCAGGAAGCAATCCCAGAAACTCTGGCTGTCAGACAGTTCAAGGGGTACCACCTCAGTCTTCCACAAGGGAATGAGAAGGGGCTGCTTGATGAGGAGCTGAGCTTCCTCCAGAGGAGGTGCTTTCCCAACAGCCCAGCTCTGTCTCACTCCATCTTTATGAGCTTTTAATTCCCCCCAGGAAGAGCAAAGACAGATGTCCAGCAATGCTGCATTTAACCCTCTTCTCCATCCCTGCCACTCATGGTGATTTTCCAAGCACTAAAGCACACCCACCCAGGCACCCAAGCTTCCACTGGTCCTGAAGTGCCTGGCCTGCAGACAGCAGAGCAGGAGGGAGCAGGCACAGCCCAGCACCGTTCCCTCTCTGTACTCCACAGCCAATCTCCCAAATGCTATGGTTTACGTCTGCTATTTCCAAACCCATTTGTTGCCAGGTTTCAGGCATAAGCAAAGCAATTCAGCAAACATTACATTTAGGGTAACAGGTATCATAAAACTCACAGAATGTCAAACAGCAGCAGCGAAGTCAACTTGAATTCCCTGCGGAGGGACAGCGAGCACCAGGCAGAGCCATCGCTCTGCACAAGGACACAGCCAGAGGCTGTTAATATTTTTTATTTTAAAGTTACTGTCTTCCATTCGCAATTGCTTGTGACTCTTCCAGGCAAGGAGGGGATTGGAATAAACGTGCTACTCAGCAGTCCCTGATTTATTTTGTTGATGGAACAAGAACCACAATTATTTGGTTTAAATTAATCATATTTCAGTACAAGCACTGGCTGATGACAGGAGCTTGTTAACCTGCCCTCCCCAAACACCATCTCTGCTGCATAGCCTTGGTTTGTACAGATCCTACACTGCTTACAGGTGCTTCAACACCTCCAGGCACAACCTCAGAGGTCTTTGGGTCTTTTACAAACAGAATTCCTTGTACTGCTCTTGATGTCCTCGTCCCATCCAAAGATCTCCTCCATCCTCGCTGATACCCAGGCAGCTTCCCCTGCTCCTCACCCTCGTGTCAGTGAAATGGAAATCCAGCAGCACAAGTTCGGGTTTTGAGTCATTCTCCTGGAACAGGCTGAATTAATGCTCCCAGTTAGTCTCTCTGCATTAGATCAGTGTTTAAATGCACACAAGGAAAAATGACTCGATGAAGGGTGAAATGGGTGAGTGTTCAGTCTCCAGCTGAAGTATTCCTCTGCACTGAGCTCCCGTTCCCTATCAGATGGAAACATAATGAATGCTGCTGCATTGGTGTTTGGTTTTGTTTGTTTCTCCCCCAAGCAGAAATGATCCGATTTTTTCAGTGATCAGCCACATGCAAATCTGAGCTTCTGTCCCATTACCCCCTTACAAGACAGGGGCCTATTGCTACTTTGTAAAATCAGAAACATCCCATGGCTTTAAACCAGAAATCTGCACTACACACTTATTTTTAATGTGTCTAAGATAATTTCTGTACTACTTTAATGGAAATAAAGCTGATTTAATTTTGTGATCTGTGTAGCTATCAAAATCCATCTGTTCAGATCTATGAAACTTACCCAGGAGCTGAATTTCATCTTTCTTATGAAGTTTTCCATAAAAATTAGACAAGTTCAGAGGGGGATACAGTATTTCTCCTCCCCCCCAAAAGGAACAAGCAAGGAAACAACAGAAACCAAAGGCAGCAGCTCCTCCCTCCCCACACCTTCCTCCACTGCAAATGTCCCAGATGCTAAAATTGGTGCTGGGCTTTGCTTTTTAAGGCATCACGTTAGCAGGATGCTTAGAGATAATTTCAGAATCAGCTGGAAATTCAGCATTTCACATCTTGTGTAAAAATCTTCTGAGAGGCATCTAGGGAAAGGTACCAGAAGCTTTGAGGGCTACAGTCAGGCCTCAGATGGGGTGAAACAGCGTTGTACACCACTGTGTAAGCAGGTTGTACACCTCCGTGTAAGCACTAAGAGGATATGCCTGCCATCTCCCAACCAGTCCTTTGTAAAAAGCCAAACAAAACCCACCCCATTTTTCTTTTTACTAATGAAAACACTAGTAAGTGAACTATTCTACCAGCTTAGCAACCCAAGATTACAGAGAGTCCTAGATGCATTGTGTTAAATTATGTTTCAAGAGCCAAGTTCTGGTGGGAGGGGGTGTGAGTAATGGAGTAAAACAAGTGCAGTGTACAGAAGCATTTTGTTATTAAAATTGTGTATACTGTAAAACTGAATTTGCCTCTTTCTTCCTCCCTTTTCAAGTAGAGGTGTCAGAATCTCACTCTTTTGTGGTATGTTAAAAGCAGTCTGCACCCACTGTCCCAAGCAGAAGAGTCAGCTTTGGGCCATTTACCAGAGTCACAGCAAATCCAGCCCCTTCTGTTGTACCACAGTGAGCAAAATACAACCTTCTGCTCTACCACAGTGAGCAGGGCTGCAGGGGCTCTTCCCAAACCAGGTGTCTCCTGAGTAACAAAAACTGAATGAAAACCAAACCAAAGCCAAACTCCCGTCCCTTGAGTAGCTGGATCAGGATCAGCACATGTCTGGCTCAGCCTAGCTCTGCCCCTGGGTGTTTCCTGCGCCCCCAGGGACACCTCCAGGGCCACCTGTGGGTCACTGTGCCAGCCAGGAGCTGCCATTTCCAAAGGGAACACCCTGCCAGCAGTGTGGCAAGGACAAACAGCCCATAAGAGGTGTTACACAGTGAGACATCCCATCGGTTCTGAGTCACAGCCCTGCAGGAAGGGTCCCAAAACCACCCCTGGTAAAGGAAGTGTTCTTTACATGAGCTACCACAGCCAACACAGCATTTAGAGCCGCTGTGCCTCAATATCATGGGAAGGAACGCTGGGTTTGAGAAGTGACAAGCTCACAGACACAGCCCAAATGCCGTGACAGAAAACTGAACAAAAGAACGAGTTTCAGGATGTTCCAAGATGATTACATGCACTGAGCCACCAGCTAAAATCATTTTAGTAACTAAGCCATAGCTGCATTTACTTTTTATCAAAAGGTTTGGCTGGAACAAGTTCTCAAGGGTTTTAAATGTCAGTTGGCAAACTGTCTCTCAAATCCTTCTAATACTTCAAAGCAGCACGTGATATATCTATTTTCTTAAACTCTCAGAGACTAATTTTACAAGCAAAAGCATCTCTCAACTACAAACCCAGTTGTTCTCACAAGCAAAGGTAACACACCTCAGAGAAAAACCAGTACTTTGAATACATTATGCAAAACTTTTAAATCCAATTAGGAACAAGGAAATGTCAACATCACTAGCAACTTACTTTTAAACGTAGGCTCCGTTAAGACAACTGCAAAAAAATTGAGATTCAAGAATTTGACTAGAGAGGATTGCACAAATGAACTGAAAACTGCAGCACTGGGAAACCCTGGCTCCCTCCTGCAGTGAATGTCCACGCTAAGGGACAGGATTCAGTGAGAGTGTTCACCCACCAAAAAATCATGTTTTCTGTAATCTGTTCTTAAAGAAAAGCTTTACAAAATCATTGTTACCTAATCAACAATTTCATTACCATGAAGATTTTAGGAATTTTTTTATAATGAGGTAAAGTTCTATTTGTCTTATTTGACATAGGATTCACATGCTCTGGGTCTTATTTTGGGAGATTTTTTTTTTACAGTGAGGGTGGTGAAATCTTGTGCCAAGTTACCTAGAGAGGTAGGGGGTGCCCCTTCCCTGGAAACTTTCCAGGCCAAGTTGGACAGGGCTGTGGGTGACCTGATCTACTTGAAGCTGTTCCTACTCATTGCAGAGGACTGGACTAGGGTGATTTTAAAGGTCCCTTCCCACTCAAACCATTCTATGATTCTATGAAACAAAAAAAATGCCACGTGTCTCATTAGCACAAACCCATGTTTGTTTCTGTGATGCACAACTCCAGAGGTCTGGCTGCCAAGGGCACTGAACAAACTCTTCTGGACTGACAAGTAACCATACCCTGATTTCAGCTCTTCAACTGGTTTTAACCCACAAGGTCGATAATTTGACATTTTCTTCTAAGTTTTCTAAAAGGACAAAAGCTAAAAACACACAAAAATCATTTAAGCATAAAAACCAGGAGCAAGAAGCTGAACCATGGCCAGAGGGGAACATCCCTTGAGTTAAACCAAATTTCTTCTCCCCAGTATGTAACACAAACACTTGCAGTATGCACACACAAGCAAAATGAAAGGGTATTGATGTTTAAATGAAGTAATCAATCTTTCTTTTATAAAACCAAGGTATTTATTTCAAGTAACTTCCCTGCTATCCCCAGCAGACTCTCCTCCTTGTATACTGAATAATCAAGCAAACTGAATAGAGAGGAGATGCTGGTTTTCCTTCCACCCCTCCCTATCCCACAGCGTGGGCAGTGCAGCCACTGTTTGACAGAGGTGCATCATGCTTTGTACCAGTTAAAAAAGAACAGCCATATTTCAAGAGAAGTCTTGGAGTAAGTGGAAAAGGTTCATCCATCAAGAAGGTTCTTAAATAATGAATGAGTCATAATTCTTTACAGTCAAAAGCAATTAATTTTCTGTATTGTAATCAGGAGAATAAATCTGAAAAATCCATTCTAATGGCTCTGAATCTGAAGGCAGTGTTGCAGCTGAATTTTTTATTTTAAAGTACAGGAGCAGTGAGGACTTCTGCTGTTTAAACATACAATCTTCAACCAAACAGAACAGCTTTACTGCATATTTAATAGGTAGAACAGGTTTTGTGAGACCACATGAGATTAAAAACAGCATTAGATACAGGAAATGCATTTAAAGCAGAAAGGTCCTTCCAAGATACCTCTTAACTGTAAAGCCACTAAAATACTTGAAATATCCTTTATGAAGTGTACAAAATATTCAGAAAATATTGCTGCAAGAAGTAGTTTTACTTATACGTTTGCAAAGAGCTAAAAATATTGAGTAGTGTGTTAATGTGGAATCCAGCTCAACCCTACAGCAACTGTTCCTATTAGGAAGCCTTGGCTCTTTTCCCACTTAACTCCTAAATAATCCATCACATATCCAGAACCTCTGCCTCTAAAGTCATGTGCTGTTAGCTGGCACTATCAATTTCTGCACTCAAATGGATTGCTTCAACCCTAACACCACTTTAAATTTGAATTCTTTTAGAGAACAAACCTGTAAAATTAATCGAGCTCTTAGTAAAGCTAATAACAACAGAGTCTGCTAAGGAGCGAGAACATGGGAAAGGGACACGGTGCTACAAGGGCAGTTCCATCACCGAAGGCACCACAGAGCACTTAACTGGGGGAAAATACACTCCCTGCACTGCAGCCACTCTCAGCAGCTTTGCTAACAACCTCTGCTTTGAGGAAGGCAAATTTCAGCTGTCCAAGCAGCCCAGCTGCTCCAGAGGGGGGTCGTGCACTGAACATCCTCAGCACACACCTATCAAAGGATGTGAGCCAGGAACAAACCCCCAGGTAGGGAAAACCACCCAGCAGGGCCATGCTGCAAGCCTCCAGGTCTAAGCACACAGCTCTGACTTAAAGAGCAGGAGATATTAAAGCACCATCTCTGCTGTCCTCAGGAGAACACAACATGCTCCAGTAAAGACCTAGAACTACTTATTGATCCCATCCAACCCTGAAGCACAACATCCCCACAAAAACAGCAACAGCTGCTTGAAATTCTGACTGAAAAAATTAAGGTTAAAGAACTCCTCCTCAAGCTTTCCAGATAGTCCTGAAGATGGAAATAGCTGGAAATAGATGGAATTGCTTCCAGGTAGGACAAACACTGCTCCGCACCCAGAGGAGCAGCAGGCTACTGCAATGCTGACCAGAGCACAGGCAGCCAAGCTGGGGAGCTCCTAATGATAGGGAGCAAGGGTGTATCTGCAGGGTCCAGGCCTTCAAGAATTCCACAGTCACAGGGCAGGCAGGCAGAGAAAGCCATCTCTAGTTTATATTCTTGTCTGTGGATGGCCAGCTTAGCTCTAGGACATCCATTAGCAGCACAGCAGCTGTGGAGCTTGGAAGTGAGGGAGCTGTGTGTTCCTGCATTCTGCCTGCAGTTAGCATCCAGAAACTTCCAAAAAAGCTAAAGTTAGACATCTGATTGTGGTGAACCAGAAAAAAATCCAAAACCAACCAAATGAAAATGAAACCAAAACAAACAAATCAACCCAATGAGCTCTGGCAGATATTGCATTTTTAACATGATACTACACTCCTGAACAGAACAAAAATGAGAACTTCTGACAAGTTCCCAGAGTCTCTAATGACTTCTAGAAGATGTCTGTTCACCCTCTACTGAACTTTCAGGAGTTGTCTGTTCATCTTTGTCCTGGGTTTGCCAAACCAGGACAACACTTTACTGAACCATGGAAGCATCGGCCTCAATGTCTCACATGCAATGAGCTCATGCCAGGTGTTCCCCCTGCCAGTGAGACTAGAGCAAGTCTCTAGACCAGCTACAATACCACCCTTAGTTAAACTTAGCAAACACCTACAGAGCTCACTTTGTAACCATACAATGGCATCAGCACTAAGGAATTCCAGTTATTTACAGACCACTCAGAATACCCTCAGTGCTGGGAACTGCTGAACAAACTGCAGTGCCTCTTCCATGCCAAGTTTTGGATTAGTCAGCAGTGTAAATATTTGTTGAAAAATTTGAAACTTGGATAAAACCACTGCTTTGTTCTACATTCAAGAGGTGTTTCTGGAATGAATTCCAAGTCCCTGCCCCCTGCTGCAGTGCTGTCCCTTCCCAGCAGGGCCCAGGCCAGCAGCAGGAGGTTCCTGAGCACACAGCACTGGCACAGCAGTGGGATCACTGCTGGAGCTGTGGGCTATGCGTGCTCCACACCTTCCCCAGCCCCTCCTGTCTGATAGCACACCCTCAAACACAGGGACAAATGGAAACACAGACAAAGAGACGGCAGACTCCAGTGCACCCAGCAGATAAATCCCAGGGATATTGTCCCTTCATACCTAGAGCTGTCCATGGACAACAATTAACTTGACAAAGGGTGCCAGGAGAGTGTCCAGAGACACATGAAAAAGGTTTATGCCACATTCAAATGAGTTGATGCCACCCGGCTGCAGATTGCTTCTTTCTTCTTAGTGGGTACTCCATCATTTGAATATGCCCAATAAAGCTGCATCATCAAGAGAGGAACTTTCTGACACCTACTTTTACTGTCCATTTATTCAAAGCCAGTAGTCTTCATCAGGCAAATTAATAAGTGATCATCAGCTTTAGAAAGCAATTTCAATTGTTCATGCAAACATAGCTCCACTGTAGGAAGCAGCTCACTGCCACTGCCCCCACCTCAGCCTGTGCTGGCACAGTCAACAACAAAACCCAGGCCATCCTGCCTGGCCATCAGGCATCCATGGGAAGCAGGAAAATACCAGGAAACCACTCCAAAAATATGAGCTTATGCAAATAACAAAACAACCCAACCACCCTATCACTCTAAAGCATTCATTATGCACACATATGCAGTTAATTAAATATATATAAAATGGAGACATTTCAGATGGATTTCCTATGTCACATTATGAAATACATGCAATCAGGGATCCTGGGGAACTAACTGGATCAATCAAAAAATATTTAAAAGTCAAAAGTAAATCTCAAAACAAACCCTCTAATGGGAAGTTTACTCATACAAGGAGTTATAAAAGGGGTTTTTATAATTACTCCATCCTGTTTGCTACATTTGCTTATGCAAGAGAAGTGTTTTTAAGTACTGACAGGACTAGGATTAAATTATAAATCCACATATTTGATCCAGATTGTCCATAGGCACAAGGTTAAAAATATGATAAAGAAAATGAACAGGTTTTAGTGAGCTGAGCCAGGAAAAAAATCAAACCCACATTCCCTCTGAGCAGAAAATAGGACTTTTTTGTGATTATTAAAATAATTTCTATCAAGGCAAGTGCACAGGCTGATTTCTACTCTGACAAGTGGTTTGGTCACTTCTTTTTATGTAATGCAGTTATAATCAAGAGAGGCCTGCTTTACCTCTGTTATCAAAATCACTGCCTTCAAACCAAGTATTTCAAGTTAGTACATACTTCCAGTCAGTTCACTAATATTAAAAAAACCTCCAAAAATCTTATTTTCTCACAGGAGAGCTATAATTTGCAACCTCAGTCTTGCAGTCTGTTCCCTAATGAAAAAGAAAAATCAAGAGAGCACATGGGTCTTCCTCCACATTTCACAGCATCTTTTAACTTTAATGGCAACTGACCAAAAGCTCCAGAACTGCTCCGGGCTAAAAACTATTCCTAATCCCTGTACTCAGTCTGGAATTCCCACTCAAGGGCAAAACTGGAAGCAGCTAAAAACACTGGTTTGTAAGAATTCACATCCTAAGAACAACCAAATGTAGCTGCCCCAGCCCTGGAAGTGTCCAAGGCCAGGCTGGAAATGAGGCTAAAAAGGAAGGAATGTGCCCAGTGAGAACAGGGCCAGGTGACATGGAAGAACACGGAGATGCTGCTCCCTCCACTGTACGCAGAAAATTCATGTGGACGAAGCTCAGCTGGAGCTGCCAGAACTGGGGAATAGTAACAATTTACAAAGATACGAATGGCAAAAGGTAGTGTAAAAATTACTTCAGTGTGTTCCAGGATGAGGACAATTCTCACAGACGGGGACAGGAAAAGGCAGAGATGTTTAATGTATTCTTTGCCTCTGTCTTCAACATGGATCACAGCCCAAGGGGGTCCCAGCGCCCTGAGGTGGAGAACCATGACTGTGACAAGGATCAGCTCCCAGGTGACCCTGAAATCCCGCAGGATCTGCTGCTCCAGCTGGATCCCTAAAAACCTACGGGGGCCTGATGGGATTCATCCAAGAATCCTCAAAGAGCTGCTGATATCATCACAAAGCCTCTCGATGATTTTTGAGTGGTGTTGGGAATCTGGAGAGGTCCCAGCTGACTGGAAGCTGGGGAACATTGTTCTGATTTTCAAGAAGGGCAAGGAGGAGGACCCCGGAAACCACAGGCCTGTCAGTCTCACTTCAGTGCTGGGTGAAGTTGTGGAGGTTATTTTGGGAGGTGTTGAAAAACACCTGGAGGACAGGCATCAGTCACAACCAGCACGGCTACAGGAGGGGAAAGTCCTCCTTGTCAAACCTGATTTCCTTCTGCAACAGGGGATCCCACCTGGTTGATCAAGGAAAGCCAGCTGATGTGAGCTTTTTGGACTTCAGGCTCAGCTTGGATCTCAGGGACAGGTTCTTCCCCCAGAGGGTGCTGGGCACTGCCCAGGCTCCCCAGGGAATGGGCACGTCCCCGAGGCTGCCAGAGCTCCAGGAGCCTTTGGACAGCCAGGGATGCACAGGGGGGATTGCTGGGGGTCTGTACAGGGCATCAGAATCCTTGTGGGTTTCTCCAAGCCAGGATATTCTATGATCCTGTAAGTCTTCTTTTAAGTGATGGCGAAACCAAACCCTTAAAGTTACTGTCTAGTGCTGTCAATGTATTATTTCTTGAGGGGGAAAAAACATTATTGCAATAGCAAAAAGTAATTTTTTTTACTATTATTTGCACCTGTGGTGTGGGGGAGGCAGGGATGAAAAGAAGTATTTGTCAGGTCTGAAAAACAACAGATTCTCAAACATTTTGTACTACTTTTATACCACTTCTAGGTAACAGATGTATCCACCAGTGTTCTCTTAAGGCTTATTCTTATATCTAGCAAGTTAATAGCATACGTTTTATGATCTATAGCAGAGAGGTTCTATACCTCTGCAGCACATTTATACCACTGAAGCAAAAATATCTATTTTTAAGATCAGTAATGGTAGGAAAGTGACAGGGTGCCAAGAAAGTCATCCTATAACAACATACATCTTTTCCCTAAAAGCGCAAAAGAAAACCCAAATTGGCAATAATGAGTTTCCCCAGTTTCCATCACATCATGATGCTGAGGCTCTACAAGCCAGACCAGACCCAGCATTAACCAAGCAAAAGTACCTGAAACCCTTTGCAAAATGGCTCAGGTTTCTATTTCTTGTTACCCTGCAGGTGTTTCTCAGCTGAGCTCAGAGGCAGCTGCAGGCTCTGACTGCCCTGGTGCAGAGTGCCAGCCCCAACCTCCAGCAGCACACTCGGATCACAGAATATCCTGAGCTGGAAGGGGCCCACAAGGATCCGAGTCCAACTCCCAAGGGAATGGCCCACACAGGGATGGAGCCCCACACCTTGGGATCATTGACACAGGCTCTGACCCCCTGAGACTGTCTCAGGGTCACCCCCTCCACACCAGGGCAGTTCCTGCCTCCATGTCACAGAGGCAGAGGAGTCGTGTGTCTATCTCACCCAACTCCAGGTGGAAAGGGGTTACTCTGCATCCTACTCCTGCAGTTTGCAATCCCATGCTCCTACCCCTCCCTGCTGTGAGCTGCCGAGGCTTAGGTGTCCAGCACTCCCAGTCAGGCTGCTCCTTCTCCTGGACCACAGCCCCCAGCTGCCCCCCAGACCAGACAGGAGCACAAAACCTGTGCTGGAAAAGGAGTAGGACAGCACTACATCACAACAGCCCCCACACGCCCTGGAATGGATCACAACTGCTTACAAAAGCTCTGTTTCAAACCTAGAGTGGTTTCATACAGCACACAGATCAAAATAATGCTAGATCCCCCCAGCCAAGTGCAGCCAGGTGAGATCTGACCCGGGCTGCTGTGAGGGACAAGCAGGAGGAGCTCAAGGGGGGCTGCCCAATACTTTGTCAACACTTCCAGCTGTTTCCTCCTGAGGGATTTTGTAGAGTGACAACCAGTTAAGCTTGGCTATAGGTCAATTCACCTCACTTCCAGTATGCCTGGGTAGATGGGAGAAGCAGGATGGATGGCAGAATGTCTCAGAATACCAAGTCAGGGGGACAAACCACTTCTGGCAGGAGTCACCAGAGAGCTGTTTGGGCTGGCAAGTAATCTACCACTGGAGTTGCTTTTTTACAGGCTTGGTTTTTCTTTTTTATGTTAATCAGCAACCTTATCTAAGGAGTATCTTAAGTTTTTCCTTTGCAGATTACATGAATTAATAGATATATCCAGAAGCATGAAAAGCAGGCTGAAGTTTACACCTGCAGTAATTGTAAAAGCCTTGAGATACTGTAGTTTTTATCAAATTTTACATGTGTGTAAAAGGCTTTAGAAATAGAACTAAAATTGGAACAACAAAGACCCCTGCAAAACTCAAATTAAAAGGAGTGAGCCAAGGCAGCATATGCCCTTTCCAAGAGGAAGAGAATGCATTATAAATCTGGGAATAAAGCCACCTAACTCCTGGCAAGACAGATTGGAGAAACAGATAATAAAGCAATCCTACCAATATGATCACAAGACATTCAAAGTTAGAATTAATGTATCCTTTATTCATTATTAGAAATATAAATAGGTTTAATTCGCAACAGATTTAAAAGTGTTTCCTGTAGGGTGGGCGATTCAGCAGCCTTAAGCTGCAATACACCAACAGAAA
Source organism: Passer montanus (assembly GCF_014805655.1). Classification (NCBI taxonomy): domain Eukaryota; kingdom Metazoa; phylum Chordata; class Aves; order Passeriformes; family Passeridae; genus Passer; species Passer montanus. The sequence goes on along the minus strand of NW_024360166.1, from coordinate 962,206 downwards.
AAGTAAGTATGCAGTTGCCTTTGACAGGAAGCAATAGGCATTCGAAACCAGGAACAGCAGGAAAAGCTGACTAATTGTCAAGAACCTCAAGCCTTGGCAGCAGCAAAAGCAGCAGAATCTCCTCTCCATCACAGAATCCCAGAATGGTCTGGGAGGAAAGGGACCTTAAAGATCATCTCATTTCACCCCACTATGGCAGGGACACCTCCCACTATCCCAGGCTGCTCCAAGCCCCAGTGTCCAGCCTGGCCTTGGACACTGCCAGGGATCCAGGGGCAGCCACAGCTGCTCTGGGCACCCTGGGCCAGGGCCTGCCCACCCTCACAGCCAACAATTCCTAATTCCCAATATCCCATCCAGCCCTGCCCTCTGGCAGTGGGAGCCATTCCCTGTGTCCTGCCCCTCCAGCCCTTGTCAATTGTCTCTCTCCATGTTTCCTGGGGCTCCTTCAGGCCCTGCAAGGCCACACTGAGGTCACCCCAAAGCTTCTCCTCTCCAGGTGAACATTCCCAGCTGTGCCAGCCTTTCCTGCCAGCAGAGCTGCTCCATCCTCTGCTCATCCTGGAGCCTCCTCTGGCCTGGCTCCAGCAGCGGCAGCTCCTCCCTGTGCTGGGCCAGGGCAGCTCGGCAGGGTCAGCATCTGTGGAGTCAGGTGAAGTCCCTGAGAAGGCAGAAGGGCTCAGGAACTGCCCTGGCTGTCCAGGAGGGAGATCCCACTGAGGGCACTCAGACCATCACCTCCTTTCACCCAGAGCAGTGACTCCCCAGGGCACTGTGGGGGACTGAAAAGCCCAGAAACGTGGTGTGCATACCTTCATTTCTCACAGAGGCACCACCAAGCTATTATTTACTGAGCTAACTAATTAGCCAGCCACCCTTGCAGATAAGAATGCATTAAAGTATTTAGAATTCCAGTACAAGCCTGACACATACGAAGTGGCTGCCCTTCTTCAAAGGAAAGTGAATGTCAAAGGAAATAAACCATTTAGGAACACTCAGCACATCTGAGGTGCAGGGGAAAGGCAGCATCACCTTAGCATCCAGGAAAAAAAGCAAAACAAAGCTGAGTGCTATGGGATGCCGAGACATTTCACACTTTTATTGTATCACCTTCTACTTCTAAAGAGATCATTAGATACACAATTTGAATTAGCATTAGATAGATGAAGTAACAGCTATTCAAAATAAACAGAATTAATACACAGAACTGCAAAAACTGGCTCAGAAAAAACGGGAGATTGAAGGTACTTAAGCTGACAGTAATCTGAAAAACCCAGCTGGTAAATTCAGTTTTACACCAAGAAAAAAGTTGTAACTGAATCTACACTTCACTGCAGTCTAGCACTGAAAGCACCCTTCCCTGCACACAGGCACTGCTCCAGGAGTGGGTAATAGAATCAAAGTCATAGAATTAGTTTACAAAATGCATAAAATAATCAATCCACTGGAAATAACACCAGGAATACTCCCAGGGGATACAAGTGCCCTGTGTACTTGAGTGCCCTGCTGTTACAAAAAGTTTCAAGTCCAGCTAAGGATACCCATTACTCAGGGCATGGAGGAAATAGGTTTCCACAGCACTACAAAAGTGACTGGGGACAAACATTTAGAGGAAGTTTGGAGAATTCAGCACCTGCCACCAAAAAGGCAGTTTTGCATTCTCTGTGAAAAAGCCTTCATGAGAGAATTTTTTTTTTTTGGGGGGGGGGTTTTGTACAGGACAGGAAGATTTGCATAATTACCACGTTTTTCTCTTTTTCTCTCCCCACACATTCCTGACAGGCTGTCCTCATTCTGCAGGCCCCTGAGTGCCTGCACACTCGGAGCAGCCCCTGGGCTGAGCACAGCTGGGACTGACCACAGTGGGTAGAGCAGGAGCCCACCTCACCTGTAGCTAGCAGAGAGCCACACCTGCAAACCCACCCTGACAAGAACATCAGCTCCTCCATGGCCTGGTGAAGACCCGGCCTTCCCCCATGAAAGGGCCCTGCAGGAAGGACCATGCCCATCTTGTAGGCCATTAGCTCCAAAGGGGTCACCTGCCCAGGCACAAGGCTGAAGGGCTTTCAACTTCTTTCTCTTCAGTTATTTCTGCATTAACTTCTTGTTTTCTTGGCTTTTTTCAGTCCACTGACCTCTAGAATTTGGATTCTTTGACTCCTGGAGAGATGCCCAAAAAACTCATTCTGCCTCAAAGGAAATTCACAAACTGGCATTTAAGGGGAACAGTATCAAGTGATATGGCTGCAGTCTTATTGTGTACTTGACATCAGAGCTCTTCAGTCACCTTCTTCCCCCAAAATGACTCAATAAAGAGTCCTCAAAGGAGAGGTTCAAAGGCACAGTAGGGAAGAGGAAGCCAGCCCCACGTCCCACTTCCCCCCTACACAATCCAGGAGGCTGAGTGCTAAGGTGGGGGTTACACACACAAACCCTTTGAAAAGGGGGAAATGAGACTGAAGCCACAGATGCAGAAGCCACCTGGACAGTGTCAAGCAGCCAGGTGCTCAACCTCTAAGCAAGCAGAATTAATTGCATTAATTCTGGGGTTTAATCAAGAGAACTTGAATAAAAATAATGCATACAGAAAAGCAGTGCAGAGTATTGGGTTAAAAACCATGGGGACAGCATGTACATGGAGGGATCTGACTTGGGCAGCACTGACATTCACAGCTGCAATTCATCTGCTGGGAAGTCTGAAAGGAAAAACATCCATCAACTTCCAACACCAGATACAGGAGAAAATGTGTGTGCTACAAACAAGTCCCAGGGTTATCTTCCTACTCAGCAAATGAGGGCTTTTTAAAGCATCATATACCAATTTTGCAGGTAATATCAGAAAAGAAAAGAAAATTTTAAAAAATAGCTAAAGTCTCAAGCACATAATGAGATTGGTGTCTCAAAGAAATTGCTGTAGTATCTCCAGCATTCCTTAATATCTCTGTATGTATTTTAATGTGGGGAGAAATTATGCAATTACATTCCTATATCAAGACAACATGGAAAGACATTTAACAGTATCAGGATTATTTGAACTCTTGAATACTTTAGGATAGTCAGTGTCCAACTCCCTCAAACTGTGTGCAGCCTCATGGCCAAATCTTCATCTGTCATCATATTAAAGAAGCTGCCTGCCACACCTGCAGGTGGGAACTTTACTCCAAAATTCAGTCAATAAAAAGCAACAAAAATGTACTTTATGGTTTGGTTTTGTTGGTTTTTTTTTGTTTTGTGGGGTTTTTTTGGGTGTGGGGGTTTTTTTTGTTTGTTTGTTTTGGGGTTTTTTTGTTTTTTCGATTTTTTTTAAGGAATCCATCCTTTAAATACAAGGTCAAAATAAATTCCCTAAATCCCAGCAGATGAGAGGCAAGCTAGAAGGATGCTCTGGAGTAGTCATGGCACCCAGGACGGATGCACCTGCATCCCCAAGATGTTCCTCATCTCTGTCCAGTCACTCCCCCACACACTCCCATGTCACCCACACTTCCTGTGCCTCACAGACTTCACTCTCAAGATATCACTTCTACAAAGCTGAACCGATCCTAAACCAAGAACCTTCTATTTTCAGAGCCTTTTCCCCCCCAGAGAAACAGCAGACTTCATTTCCCCAGATCACTCCGCAGGTTTCAGAAAGTAACTGATAACGTCAATTCACGTTATCATATTCAGCAAACCACAGCTGACAGCACCTCAGGCATATCAAATAGATTCTGAGCTGAGAAGCAATTTTTTTCTTCTGGCCACATATGGCAGCAGTGGAGCACCCAGTGAATGGCAACAGCCTTGTTTCTTGAGAGACAGAGGTTAGCAGAACACAGTGGAGTTGATACTCCACGAGTGACTGCACATCCCACAATATTTGCATTCACTCTGACACACACAATAAAGAAAAACACCCTCCATTTGTGGAAGGCACAGGTATTTGTGAAAGCCAGTACAGAACCATCTGGGTTTCATTCCTCACTGCCTACTGCTAATTTTGCACATGCCCTGTTTTTCCCTTTGTGGCTCAATACCAGTGCTTTTTTTAATTGCTGCTGAAAAAAATGCACCTTTTAGCCCACTTCTGCAAGGCAGCTCCTGGCCTGACAGCCTCTGGCTTTGCTGTTCTTATTGTAAGAAAACTACTCTTCTAGAATGCCTGTTCAGCAAAACAATTTGTGAGTATCCAGTCTCCAAAGTCATGAAGTGTTTTCAGACAGCCTGAGCAGGTTTTTAACCCTGCCATACCCAAGCTGGCTCTGCTGCTTCCCCTATAACTCCAATTCCTCCTGCTAAAGAAAATGTGCCCCTGTGTAGGCCAGGAGGAAGCCAAAGTTCTCCTTTATTTCAACAGCTTTCCAAGATACAGCTTAAGCCTCATCCTTTTCTCAGACATGAGAAGGATTAAGTCACTCTTTTACCTCTATTTAAATTCCAGAGGGCTGCCACTATTTGGATAAGCCACAAATGCTAATTATTCTGTATTGATTCTGTTGACTTACTGGGACAAAGGAGGTCTGAAGCTCCAGGACACATTAAGAGCATTACAGAACATCAGCTTTCTTACACAGGATAAAACAAGTTAAGCAAGAGCAGAGTCTGGATAATAAACACCATATCCAGAGCAGAATATCCCAGTTTCCATCAAGACCTCTAATGCTTGCAGCAGGAGCTGTAAAAAAGATGAAGAGGTACTGGAAAGGAAAAAAATGAAAAAGCACAACAGGTTTTACATGTCATGGGAGCACTGGAGAGGAGACAAGTGGTACCACACAACCAGAGGGACACATGTACATTGTACACAGTGACTGTTCCCCTTCTCTCCCTTCACTGTCTCCTGAATCCCAACCTGCAGATGGAACTTAATCCAGAGTTTGTATTAAACCAAGGCAAAAGAAAAAGGAGAAGTTGAGGACTTGAGAATCAAGTATGTCGTTGCAATACAAGAACTGTGGTATTCCAGCTTTGTAATAATTCCATCATCCCCTTCCTCCAACGAGAGGAATTGAAAAGCCCAGTTGTGTGTGTAATACTTCTGCACACTGAGAGCATGATCCTGCTGGAGGCTAAAAGACTGTTTATCCACAGATCAGCAGTCACTGTGCAAACTTACATGCTCCATTCCATCCATACTCCTCGAATTTGACTTTGAGAGACTATTCAAGTATCACCAAATAGAGTTGCATTAGGGGTGACTACATATTTGAGCTTATGTAGACAGATAAAGTTCAAGTATTTTCCTACAAAACAGTAGAATTCAAATTAATTGAGCCATAAACCACAATGTTAAGGCAGAATCTATGCACAGCATTAATGCATTTATGCAAAACCACTTAAGAGTTCAAGGAAAGTAAAACACTGCAAAATGCCAACCTTCATATCACAAACAAGGCAGTACACATTTTTATTGCAGGTTTTCCCTGCACTAATCTTAAATGTTATTTGATCAACATGAGATTAAGAAAGGTTGAGGTTTATAATGCATTATCAGAAGATCAGAATGTGTTAACATTAGAGATGGACACATGCCTGACAAGAAAGGAAAACCCAGGTGTTTCACCAGCACAAAAGCAAAGGGTGAGGGGGGAAAGGAGGGACCAGGTAGGATGGGAGTCTTCACTGCCACTCAAAGTATCCACAGGACTCAATTCCTGCTCAGAGCCAGCACTGGAGCTCAGCTCTGCTGCACAGCTGGCTGCAGCAAGCACTGTAACTGAGGGCAGCCACCTTCCTTCTTTTACCTACATTAAGAGTCTGTAACAAAAATGCTGCAAAGCGTGGAAAGGCTGCAAGGGTGAGTTCTGCTGTACAAGGCAGTTCAGAACAAGTCCCAGCTGCTGTCAAATCTATTCAGTTTAAGAGAGTTCTCACTGGCAGCTCTGCACCAAACAAGCAGCAAAGGCTGAAGGCAGTGGATGGAGCACAGCAGTGATTTAAGACTTCAAGAGACTCCTAGGCTCCTACTGGAATCCTACCCGAGTTGTGAGTGCTGGGCTTTGCTGGGATTCTCTCAGGAGGCATTCAGCCAGCCATATGCTTCTTTAAGAGATGCATCTGCACAGCACAAAATCTGTCTTGGGTCTGGAAAAGCATCCAGGACTTGCAAGCTGTGCCACTGGCATCAGTGGCTGCATTGGCCTGTGCCCCCACCCAGGGCACGCAGCTGGAGCCCAGATGTGCTGCCCTCCCTCCCCTCTAGGGCTGGGCACCCCAAGTTGTTTGGGGTCTCTAAACCAGCAATTCCACATCAACATTGGGTTTTGAAGCTCTTCAGAGTCTTCCCTATCACTCCCAGTGGTTTCCCTGAGCTTGTCCCAAAGATCACAAGGTTTACAGAACTTCTCTTAAATTCTGTAAGTCCTTGTAGTCCTTAAGAAACACAAGGTGCCAGAACATCTCCTGAAAACCCCATACTGAAATCCCAAACCAGGATGGTGTTGGGTGATACCTGGAAGCTTGATTCTGTAGCTCAAAAATGCCTGACTGACATAGTGTGAAGTTCTCACCATCTTCATCTGGTTTCACTCCAATGATGCTGAAATATTTACTCTATGGCAGCCTGTAAGCATTAAACTTAAAACTCTTATCACTTCAGAAATGTTATGTTTTTAAAAGCAGCATTTTTGTCAAAGCAATAATGTCTATGGAAATTAGGGCCCAGCATAACAGCACAGCTCTCTACTGAGCAGCTAAGTCCATGACAGGAAAACCCATCCAGGCTTTCAAACCACATCCATCACGTCAGCATTCAGGCATCTTAAACTGACAAACAATATTAAAAAAGAACGTGTAGATTATCTCAAGGCAGAATTTTTATCAGCATCTTTATCATCAACACAGATCAGTGTGCCATTTTAATTCACATCTATTCCCACAGAAACAGATGCTTTTATTAAAAGGGCTATGCAAGAGCCCTTTCAGTATATAGATACTTGCTATAAATGAATTTCACAGTCATGTGAAAATTCACGTGCTCCTTTCCAAGCTTGGATCCTCAATGGGAATACAAAGCTGTGGATCAACATTATTAATAGGCAAATTCATCATGAAAACACATCTCCATTCTGTAAATTGCAAGTGTGTCAGGAGTAGAAATATCCTTTGCTGGTAGTTCTGAAGACAAATGATTTCTTCCAGCAGATATTGAATAGATAAGCCAGGCACTTTTCTGCCCAATCACTTTCCAAGCATCAGAGATGTTCAGAGAAGCTTAGGAAAGAAAAGCAAAATAGTGCAATTAGGGTTGAGCAAACAGCACTTGTGTGGAGTATTGCATTCCCCTAACTGCACTGAACACAGACACAGGGGTGCAAACCAAGCATTTAACAAGTTATGGGTCCACCAGGTACAAATCCAGCAGTCTTGGGACCTTCTCTGGAGACCCCGAGATTCAAACCACGCTGGCCTGTCAGAGTTCCCTGAGGCAGAGCAGGGCCACAGCCTGGGATCAACCACTTCCTCCACCTTGAATTTGTGCCATACCAGCATGGGTTAGGTTAGAATCTAAAACAAACAGAAACACAACCCCCACCCCCAAACAGACCCTGCTGCGGTGCTCAAGCACTTGAGGCCAAATAAAAGATGGAAACCAGGGAAAACAAAAAGCCATCCTGAAGTGATGTGTGCCTGGAATGCCTGCTCTGAACCAGCTCCCAATGGCTTTTCTCCATTTGCTGCCAAGCACCTCTAATGCAATGCAGACAGTCAAGGACACAGTCAGAATGTTAATATGAAAGCATTAAAATTCCCATTGAAATGGGACCTGTCAGGCTACTTTATGTAACATGATTTATCGTTTCCAAATGTAGTAACAAGGGATTTTATTGTACAAGAGCATGTGGTACACAATGGGGCTCCGGGTCCGCATTCCGCACTCGCCAAACTACAATTCCTGACAAGGTTTCTGCTGGTACATGGCTGAGTTACTGGTGTGTGCATGAAAGGGGAGCTGAATGCATTAGAAATTGATGGGGTACAGAATAGACTGAAAATGAGAGCTCTCTGCACTTCCCTGTGCATACCAAACAGAGCCAGACACCTCCGACCACTGCTGGCCCAACTGCCCCCAGGGCTCCTGCACCAGGCAGCAAAAATGGACTGTCAAAAGCTGAAGGAAGCTTTTATTTCCAGTCTTACACATCAGTCTGATGTCTTCTGCAAGTTGAGGGCACACTGAGAGCACACTGGAAACTGCTGGTTACATTTCCAGAGCATGGCCTGTGCTTTCTACCCTACTAAACCCCAAACCCCTTCAAAGCCTGGCCTCAAAGGCACCAAATCCCACATGCCATGTGTAACACAGAGCCGACAGCAAGGCAAGCTGCCCAAGTCCTGGGCTAATGACACCCAGAGGGCTACAGCACAGAGCACGTACCTGTCACAACCAACTGGATTCCTGTGCCAGTGACACATTTTCTTTCTAAAATAGAGAAATTGTTCAGCTGTCAGCCCACTGGGCATTTTTTAATGCATTTCAGTAGTTTAGATATCCATGTAGTTTTCAGTAGTTATGTTAACTTTGAGGCAGAGCTGAGTAGCACAGAACAGAAAAGCAGATATGTTGGCTGCACCTACAGTGAGGAGAGGAATCTCACCAGCTGCCAGTAAAAAGACAACACCAGGATAAACTGGTAGCAGTGTCAAAAAATATACAGCTTCATCCTTTTTACTTGGAGCAAACTGCAACAGATCAACATGTATCCACACAAGACCATGGAGTTAGACCCAAAAGACTGTTTCCATTTTATTTTCTGATATTTCTTACTAACTTCTTCATTGATTGCACTATTAATCTTGATATCATTCAGTTTGATGCTTTGCTCTGCCCTCTTGCCCTGCCTAAGTCTGGAATCGACATTCAACTAAACTCAAATATGCTTTGAAATTTCTTCATTTAATTAATAAAACACACACCAAGAATGCCTGACTGCCACTGATCATACAAAGATCTGGGTCTTGCCATCTGTGAATTATATTACAAACTTAGCTGCAACTCATGTGGTGAATTTACTGCATTCCAGGCAGTTGATCCCAGAACCAAGACCCTGGACTACTCTGCTTTCACAAAGCTACTCAGAATCAAAAATGAATTTAGGCCTTCTCCTCCCAGCTCTGCCATTCAGAATCAGCGGCAAAAATCAAGCTTACTCCAACTAATAAAACTAAATGCAAATAGGCATCCATGCTATTTCAATCCAGGAGGGATCTGTAATGCAACTTTAAAAAGGAAAACTATTTTCTGTTGGAATTGTGAGAAGTGAGAAAAAGCCATAATGGAAAACAGCTCTCCCCAGGCAAAGTGGAAGAGGAGGGGAAAAGCCAGAGAATCAGATGCTACAATTAAGGGATGAACAGTTGGGATTTCAAAGAATGTAGCTTTTAAACCAAGAGGCTGGATCATGAAGTGGCCAATGACATTCAGTGAATGCAGGTAATGAAAGCCCATCTCACCATCCACAGAAACAGACTCCTGCCACTAGCCACGACTCTTCTTGCCATTTTCAAGAGCAGTCCAGAAGTATGCAGTCTGCCAACTTGGGGTAAGAAAAATTAAACAGCTCCCTTGTTCCTGTCCTTCTGCTTGCAGGGCCCACTACTGACCACTGTCTGACACAATGCTGGCGTTAACGTAAAAGATTTAGTCTGGCCAAGCTGCTCTTGAAAATGGCAAGAGAAGTCATACTAGATGAAAAAGGAAATCATACACACACCAATCTAAGAAAAAGGGGATTCAAACTTTGGTAACAAGCTACTGAACAAGCAAATCTTGCCTTTCTTTTAAGGGCATAATCACAGGATTCATCACCTTGCCAGCAGATGCAGTGGGGGTCAAGACATGCTACAATTCAGTTTATTGCCAAAACCTGTTATTCAGCTAAAAACTTCTGCCACACTCCATAACACAGCTGCCAATGCTTCCAGACTTATAGACCTTCAAGGACAGGCACAGAGAAACAGTTAAACTCTGAGTCCAAAACACTAAACTTTGAGTTACAAACTGTCTAGAAAAGTCTTGTTATTGCCAGAGATCAGAAAGAAAGCTCAAAAGCTAGAGGAAGTCACTGAAGAGAAGGCATTTAAAGTTAAAAATGAAATCTGTCTCAAGACAGTCCTGTGCTTCAGCCTTTCCAGTCTATTCCTCATCCAATCTTCTCTGAATTTTTACACTTGGCCAATAAATACCTCTTACTCTAGCACTTGGATAGGATTTACGATGCACTGCAAGTGCTGTGCAATTAACAGATTTAATGCCCAATTCACTTCCTCTTCAAAGGGAGGCTGGAGGAAAGCATCCCAGGAGCTGTGGGTATATCATACATATACATGAAATGACATTTCCTCTGCCACTACTCTAAGTCAGCACATCCCTACTCTTCCTGCAGATGTATCAAACCATTTTCACTGTTTAGATTCCCAACTATTAGTCATTCTTCAGCTTAATCACAGAGGGGTTTACAGTATGGATTTTTACACACCATCCCACATTTTCACCATAATTTATCAATTGCTTTTTCCACTCCATTTCACTGAATTTCTAATCTCATTTCCCCAACTACACTGTCTACAATCATAACATAACAGTGACTTTAAAAAATGCAGTATGCTCCACTAATTTCACAATGTGCCAAAGGAGATAAGAGAGGGAATACATTCTTCCCATCTCAGCATGATTACTTTAACTTGCCTATCAAAGACAAAAGCACATGGCTGAGGAGGAGGACAGGCACTACTGTGAGAGGAAGTCAAAGCTCTGCACTCTCACATGGCTATCTGGCCAACTTTCAATGAGACAAATGCCACCAACTCCTCCATGCAAGACCGAGCATTTACCTCTTGCACATGTTTAATTACCCTTTGGTGGCTGCTCCATTCGGAATCATGCTGACAGGGATCCATCCAATCCAGCAGCACATTTGAGGGATTATTGCTGATGCTTCACAGACTCATAAAACACCCTGCTCAAAGGAGTTTTGAGTGGCACAACTTCGTGCTTTGCTTCCCAGCTGCAGTCTGAAGTTCTACAAAATGTCAATGCTGAGCACAAGCTACTTTCACAAGCAATTAAGACAGACTACATGAATACCTAGCTCAGCCCGCAGGCTACATCAGACTTGCCTTTCAGTTTTGTTCAATTACTTTGCCCTTCTCCTAGGTAAACAGAAATCCTTGTTTTCCTTTCTTTCTACCACACACTGCATCTGTTCTCCAAATTCCACCACCCCAACCCACACATGGCAGCCCCTGGACCAGTTTTGTTCTATGCTGAAATCACTTTGGCCAAAAGATTTGAAGGTAAGGTACCTAATGCAGCAAGGTTCTTAATTAAGTGTTACTGTCCAAAAAGGATATCTCTGAACTCAGTTGCACCTCAAACAAGTTCAAAAGCATACATAAGACCTCAAGCCCTCCCATTAAGATTTATTCAGACAACTTGCCACAGTGCTACAAGCCACACAGTTTGCTGAAGTTGCTGCCACTTCTGCAACTTTATTTCTGAAATCAGTTTTATCAGTATTGAAGTTTAACAATTATATATAGTCTTGTCTATAATCTTATGATATCCTGATCTCACCTCTCAACACAGCAAGTTCTTCAGCTTAAAACCCACTGGAACAAGAGCAAAGTGGCATTGGAGGGGAAGGAAGTCCAATACTAAACCATGATGCTCTCAAATGCAGAAGCTCATCCACAAGATATGACACTCACTCCAACTGTGGAAACACTCTCAGGCTTCAGACACTGTGTGCACATTCAGTGCCTAAACACTGGAAAAGAATTGCTCTGAGCCCAATATTTACACCAAACTGCTCTCAGATTTTTTACTACATATTTAACTTCATACATCACTTCTACTCAAACTGAGTAGCAACAATAATCAACTTGATTCTGATAATTCATGCTTTCAGCTACAAAGATGACACACAGTTAGTTTCCAAGAGACAACAGAAGTGAAGTAGAACTTTTTGCATAAGCCCAGTTACCTTATGTAAACCAAAGTTTGAATTTCTCTACAAAACAATGTCAACAGTCATAAAAGAGAAATAGAAGCAGTGCCAAGGAATTAACACTTTAGGATGACAACACTAGTTTGGAAGACTGGTAAGTTTTAAGGTAAGTATCATTGGTGTTTTAAGTAGGTTTCATTCCACCTCATGACAAACCTTTGAGGACCCCTTGTTACTGCTCACATTCTGTTTGAGACAGAAGAGAATTCACAGAATCACCAGGCTGGAAGAGATCTTCAAGATCACAGAGTCCAACCCAGCCCAAACACCTCAACTAAACCCTGGCACCCAGTGGCACATCAGTCTTTTTTTAAACACATCCAGGGATGGTGACTCCACCACCTCCCCAGACAGGCCATTTCAAAACTTTATCACTCTTTCCATGAAAAACTTTTTCCTAATATCCAACCTATATTCCCCTTGGCACAGCCTGAGACTGTGACCTCTCCTTCTGTCAGTTGCTGCCTGGTGAAAGAGACCAACCCCACCTGAACGTAACCACCTTTCAGGGAGTTGTAGAAAGTGAAAATGTTACCTCTGAGTCTCCTTTTCTCCAGGCTTAACACCCCCAGCTCCCTCAGGTGCTGCTCACAGGACTTGTGTTCCAAGACCCTCTCCAGCCTTGCTGCCTCTTCTGGACACGCTCAAGTATCTGAATGTCCTTCCGAAACTGAGGGGTCAGAACTAGACACAGCACTCGAGGTGCAGGCCCACCAGTGCCAAGTACAAGGGAACAAACCAGCTTTGAGGGACATGGCTTCAATTCCATATTTTAGCTGACCCCATGTAGTCACACCCCACAAAGGGAGCCAGCAGAGTGGGGCACTGACATTGCCCATGCACTCAGAGTTTCACTCCCATGTTTTGGCTGACGCCATGCAGTTACACCCCCGAAGGGAGCCAGCAGAGGGGTACTCACGTTGCCCATGTACTCGGAGAGCAGGTCCTGCAGGGCCTGGCGCACGGCGTTGCACTCGGCCACGATGCGCTCGCGGCGGTCGTCGCGCGTGCAGGACGAGTCGGCCATCAGGGCTGCCCCGCTGATGATGCTCTCCAGCCTCTCCTCCAGGGACGGCCGGAACCGCTCCTCGCTGAACGTCGAGGGGTCCACGATGATTTGTTTCTAGCAAGAGAAAAAGCTCTGCAAATCAGCCACTAGCCCAAGTGATGCCTTAGGATTTAGCGTTTGTATTTTTCAATACAAAAAAGCTTTAGTGTGTAACTCAAACTCTTTATAGAGTCTTAGCGACTGTCTTTGCATTTTCGTCAGACAAACCAATTCCTCTCTGGGCCTGAAACTCAAGGACATCTCACTGTCTCAGGCCCTGAGAGATGTAAACAATAGTGAATTGGGGCAGACAAACAGGGAGTAAATTACTTTATTACCTGAAAGTGTAAATGGAGGATTAACGCCTGATATGTAAATGGACCAAAAAACTTAGGAAAAACCATGACCATCAACCATCTTGGCTGTAGCCCCTCTCTGAGGCTTTTGACTGCCCAAGGTGTATCTACTGAAGGCCTTCAATAAATACCCACTTCCCTTAATCTTGTCTAGCCTCTGTTCTAGGTAGCCACTCTAAGGCATCAAAGCAGTGTATTACTGTTAAGTCATGCACACAACCAACACTCAGAGCAATCCCCTGATCAGGCATTAAGAGGCAAACGACACCATTTTGGCACTAAGGAGGATTTTCATGAGTAGTTCTGTAAAATTACTAAGAGGTTTCCCAGCAGATTATATTGCTACTCATTTCTTGTGCTGCTTTGACAGCTAAACAAAACTTGGCCATAGGAAGCCTTGTTACATGAATGGTAAAAATCAAAAGTGCCAGCAAAAATAAGGTTCAAAGTACAGAACTCTTCCTAATGACATGTCAATTTGGACAGGCCTTCACTAGTTAACTTGTCAGATATAATTATTCCATCATGAACAAGAAAACAAACATCCAGAATTAGCTCTATATATTGTGTTCTCTTGCCCTATTTTGCCCTTTCTTCTCTTCAGTGTTAAGCAGGTAAATACAAATGTGTTCTCGAAAATTCTTGAAAGTGAAATATCAATATAAAGGTTTCAAACCACACAGAAATCAATTTCTTCATGGCAGAAAATTACGACAGGTTTCTCTTGCCAGAGTTAGCAAGCACAGCTCATACCAAGAGACTCAGGGCTGAAACAGCAGCATTGATGCATCTGCTCTCAAGGGACCAACACCATCACCCTTGGAAGCTCCCCAAGAAGAAACTGCACAATATTTACCACCTTTGAGTCCTTACAGGTGATTTGTTTAAACAGGTCTGTAATTTAATAAAGAAAAATAATTTGGCCACTTCATGGTCTGATCGTTTGTTTAGGGTTAGGCTGGGTTATTTCAGGGGCAGAATTTTTTAATTCTAAAAGAAGTCCCAAAGATTTTTGAAATGGGAATTTTTTCAGCCAGTTTGTGTTCAAGCTAACCTCAGCAGGCACATCACAACCACCTGCTTCTGCCAGCCAGCACATTTCATATCTCTACGCAGTAACCATGCAGCCATCACAGCAGGATGAGAACATGACATGTGCTCTCCAACACATTCCTTCCTCATTCTTTTTGAAACTTTTAGCCACTGGCAAATACAATGGTAGTGTGCTATCACTCCAGACCTGCATCACCAAAAAAGAGATAACAATCAGCTTGTTATCTTCTGGTAGCCATTTCATATTTTACCATCGCTAGAGTATCTGAGGGCATGTGTGCTCAAAGTCTCTATTATGGGAGTGTAATAACACTCAAGCAGCAGCAGGAAATGAAGTGCAAGGATAACATCTGCCAAGAACCTCAACACATTTGTTTTGTCAGCCTCCTTTGGCAGGGATGAGACAATGCTATCATGAAGCTGGCCTGCTGATCAGGCACTGCTGCTATTAGAGAGCCTCACAAAGTGGGATTAAAAGCTCAAAAAGCATCACGTGAGCTGCAACACTCAAAAAGTAGTATGCAGCTGTATATTGGAGAGTTTGTATAGTAAAATAGGGTGATTTATCAGAAATCCTATTAGCTGGTTTGAGCTGTACAAGCCAATCCACCAACTTGCATTGAACTGCTTCTTCACTGCCTGCCCCTGACATGGTGCTGCTGCTGCAGGGTTGCCTTCCCCTCCCACAGGCACCTCTGAGAACCTGCAGCCCATTGGGGCTAACCTGAGGCATCCTCCAAAGGCTTACTGAGCATCTGATGGAATTTCAGAAAGCCAAACTCAAAATTGAAACCAGGCACAAAGATCAAGACAGCCATGACATCCTCTTGTTACCCAAGAGATCACAGGGAAAGCCTTCCCATCAGACACAGGGAGAACTCCATCATAACTTTATCCCAGCAAAATACACATGGCAGAAAGGGAGAAATGAGAGTGGCAAGAGCAAAAAGGAGAAAGTGAGCAAAATCTGGCAAAACCACAACTATTAAATGCCTTTTGAGCGATGGCTTTGCAATATTAAATGAAGTTCTAGTGTAAGTTAGTGCTACAGTGTTTAAAATTCAGAGGCTGAATCAGGTAGACACCGAATCCCGGCTTCAAAAGGAAAGCGATCTCAGTAAAAATGCATGGCTGTCCTCAGCAACGTGCTGAATACAAGATAAAGAACATGACAGATCAGTACAACCTATCAGTATGAAATGACTTCATTTCCAACCAAAGATCATATTAAAACTTCCCACTTCATGTTCCTTTCAAGAGGTAGTTTCAGCAATCCCAAATACATGATTCACTTTTAATAAATCACTTCTGTCACCTCCAAGAATACATTACATAAATATATTATGAAATAATCAATTTCAAACAAACCATCTAATGTAGCAGTAGGCTGCTATTTCAGAGCTAGTTTAACTTGACAGCCTTCCATCATCAAGAACCACATATGTAGCTTTCTATATTCCATCAACCCTAGTTTGGAAAATGGCTTTTTTTAAAAAAGCCTACTTTGCCTACAACTTGCTGCACTTCAGTAGAAAATGATCTTCCAGGCGATATCAATAAAAGCAAGCTGTGGCTAACAAAGCAGGTGAACAGACAGGAGGGCCTTTTCCCAGAGGGCTCCAACTCACATCGAAGTTGTTGAGGGCGTAGGCCAGCTCTCCGCCCCCGCCCTGCTGCTGGGCCGCGTCGTCGGCGGCCGTGGCCTGGGCGGCGTTGGAGATGCCGCTGACCGCCTGCTGCAGCTGCTTGTAGATCAGGTCCCTGTTGGCCTTGTAGGCAGCGACGTCGGGGTGCTGCAGGCAGGCCTGGGACGCCGTGTACAGGATGGGCACGTTCTTCTGCAGGATTCCTCTGGCTGCTGCCATCTGATCGCGGTGACCCACATCTTTCAACTCCTGTTAAGAAAATTAAAGAGAAAAAAAGCATTTGAGAGCATTGCCCACATTCAACGTCCACGCACTGTCTCCCCACATCTTCAAAGGACGGGCAGGTTCTTTGCCTCAAATCTCCTCAAATCTCTCTGCTGAGTATTCCTATCCTTAAGGGCTCAACTGATTGCAAAACACAACAGCTTCATAAAGCCAAAAAACAACAACACTGCAGGGCAATTCACAACACCACAATTCAAAATCTGACATTGGATTTTTGTTCCTCTGCAGCACTGGACCAGCATTTTAGAAGGGGTCTTGTCTTGCATTTGCAGATGAGAAGCAAGATCATCTCTAATTTAAACTCCCAGGCTCACAACCAGAATGTTTTCTTTAATCACACCTAGAAGATGGCATTTACTCTCCTCAAGAGACTCAGGTACTTAATTTCAGAAGAACAAATATATCATCTCATTCAACTTCTTGTTCACCTCGAATGAGACAAAATTAATCCAATGACTGTAATTACCACTAATTCAAGATTAGTGAGCAAGTCTGTCTTTTCCCAAACACCTTGTGCTGTAATTCTCTAAAGCACCATTACCTCTGTTTTAGAACAGAGCACCATGATCAGATAAAGCTCTGAGTCCAGCACAAGCAGTAAGTTTATGAAAGGAGGAACAACCACAGTTATTAGCAGCAGCAACATTTCAAAATTACCTCTTAAATCTAACAAAGAGGCAGTGAAAATGAAGACAAGGACTGCCTTACTGAGAAAAGGGAAAAAAATTCTGTCAGACTCTCTAAAATGAATGGGCAATAGGTGACCTCTGTAAGGTACACACTGAGCAGTGAGGGCACTCCAAGCAGGCACAGAGATTTACAGATTTTGTACAAACACTTCCCATAGTGTGGAACAATCCATCACAAAGCAGTTTTAGAGCATTTATTGCATTGCCATCACAACCCTACTCCCATTTACTGCAATCAGATTTGAGATACATAACCAACTGGCAATCCCTTTTTGACTGTACCCAGCTTATTTTCTAAGACAAATCTGTGCAAAAAAACCTAAGCAGTGTCAGAGGTGCATAAGCAGTTTTGGTTTGTACATATCTACAGAACAAAGAGGCAAAAAATGCTCTAAAAGAATTATGCTATTTCTGATAATTTAAACTGCCCACACCTCTGCCTTCTTCTGAAAACTTAACTACTCAAGAATGAGTCACACCAGTGCTGTTGAACAAAACAAATTTCACACACAATTTAAGGCCAAGCACAAGCTATCCAAACACAGAACATACCCACAACAAACAGGAATTTAAACCCCTCCTCCAATGGACATTCCAGTGCAAGACCAGTGAGCAGCACCACTCACTTCCTCAGGAAGCTGTAGCTGTGCCCAGCCACATCTTTTGCTCCCTGTGCACATGGACATGTTCAGTCCATCTGCATGAACCACACAGCAACTAGGTCTATTGGAGGGTGCCCCAGGGCTGGGACACAGGTCCTTGTCCTCAAGTGCAGCTCTTGGGCAGCAGCATGTCAGGCACTAAAATACTGACATTTACAAATGCTACTATGAACAAATTCCATCAGAAGCAGCACCCTACAGCCACGCACACTTTCCATGGTTACCAGGCAAGCTCACAGCTCCCTAACATGGAAGAGCATAACAGAAAGTACTCAGCAATAAAAAAATAAAGTAAAAAGTATTAACAGAACAGGCACTTTCCAAGAGCAGCAAGGTATGTTGGAAAAGAAAAATAAGAATTAATATACAGAAGAAAATGGCCACACTATACCTGTTGTCTTTTGGCTGCCATGATGTTAAGCTTGTCCACTTCTGGTTTGAGGGCTTTATACTGGATACCCAAGTCCTGCTCTGTGCCAGCATTTCTTAGTTTCAGGATACCATCTTCCACCTAAAAGAATATATATTCACATATTTTTCCAAGCAGTACAGTCCACAGGTCAGGAGGTAGTTCAGAATGTATTTCATGGCAGTCAGAGAAAGCAATCTTCCTCTGCCCTTTTTTCGAGAGAGCTGCTTTAAAGGCTAATAGTGCTTAGCTACTATTCCATAGTCAGCAGCTACCAGAGACAGTCAAGAACACACATCTGAAAGAGCATGAAGGAGTCGAGGGCCCTGGCAGGGCCATAGCAGTGGCCAAAGGGCAGAAGGAGCGTCCTCAAAGCTCATTTGCAAAGGAAGACCCAGTATCCAATGTCATTTCACTTCAAATTCTGCACAAACCACTCGCCGACCCTTTTGCTTGCTTTTGCTTCCTCAAACAATCCACTTTCATTTTTATTTAGCCAGATGAAACTACTCATTCCTAGCAGCTGCAAAGGAGTACTGGTTATAAGAAAGCCAAATTCTCTAAGGTGAAAGGGCTGGCTCTCACCTGTAGCTGCAGCCCAGGGCTCAGTTAGTTTTTGTACTAAAACGTTCAGAACAGAGTGCAGTTCAATGTCAAAAGCTACTGACAGTGAGTATACAAGCAAATGACACATGCCCACTGCACACATTCTGCTGACAGGGAAAAGCCCCAGACCCCCCCACTGCAGAAGGAAGTTGCTGCCAGTGCACGCCCCACAGGGTCACACACAAAGTGGGCACCTGGCAGAGCAGCCCCGGCGTGCCAGGCACAGCAGAGCCCCACACTTACAACTTTGAGCTGAACAAGCAGCTTGTAGACGTCGGCCATGTCAGCCAGGATGAGCAGGCGGGTGACGGCGGAGAGCAGGGCGCGCGCTGCCCTCACCATGTTCCCGCGCTTCACCGACGAGCAAGGGTCATCTGCAAACTCCCCCGAAGCACTCTTCATCAGGTCACCTGCACGGGGGGACAGCAGGGGCTAGCTTCAGCATCATACAGCATCGCATCAGCCACTGGAAAGTTCCTAAGCCAACCTGAGTCTCTAAAACAAAACCTTTGTGAAATATGGCTGACAGTTAATGCTGCATGTGGCTACCTCTAAGTAGGTAGCCACATGGCATTGGGGCAGAGGGGCTTGTGCAGGGAGGAAGGGCTGGGAAATCACACTTTGGTCCTTATTTCCATTTGTACAGGTGTTTCAGCATGCTAGAATTCTCTAGAGAGGCGAATTCAGCACACCTTTGCAGGGCTGCAGTTATTTCCCAAGCTCCAATGCTTTCAAAGTCTGAGAAAAAGCTTTGATTTGTGTGCGTGTAGGAGTTAAACAGAAAGCAGCAGAAAGCCCTGTAAACACACAGCGAGCTGCCACAGCTCCTGGGACCGTAAACAACTCGGAGCGATGACCTGGCTGGATATGCCCTGGTTGGAATTCAAAGCCAGGCAGCGCTTCGTAAAACGCTTCAACATTTCATAGCCTGTGGGGCTGCATCTGGTGCAGGAGCAAAGAATTTGGGTTTCAGATGCTCACAATGCCATTGGTTAACTATGAAAAGCAAAGGCCACTTTGCACAGCTAGAGCAAATTCCTCCAGAAGGCATTCACAAAGTATAAAAGTAATGCCTGCATATAATCAGAGGAGTAAATTTTGGATTTCTCCCTCACTTTTTGGGCCAGCTTCCAGTACCACAGTTCCCACACATCAGTAAGTTTTGGAATCCACATTGTTATCCTTGCATCTCTCCGCATCTCAGAAACACTGAGAGAACAGCTAGGACTTAGTCCAGAAAATGGTAGGGCCTCAGGGTCAGGGATTTGCAGGCAGCAAGAGATGACCTGAAAGCAGATTGCTATAGCTAGGTGCTGCTTCAGAGGCTTCCCAAAAACCTGTATGAAAAAGTGTCCATGTGGCCAAATGCCAAAATAAAAATAGCCTGTCTCAGATGAGACTAAAAAATTTCCACCAAGCACTTGACAAGTGACAGCTGACAGTGAGTCCCATGGAGACCCCCACACCAAACAGGGCAAGGGCCGCACCAAATCTCTGCCTGATGCGGTCCCAGGAGGCTCCACTTATTTAACAGCTTATTTTTAACTGCTCAGAAATGCCAACAGCTGGAAAGTCTGGGGTTAACCATCCCCATACATAACATCTTGCCCAGGAAGTTTTTCCCACCCAGGCACTCTACACCTTCACAGCTAAATTCAGCCCAAGCACAGCTGCCAGCCTGCCCAAGCAACCATACCAAGATACTCGATTTTGCTCAAATGCTCCCCCCTATGTAACACCCTTCCATCATCTTAAATAATACAACCGAGAATGCCACATAACATTTTAAGATAAAAATATGCTACTTCTGTACTGGGACACCACAAAAAAGCTTCTGTCCAAGTACATGCCAGCTCTGAGTATCAAACCAAAGCTATCCCCTACCCAGCTCTAGGGAACACAACTCATTACTTTAACATGGGTTAAGAACTCCAGATTTCCAGATGAGAGATGTGCGAGATGGGTGAGAGATGATGTATTACCAATACTGTGAGCTTCAAACAGCCAGGAGATTACAAAACCCCAACACAGCTGACATGACCCTTTCTTTATTCTTTCTGGAACAGGCTAATAATAAAAATCATCACCACAAGTATGAAATCAATTGACAACCTCAGGATTTAAGGATATGTATTTACAAGAGCATGAAGCAACACAATAAAAGGGGAATGACTTCAAACAGAGTAGGATTAGATGAGATATTGGGAGGGAATTCCTCCCTGGGAGGGTGGGCAAGCCCTGGCATAGAGTGCCCAGAAAAGCTGTGGCTGCCCCTGGATCCCTGGACATGTCCAAGGCCAGGTTGGACACTGGGGCTTGGGGCACCCAGGGATAGTGGAAGGTGTTCCTGCCCATGGCAGGGGGTGGGACTAGATGGATTTAAGCTCCCTTCCAATCCAGGCCATTCTGTGATATGCCAGAACCAACACTGAGGACAAATATTTCCTTCATCATTTACTTATATATAAAATTCCACATTTTCAACTCCCAAAATATTGTTTTCATTTATTTTCTATTTAAAACAACTTATTGAAGAGGCCACTTGCTTCACGTGAATCTCAGAAATTGCTAACCAAGTTAAAAGCCAAAATTATCCTCTACCCAGCTCTTAAATTGCAACCTTTCAAGCCAGTCCAAAAATAAAATGCTATTCCCTTTTATTTTAACAAGAGATTTTAAAAGATTTAGTGAGTTTCAAACAGCTTGTCAGGGTGTCAAAAGATAACCAGCTTCCCAAAATTAAAAGCAGATTATATTTAAAGTTGTTGCATATATATACACATTTCTGCCAATTAAGGGAAGCTGACTTTCAGACTTCTTTTATAAAGGGAAAGCACCCTGGGGTAGTTCTTTTAGCTAGATTCAAAGGGCAAGAGGGCACTCTGGCCTGGTAGCCTCAATATGCAGGTACTGCATTGTGTGTGCACATCAGCAGTTCCAAGGGGACCAGCACAATCTTCCCTTTTTCAACACTGAACACAGGTAACACAACCACTCTGGAAGAAGGATTTTAAGAGTTAAAGTAACACAGTGGAGAAAAGTCCAACCGTGAGACTTGGATTATAAAGCTGGTACAAATACTTACATGAGTAGTCTGTTTTTCCAATATAACCTTAGATCTTCATTAGATATTAGAAGGGAAGGAAAATAAAACAGAGCTGAGAAAAGAATGGGCAACAGTAGACATCCTATGATCCTGTCAATAAGGCACTAAGAATTCACTTCAATGGAACAAAGCCCATTTTAGACATGGTCAGACTCCAATCCATCAGAAGAAAATTCCCACTTTCTAGTCTCTTTCCCCCACTCCCACAGGGTGTAACAACACTTTCAGGCAGCACCATTAACCCTGTTCCCAGAGTTGAACAGGATGACCATGGACAGAACTTGCTCCACATCCCAGGAGGGCACAGCAGCAGGCAGGACAGGCCAGGCAGGGACAGCCAGGACACACTGGCACTGCTGCTCCTCTGCCAAGCTGGGAGCTGGTGTGCCCACACATCACCTCATACCCTTCAGCACTTCAGCTCAGAGCGGGCGCCAGACTGCTTTGCCAGCAGCACCAGGGACACACCAGTGCCACCAGGCCATTCCCTCCTGCTCACAGCACCCCACCACACTTCCCCAGAAATTGCCATTCCCTACCAAATGAAGGCAAGCAGGAAATCAGAGTTTCAAGTCTCCACTGCTCTGGATACTGAAGTCATATCTCATCAACAATGCCACCTTCAACACCCACCAGCAGGGTCACAGCGGGCTGTCCTAGCTTTCTGCTCTCAAGGATGAGGCCCCACACCACCTTTTGCCATATCAACACAGGAGTTGATACTTACGTCAACAAAAGCTTCTGATAATTCCTTAATCTTGCCTTTAATTAAATCCATATACTGCCTACAACACTCCTACAGTTTGCAGAGAGCCACCCCAGAGCTCCCTCAGGTTATGGCTTTTCGAAGTGGCACACTCTTAAAGCTTTGTTGCAGGAAACCAAATGAACTCACTGCACCTTTCTAAGAAATTTAGGTAACTGGTCACAACAGAATTTTGAAGTTGAATTTTCCAAGAAGAATTCAGTATTTAACTTCAAGATGTTCCACAAGTGGCCTCCTCCTACTCCTTGGGAATCCTTAAGCCAGACATCCTCAGTTAAAGAAACTGATTTCCCCTTTCATAATTCATCGCACTGTTCAGTTTTGAAGAACCCTCCACTTAGAAGAATGAAGCAGGACACAGAGCTGAATCAGCTGGATCATTCCCCTGCATTTGCAACCTGAGCCATCAAAGCATTCATTCCTTCTCTTACCTCAAACCCTATACACAGGCTTAGATTTTTCAATGTTAAGTTTTAATTTTTGGTCTGTTATGTAAAGTTGCCATGGAAGACTCACAACAGGAGAGCAGTGAATTCCCTGGATCCCCACACTCACATGCAGATACAGAGACAGAGAGCTGTAGCCATCAGCATTCTAGGGAATTGGGAACAGCCTTGCCAGTCTGACCCAAAAGCAATCTCCCTCATGAGCCCAGTTTGGAAGCTGCCTCAGTGCCAAGCACCTGGGTATGGGACTGGTTGAAGTTCCAAAACACCTCCCAACAGCACCAGAGGAGCTAAGCACTCCAACATAGAGCGAGATGGCACAGGGAGCCCGCAATGGGGAGTGAGGCTGGGCAAGACCAGTGCTGCACCTTCTGTTACCCAGCAAACCTCTGATGGCAGAAATGCCTGTAACAAACACTACAGCAATGCCAAAATTCAAGATGTTCACATCAAATGCTTTCCAAATACCAAGTCTTTTCAATAACCACAGTGGGATCTATTCTGAAAAACACTTTGATTCCTTATCTCCACTTTTCTGCTCAAAATCTTAAAAAGTTTCATTACTTTATAAGGAATCAAAAGTACAAAGCTCTAAAGGGCCAGGAATCTTACTGTAGGATATTTCATTAACTTGCTTGCTGTAATTTATTCTTCCATTGTAAAAAACAAGAAGACTTTGAAGATCCAGTTACATTGATTTAGTAGGCAGCCATGCCATTATTCATTCAAAATAGCTCTTTTCAGTTCTTTGTTTTTACCCCCAACAAATGGGATTTTATGAACAAGCATGCTCACTAAAATCATGTACTCTCTCAATCTTCTTCTCGCTAGGCTAAAAAATTTTTTTTAATTTTCTCTGATGAGACAAGTTATCTATTGTCCTAATCATCTTCATAATCCCTGTCTACATTCATTAATCTTTTTTTATTATGGTAACTAAACCACTCCCTATTCTAAATAGAGGCATTATTAATGCTATTTTCCTGTCCTCCACTGAAGATTAATTGTGCTCTATATCCATAATCCCACTGCCAGCTCATCATCACCCTGCTGCTGACCACAACACCCAGATTCTCCTCTCCACTCATGCCCCTGTTGCAAAAGATTTGCTGAGTACATGTACAGGCTTTGCATCCCACTTTCCTGGTTTCTCCAGTTCACAAATTCAACTGGTCTGACACAATACAGAGAGGCTTCTGAGGTGCACAGAATGTCCACAACCACATGCATTGGGAGGTTGTATCTCCCTGCTGTTACTAGCACTGCTGAGAACTGCAATCCTCCTGGCACTGGCAGCAATAACCCTTCCCCTCTGTTCCAGATCATTTTTCACCACTTGCTTCTCCTTTACTCAAAGGCTGGTTTGACTTTTAATTTCCTCACCAAGTGCTGCTCTGCTAAACCTGGCCAAACACTGGAGCACAGCTTTGATCCCGGGGTGTGCTGCAATGGTGTCCCCACAGAGCATGGTGGGCACCACCTGTGTCCAGAAGATTCACTGCAGTCTGACCACCCACCAGCCTGAGGAAACAGACACAGCCACCCCTTCTACACCAGAATCCACACAAGATGCAAACAGCAAAAAGGGAAGAAGTGAAGCAACATTAAGGTGGGAAGTTATTTCATTCCAGCACCTCTCAGTTATGAGCTTCACCTCCTCTGTCAAAGCCAACAGAGCAGGGAAGTTTTGGCAACAAGCCTATGTGTAGTCTCAGAACTAAGAAGAAGCCAAGAAACATGGGAAAGGGTCATCTGGAAAGTTTTTTATCAGTCTCTCCTTCCCACCAGCTTCTCACTGCAATATTCAGCTACAAATCCAGCTCAGGGGAGTTCTCAATCCCAAGGGCTGAGCAGAGCTCCCTCTCTCACCAGCATCACTGAGCCTTTTGGAGGCACCCACAGACAAGCACTAACCCTCGACTGAGCAGCAGTCAAGCACCAACAATTAAAGCTTGGTGTCAAAGGGGGCTCTCTTGCTGTTTGTTGTTGTTAAATTAAGCCAACTCAATTAGCCCCTTATATTGCAGCCTTCTTACCTTGATCTTTCTTTGGTCTACCAGCCAGGCTCATCCACAACTTAGAACCATTTCTAACTAATATTTCACCACTCTGCAACTTCAGCTACAAACAAGTAATTAATGCTAATGAGTTTTCCCGTTTTTGCAGCAGCAGCCGTCACCATTAATACCAGTTGACTGGGTTTCACTGAAGCATAGAAAAGACTCATGACTGGAAGAATGATAAATGATTTATGAGCAACAATATTTACTAGTGCATATTTTAGAGTAAGTCAGCTCCACAGGCTTTTCTTGCAGGTCTGCTCCAAGAAAGTAAAAAAGAAAATTATAAAAATCAACATTAGATGTGAGGAAGGAAGCCTGGAATATTTAATCAAGGTCTTCACATTCTGTTTGGTGTTGTTTACGTTTTACATATTCAAGAAACATCTCTGTTGAGTCAATACTTGGCTCTTCCTCCTATAGTGCTGGTCTGTATACAGTCAGATATTGAAGAAGTTATTGACATATTTCAGATGTAGTCCCATAAAATTAACAGCTGCAGGGAGCACATTCGTTTTTGAGCCTAAACTGAGTTTTTAAATGCACTTCAAAGAATCAGTCCTCCTGTTTCTTCTTAATCTGTACTTGGGCCATCCAATTTCCAGACCTATCCAGTTACATTACTGCTCAGGGATACCAGCCAGGCAAGCTGAGAACCCACAAGTTGAGAGGCACAGTCACTAGAAAGAGCAGCAAAGGGAAATGGGAATGGTTCCACTTGCTCTGAAGAGCCACAGTTTGAGAGGCCAGCCACCAGATCCTCACTCTTACCTTGCTTGCGAACATCTTCCACAGCTGCCACCAGCTCCTCCTTCAGGAACTGGCTCTCCTTTGCAATTTTGTCTCCTTTCTCCAGGAAATTCTCTGTTGCTTGTTCAACTGAAGCAGCCAAGACATGAGCCTTTTTAGAACGGCCTCGCTTTTTATTGGAGGGGCCCTTGTTGCTGGTGTTAACCAGTGTTGTTACCTAAAGGAACAGATGGAAGGGAAAAAACCCAACATCAAATTTAATACTTAGCCGTTTGATAGTAAGGCCACATGTATTTTTTTTTCTACAGTGTATTGCTAATACCTGCACTATTGCCAGCTCCAAAAGTTAACCTAATGACTGTTTTTCACATTTAAACACTACCATGCTTCTTGATTCATGAGCAAAATAAATGCAGCTAAACAGCTCAAAGATTTCTCTTACCAGCAGCATGCCTCAAAAGTTGATTTTAAGAATGGAGATCTATTTGTATTTTTGATAAACTGCAGTCTCAGTAACAGGCCAGAGCTCTCTGGCACCACGTAAAAGAAACCAAGGTGGGAACAATTAGTTTGGGATAACTCTCCAGTCATAGAGACCCCAGACAAGGTTGAAGTCTGTGCCAGCAGAAATGCAGAGACACAGTATCTTTTCAGTCCAAAACAGTGCTATAGCCAAGGGGCTGAATGCAGAGCAAAGGACTTGGTAGAGCTCATTATTTTCCCTGAAAAAAAAAAAAAATGGAACTCTCACAGTCATCCTGCAATCAACAAATATTTCCAAGCTCTGTGTCTTAGAGTGAAACCCTAAGGAGTTGATGACTGGGAGCAGAGTCATCACCAGAGGCCAGGAGACCCCCAGCTGGTCCCTGAGCTCAGGATCAGGATCCATCCCCTGGATTGTCACAAAATCCACACATACTTCTCCATTTGCCTTACTCTTTCCTCTCCTTTTTGGAAAGCCTCGGAAAACACACACAAAGCTGCTTCAGAGGGACATTAAATTACAACACTAAAAAAATTACTACTCTGGAAAGCCCAAGGACTGCTGACATAAAGGTCCTCAGAGCCGAATACATCTTCCCAGCTGGCTGATGCAGAGAGGGAAAGCCATCAGCTGGGAATATCATGGTTGGTTAATGGGGAGCATTTGTACTGGGTACTCTCAGTACATCATGTTCTACAAATAAAGAACAAGTTGCAACAAGGCAATTTGCTCCAGTTCCCTCTGTATTTTGCCAGTCACATCATTCAGAAAACTGGGGATTGCCAGTACAGCCTGTTGTGCTTATTCCTTGAGGAGTAAGTTACAGACACTGCACTGGGTGAAAAAGGTCCTGTGAACGAGTTTGCCCAGTTAGGTTTGCCAAATTAGGACAATTTCTCTTAAGCAAAGACTACACTAGTAACTTCAGCTAAAAAGCCTCATCATCCAAGTGTCCACCCCAGGACCCAGAGGGAACAAGTTGCAGGTACAGACAGCAGCTTGGTGACTAAAAGGGATAATAGTGGAAACAAAACTTGATCATTCCCATCTGTACTTAGCAGGAATTGTGTCCAGCTCATTCTGTCATTTTAGACATTTCATATTCAAGGAAAACAATGCTGAAGACAGTAAGTGAACTGCCTACTGCATACCTTCTGTTCCACACCTCCTAAAAAGTCTCTTCCAATGATTTCTGAAACACCCAATACACACAACTCCCATTTACAAGACTTACTCCAGCCTTCCTGTGCCCTTCAGAGCTTTCCGCTGCAGCATACACACCACACAGAAAGAAGCTTTTATTCACAAATCCAGCACAAAGTGTAGGCAGGGAACATTATTTCAATCAGAAGTGCAGAAATGCCTGTTAGTAACTACTGTGTCTTATCAAGTGCTGAAGCAGCACAGTCTCCCTGGACTCACGGCCAATAACTGCTCAATGAAACTGAGCAAAGAAATTGCTTGTAGACTTTTTTCTTTTTAGTTTGCAGTGGTTTACACCTAGAATTTAAGCTTTGTGACTTAATTAAAACAGCAAAACAGGCAATCACGTTTATGACTGTTTATTTTGCCCCATCTTTTTCCTACCTGTGTAACAAGAGGCTCGAGCAGCCTTTCAACTGCCAGTGTCCTTATCTCCAGGCTTTTGGGGTCCCATTTGAAGTTCACGTTGGCTGCAGTGACAGCAGTCATTTCTGCCAGAAGAAGAGCTACATTAATACATTTTTTTATTGCTAATGCATCTTAAAAATAAATTAGAATGCAGCCTGTTAAACACAAAACATCCACTTAGCGTAAGTGGAAGTTACAGCATCTCCAGAAGCATCAGCTTTGATTCAAATGGTATAAGTCTGAGAAAATGTTATTACAATATACAGATATTACCTGCACATTTTGGTTAGAAAATAAAACCATAGCAAATAAACCCGCACACAAACCTAGCCAAAGCAGTACTGTTTTATCAGAGCAATGACAAGATCAGCAGTGCCTGGGCCACTCACCGGTGGTCCCCGAGCAATGAAGAAGGACCACAAGTAGTGGGGTCACTTTGCCCATGAAGCTGGGTGCCCCCTCCCAACTTGCACTGCCTCCCCTCCAGGGCCAGCTCTCAGACACAGCCCAAGGCCTGGGGGAGCAGAAGGGAGCCCCTGACTTCAGCAGCTCTGGATGCTGCCCATGTCCTCAGCTCCACCACCAGTCACTGCTCAAAGGCTCTACCAAAGCAGGGGCCAGGTTTAACCCAGCCCACACACTCTCCCCCTTCACCCAGTTCACCTTTCGGGAATACAGAGGTAAAGGAGTGAATATAAGCCTCACAAAGCCAGAAAATCCAGCTGGTTCATACTTAACAGCTTACATATCTATTACACTTCTCCTTAACATTTGCATAGGAGGGAAAAGCAGATTTGCATGAAGAGATCTGTTCAAAGCTGTCACTGAGCGTTCCTTCCCGTTACAGTTTTATATCAACATCCCAACAGAACAGCAAACATACTTATGGGAAAAGTTGAGTGAAACTACTAAAATAGCTCTGCTGTTGAGACCAGCAGTCTAAAAAAATAGAACTAAAAATAAGGAACTACAACAAATCACTGAATTAACACCATGATGCTGCACACTACAACAAAAGAATAAAGTGAACAATAATCTCAGTAAAAAAATGGATTTAAAGTACTGGAGATCCATAAAACCAATTCATATCACTTCAGACATAATAGATTCTAGCTCTTCCTACTTTGGGCTGACCTCAAAATTCAAGATTAGACTAAACCTACATTTGTAACTCTTTATTTTCAAAAAAGTCAGGAAGATAAATAGATTTCCTAAATCTCTGTCCACACATCTTCCTAAACACCTACCGTTGAAGTGATTTTAAAGCTTGTTTGCTGATATTTTTAATCTTTCTCTGGCCAGGGCATTGCCTGCACAGCATCTCAGCAGTCACGTTGCTCTGACAGCACCAGATGTCCCCAAGCTGCCAGACGAGCACAACATCCCGTTATTTTTAAAAAGCAGGAGGAAAGGCACTAATTTTGGTAATCAACAATGTTTACAACACGTACCAACAACCAACTGCTCTCTCCTGACCCCAACAGCTAATTGTGCACAGGAGGGCTGCTTGTTTCCCAGGGAAGAATGAAAGCTCTGGGGCACTGGAGGAGCTCAGCCAGGGCTCAGGGCTGCTCCCCAGCCATCCCAGGGCTCTCACACCACAGCAGAGACTGAGAACTCATAGAACTCACTCCAGCACTGCTGACCAAAGCTGACACACTGAAGTACAACTTCACAAGGTGCAAGGCAGGAATATTCACCCAGCTGCATTCAGCTCTCCACTACACCCACACTCCAAGTGCCCACACTGCTGGGAGAAAAAAAACTTTAAAAGCTGAAAGCTTAAAAAGAGAGAGATTAGAATGAGACCACTCGATGCTGGCATACATGTAACCCTTCTGATAGTTTGCACTGAAAAAGCACTGGGTGCAGGTGAAGGCTCCCACTCCAGGCCACAGCACCAGAGCCTCCAAGGAGCCACAGGATGGTGGAAGGTGGTCACTCCTGTCCTCCCCTGCCTCTGACAGCAACCACTAAGCACTGTGAACTCACTAATTAACTTTCTCTCTCAATCACCCCCTCTTTTTATTTCACTCACCTATTGGCGTGTGCCAGATGCTGACACTGGGCATGCTGTGAAATACCCTTCACCCCCTGGTAGCTTCCCACCCTCCACAAGGAATTTCACTGGTTTATTCCCTCCCCATTTGCTCAACACAAATGCTTCCTACACCGTAAGAAGGCAAGAAAAATACACGGACAACCTTTGTGGTATCTGAGAAACAGAGCCAGGGCTCTGGAAAGCCCAGCAGGTTTCTAAAGAAAAGCATTTTCTATGTAGTTAATGCTGTTACACCTCTTGCAGAAACAATGTGCAGGACGAGGTAACCATGAGAAGATACACTAATTGTATTAGTGGGATAATAAAGGCAATTCATATGAAAACACATTAGTATGATAGTTCATGAATTGGCCAAAAGTAATGGTCTATAAAAACCACTTAGTAGCAGTGCTATTGAAATTTATCTAAAAAGCAAAGCTTGGTATCCAATAGCCTGTTTGGCAGCAAGGGCTTGGATATCATTCGTACATTGCAATAAATATCTTTACTCAATTAAATTAAACCTGTGGAGAACACAGGAACAGGCTATAGGTTACCAACACATGGGTGAGATGGGTTTAGGGGATAAAAGGACAGCTGTCAGGGCCATGGTATAGCATGGCTGTGATTCCCCCTAGTTCTCTGGAACTCGCCTTTTCCCTGTGACTGCTCATGCTCTCCCTCAGTGAATTCAAATATGGAACAGGTAGCAAACCACCTCATGGGATACTGGAGCAGAGTGCTTAATCCTTGGCTCCTGGAGAGCACACCCCAACCTCCACTGCAGTCACTCCAACACCTACAGGGAAAGAGGACATCCTCTGGAAAAGGAACCCACAGCAGAGCAGTGCAGCACTGGTTTGACAAGTGGGACAGCCCAACTGATATGGAACAGGTTCTCCATACCCCAGACACTAATTTCAGGGACAAAGCAGCACGGACCACACGGCAGAAGAGTGAGCGGCGCTGAATCTCAAGTGCAGGAATATATAGAATAACACCACTGCACAGGGAGTTGTGGTTGCCCAGCCTGTGGTTTCATAAGCAGCAGAAAAGCTGCTTAAGGACCAACGTTCATCCTCCCACACCCCTCCAGGAACTCATTGCCGTTTGCACATCACACCCCCTCCGTACTGGCACAGCATTCCCCACGCCTGAGCGATTAACCAGATGGGGAAGGACTGATTTGGCTGAAGGGAAAGAAATCCATTTTTGCAAGGTGGGCTGAGATGCCCATCTGGCTCACCGTGCCACCACACACACACACACTGCTATGGCAAGGGGAGATGGCACCATCAGCTGGCACCCTTGGCAAAGCCACTGTAGTGGGAACACAGGGCAAAGCTGGATGCCACAGCCTAGCTGAACCAGGAGTCTGAAAACTGAGCATCAAGCAGAGCTTCTGCAGGGAGCAGGAATGCCCTCCCCACACATCTGATGCTGAGACATGTGAAGCTCCAACCACACTCACCAGCCCAGCACATTAACTGCAAACCCTGTGGGTTATTTTCCTGTTCATGATGGTTCTCATTATTGCAATAGAGATTTCAGTAGTAATGCAGCATCTTATTGGGACTTAGTGCACTGTCAAGGACACGAGGGCAGGGGAAGCACAGGGGTTTAAAGAAGCCACTTTCAGAGCTCTGCTCCAGCCAATGATCTATAAGCAGAAACACCCCTGGACAACTCTCACTTGCTTTCTACCAACAGTTAAGATCTCATCAACATCTAAAGATGAAGGACAGGTCTCCGTTCTGCTTCAACCAGCCACTGTTGCCATCCAGCTGCTCCTCTCCCTGCCCAAACACACCCCAGGCTGGCAGAGCCTGATGGGGTGAGCCACTACAGGGAGCTCTGTCTCAGAGTCAGCCAGTAACTAAAACTTCCCTTCCCAGGTTGCTGTCCTGATGGAGGAGGTGGGACTGCACAGGGAGGGAGCAGCATGGAGATGGGCTCTGCTTCTCAAGCGTCCCCCAGGGCAGGCCCCAGCCCTGCTTGGAGAGAAGGATGAGCAGAGGGACATCTGAGCTGCTGGGGCTGCCAGAAGCACACCAAGGGTGATGTACACAGAGTGCTCCTTCCAAAAGCCACAACTGTGGGTCTGAGTGTTCTCAAAAACTGGTAATTCAAGGTTTTAGGAATAATTTCAGATACCTAGTTCCATAATACCAGCATGCAAATAATTTTTAGATATTGGCAAGCAAAGGAATGCAGCTCTGCAGCTGCTTTGCAGAAGTGCCCTGAAGGCACCCAAGGCTTTTCCAAAAGCCTGTGAAGGAGCACAGTTTTAACAGCAAGCTCTGCATCCCAACAAATCACAAAAAGGCCCAAGTGCTCAGGGTCCTGTTTTTCCAGGTTGCACTCCCACACACACACCTGAAGGCAGTGTTGGCTGTATCTCAGACACTACTGAGTGAGTCCATTCCACCTGCCCTGTACCAAATCATCCTGCAGCCACCCTACCTCCAGGCAAGGGTAAATCTCTTTGGGTTACACAGCAAAAAAATAACTGTCCATCTCCTGTGCTTCAGTCCCACCACCTTATGCTACCTAAAAGTCTTTAACATAACATCTGCTGTCAGCCTTCACATTTTAACTCTCCTGCCAGGCTGCTTTCTAAAAGCTTTTAGCTGCACTTACTGATTTCTTGGTTTTTCTCAGGGAAGCCAGTATTCAAGGAATGGTCTGACTGGCACAGAGAGGAGCTGACCTTGCCAGGCACAATAGACCATATGCTGAATTCCAGCATTGAGCTAGCCAAAATACCTAACACAGAACATGGGATAAGAACATTTTATACCTGGGAGGACATTTTCTATCTGAACACCCTTCCTGGACTTCTCAGCTGTTTCCCATTCTGCGGGGCTGATGTGCCCAGAAGCAGTAAGAGGTATTTCACTGCCGATTTTGCAGCTTCTTTCTCTCATACACCTCACTCATTTGGAATGATAATCTGGTCTCCAGCCATGCTTCCAGAGTGCCTCCAGATATTCTGTACTGCATAATGACTCTATGACCCAGGTCCTGGGGATGGAACAAGATGGGACTGACAACACAATGACCCAGCTTTATCTTCCAGACAGAAAAAGAACCAGACCCCTTGCTCCCAATAGAATCCTTTTGCTTGGCTTGTTACCAAATACCCAACCCACCTGATAACCTGCAGAGATCCTTGACCCCTGCTGAAGGTGGCAGACAAGAGAGCAAAGATCTCCAGGAGCTGGGTATCTAACACACCCCATTAACAGAAACCTTCTGAACAGTTTTGGTTTCAAAGAGATTAAGGCACACTTCAGTAAAACTCAGCTCACATGCTGGGGCTTCATATGGCCCACTGACAACTCAAAATTGGTTTTCATATAACTAGGAGTATCCATAAAATAAAAACTTCCATTCTTTCCCTTCACAGTCTCCAATTAATTTGTCTGCCCTGTTCCACAAATAAAGCAACACTCAGCAGCCAAATAGGTGCAAGTCAAGGATGTTTGGTGTATATGATGCTTTTCAAGGAGAATTTAAGCAGGCTTTATTTAACATCAACTATACGCACATAAAAACAGAGACACTCTCCTAACACAGCCTTCAGCCTTACACTCCACCTGCTCAGCTACCAAATCCTGTCCCCCACCATAATGCCACGCAGGTACTTCCTCATTAGAAATCCTCACTGCTAGAATTGCCCAGTCTGAAATATTAATACAAACTCGGGTGCCGTGTTGTGGCAAAGCTCCTATCTGTACGTGCAGGATGAGTTTGAGTTGAACCTGTCTCATGAGACCCAGGTCATGGCGGTAAAGATGCGATGTATTTCCTGTGTCTGTGTTACTCAACTTTGGAGTGCCTCCATGTTCTGATGTGTGAGTAGACATACTGGCCATGTTCAGCTTGGTGTCAAGATAAGATCACCTCCAACTCATCCCAGACTCTTGGTTTTTATTGAATACAATTTTACTAAACTTTAAAGTGAGGTATCTCCACAAATAGTGGAAAAATATGTGGGAAATAACTTCAGTGAATAAAGCAACCTTCCACAGAAACCAATGACCATGTTTTCCTTGATGAAATTTCTTGCCACTCAAGTATACTCAACTTTGCTACAGCTTTTGTTTAGGATTTTTTTCCCACAAACTGCAGTAATCACCCAAGAAAAAAGCTGATATTCAGGTTCAGATAAGCCTGTTCCTCACCAGTGCCATTGCAGTTCCAGGTCTCTCAATCTGCTTTCATAAATTTTTCTCTGCTACTCTTGTGTAGAAGACCCACAGAGGCATCTGAAACGCTCATCAGAAAGCCTGACACAGCCAGTTAGAAACAAATGCTTCCTTATTCTCCACTTATTTAGACCTTGCTACTGGATTGAGGGATGAATCCTGATCCAGTGTCCCTACAAAAATCCATGAAATTCCTAGCTCAGTTTTCTCTCCCATGTGGGTGCTGTCTCCCAGAAGAGCCAGCAGCCACAGGGAGCCCCTCACCTTTTCCCCGAGGCAGCAGAGCCCAGCCCAGCCCACATGGGAGTGGGCACAGGGCCCAGCAGCAGATGAAGGTGCCTCACTCTCCCCCCAAGCAGTCTCTGCTACCTCCTAGCAGCTTCCAAACTGTCACAGTGCTGGGAATTCAAGCCATTCATCTTCAGTCAGAACCAGGAACACACTCTCACTCCAGTTTTCAGTCCTTCACTCAGGTTCAGCTGCTGCTTAGGGGATGAAGGCATGCTCTGCACAAGCAGCTTCACTGCTGGTCCTGGGACCTCAGCAGAGATTTCACAATGGCAAATATGGTGTTTGCTCGGGAGAGGCTGGTGCTAAAAGCAGCTTCTTGCCTCCAGTTATGCATGTGTTCAGCTCTGATCATTTCCTTTCTGACAGAATTGTTTTACTACAAAGGATCTAGAAAGGAGGTGCAGGGAAGACAAATCACAGGCAGCACAAGCAATTAGTGACTCATTTATGTCACACTAAGGCTCCAGTTCATGAATGACACCCTGAAAGAATACAGGAGCCAAACTCAGCCTTATACCCACTTAACTGTTCAGATGGATAGCCTGGTACATCCCAAACTTCCAATTCATTTCTGCAGTTTTCAGTTTCCAACACTCATGCATGATCCCAACTCCATAAAGAAGACTGACAGGTTATCAAGAGTGCTTTGAAAGACACACATGCTCTTTCTAAAATAGAGAATCTCCTCCTAAGATTCATTTTTATATTCTGGCTGCAAAAAAAGCATCCTTTTTTTGGAAAAAAAGGATGCGCCATGACCAGCAAGCTATTACTGTTATGAGTAATAACCACTCACTCTGCTTTCACATGGATGTTTGTGCATTTTATGCTGAAGACCTGCACTAACACCATGAAAGATAACTTCCCAAATCAGAAAAAGTAACTACTGGATCTGTACCAGCTATATTTAGCTGCTCTGTGGGTCAGCACTGCGAGGCTCTGGCCATGCAGAAGAACACCACACCTGCATTTTAAGCGAACAGTAACATCTCTCCTGAGCTTATCCTGCAGAGAATGGCAACTTCAACCTCCAAAACCCAGCCCTCACTCAGCCACATCTCTCACAATGAAGCTGTAGGCTCAAACTGTAGGTTCACACTGAAACACAACAAGGGGCTCAGCCTGGAGACAGGATGCCAGAACCCAGGAGGGTCTTGTGCATCTGCTGGACCACTTGAATTCAACTACCACGAGTCCTTCCATCTCAGTGCCTCTTTCCACTCTTGAGGCAGAAAATACCGTGAAGCTTCCCTAAAAATCACTGAGAAAGAATTTAAGAACAGCTTTCTGGCACTCTCTGAACCACAGCACACATTTCAGACCCTAGGGACACACAGTCAGTGCAGATATAATAACTAGGCTGTGGCTTCAGAGCATGGCTCTTCAAACCCCAGCTACACCAGCACAGGTTCCAATTACCAACCTTAAGTTAACAATGAATGCAAGAAGGGGCAACCTTTTAACAAGATAATTTTTGCCACAACTACACATTAAATAAGGAAAAGGTTGTTATAAATTAGTCCACTTTATCAGCTGGCAGAAGAATTTGCCACAACGGCAAAACTGATTCTTGCTTAGCCTGCAAAACCTCACTGATGGCTGGCAATAAAGGGAAAAGAAAACCCGGGGATTTTTGTTCTGATCTTCTTCAGCACTCAACCTGCAATAAAAAGTGCTGCTTATGCTAAAGAGTCAGGAATAACCAGAATCTGACCCCACTCAAACTGCATTTTCATTCCTAAATTGATATGTTGTTATGCAATACCCTTCTATGCTTTTGGCTGACCACATCTTCGAAATCTACACCTTCATTAGCAATTTAAAACTGTCAGGAGTCCACAAATAATGGAGCTGTTGGAGCTGACACACGTTTTGGGGAGGGGAAAAAAAAAACAAAAAAAAACCAAAAAACCAAGACCCCCTATAATTAGGAGGTTGATGAAAATTTACTTAAACATGGTTGGGGAGGGGAAAAAAAACAAAAAAAAAAACCTAAAAAACCAAGACCCCCTATAATTAGGGGGTTGATGAAAATTTACTTAAACATGAAGCAAATGGACAGCCTTGTATTACTAGACTAAATACCATATTCTTTCTCAGTTGCATGCTCAGCATAGCAGCAACTAAGTACTACATAACAAAAACTTCCGTGTTTTAAGAATGGAAAAAGTTTCCCAGTTCTCTCCTTTTGCAAAACCTACTAGAAGGACCCACTGAAGCAAAAGGAGAACATGAGTGTAAAGATTCTTCAAAGTAAAATGTTTTCTAAGTTTCCTATGAAAACTCCTTCAGAAGTCCTTTTGCAGTCCTCCACTTTGATTCAGAACACTGTCAGTCTTAGCTAAAAATTACAAAGCAGCTTTTTTTAAAGAAAAAAGTAACAATACCCACAGGTGATGAGGCCGAGATTTTCACTTTATGCTAAGGGCAACCTTTAGCAACATCTCTCAGCTATAAACAATGAGTTCCTCTGACAGGAAGAATTGCACCATCACCACACACCCTCAGACAACTCTGAACTTGCAGCTCCTGCTGTGAGTTTGGGAGGGGGAAGGGGGAATTCACAAAACAAACCCCAAAAGAAAGAGAGACCATGAATGGGCTGTACAAGCATGGCCTGGAGGAGTGAAGCACCTCTCAGTGCCTGCACCAAGGCAGGATGCTCTGACACCCCATCTCCTCAAGGCTGCAGACACTGGAACACTGGGACACTGACTGGTGAGAACTTCACAGCTTCTCCAGAAGAGCAAAGCAAGTCATAATAAAAACACAGTGGTGTGATGCATTTTTGGATGCTTCCCAGAGCTCCTGCACAACCATAACCACCTTCTGTCAAGTACAAACTCACTAAGGGTGCACCACAGTGCACGGTAGCCAGAGCTAACCATGACCTGCCTGGGCAGGAATCCTTTTGAGTCACTGCCTTCACAGGTAGATGACCAATTAAAGCCACTTCTATCTAAATAATAAAAAGCCACTGTCCCACCCACATTCCATAGAAGCAACAAGAAGGAACCTGGTTTGAGAAAAAGGAGTTACTGCTTAGATAGTCTTTTTGGGGAAAAAATATTTTAATGTAGTAACACAGCTATTTACTAAGTAGAAACCAACTCACATCTGATTAAAGACACATTTTTCCCTCTCCGCCCCTTCTTTTCACCCCCAGGAACAGGAAACATGACAAACCTACAGAACAAAAACCAGATGAGCTAAAAAATCCTGTTCCATTGGCTTTGCACCAGCATTTTGCCTCTGGTTCTGCTGAACACTGCACCTTTCACTGACAGCCACTGACTTTTCCCTAGGCCCACAATAATACTCTGTTAATCAAATAATCGTATTCAAATTGACTTAACCAGTTCTGTAAACTAAGTAAACCAGCTGAGAACACCTGACACTAAAGTACTGATGCATAAAGACCAGAAATTAACTTTTTGTCCTTGAGGTTATACACTTTGAACCCTCCACAAGTAATCTGCATTATTCTGTTTTGCTACAAATAAGCCCTCTAGCTTTTTTATTTTTTGTGCTACTCTTATTGGATTTTATGTAATTATTTTTTTCTCCTAACCCCCAGCTAGGAGAGAGGGGAAAAAACCCCTGCTCACAATCATACTGCACTCTTCTCTGTACCTGTACAAAGTCAGAGGGCTGTGACTAAAGACTCTACCAGCAGTGAAGTATCATGGAGTAACAAACACAGGCTGTGCCCATTGTCCAAAAAGGCTTTTCTATATCTGCACTTTCAGGATGCACTGTTTAATGTTACTCAGGAAACGCGTTTCCAGCTGCAAGGGCAGTGGTTTCTAATTAAACACATCTTCCAAAGAGTGGAAGTGGCAGGAACTACAAAGCCATACTTGGTACCAACATTTAAATCACTCCAGAGCCTCTCATAAAGCCAAACCAGATTCCTGCTTTTCACTCAAAAAATATTCCAAAAAAAAAATCTTTCATTTTACTTGCAGCTTGTATGAAGTTGTTCAGCTCACAAGGTTTCTAAATGTAAAAGCCATGAAGTCATCAGCTGAAGGTGATGACGGGAGAGCTGCTCTGCACCTGCAGCCAGGATTGTCAGAGCCAGAGGCCATGTGGGCTCCTGGCAGCACTGGCCACTGTGGCCACCAGGCACATCTGCAGAACAGCCAGTCCAGGCTCCAACTGCTGCCTCAGGAAACTCCTAAACTGCTGGACCCTGGCAGAGAACCTCAAGGAAGCAATTTTACTTGTTTGCTCTTCTCTCACGGTTTTATTGCTTGTTTTACTGCCTGCCTGTTGCTTTCCCTTTTAGGGATGGCTTTACATACTGCCACCACCCAGGAAAAAGGTGGGGGAGGATAGGAGGGAGGTAAGATAAATGATGATAAATGACTGCAGGGATCAGTAAAAAGAAAAGTGGCAGGGGTCGGTAATTACAACCAGAGAACCAGAAGGAGACCCCAAACCCCATCCGATTCCTGCTTTTCACTCAAAAAATATTCCAAAAAAAAAATCTTTCATTTTACTTGCAGCTTGTATGAAGTTGTTCAGCTCACAAGGTTTCTAAATGTAAAAGCCATGAAGTCATCAGCTGAAGGTGATGACGGGAGAGCTGCTCTGCACCTGCAGCCAGGATTGTCAGAGCCAGAGGCCATGTGGGCTCCTGGCAGCACTGGCCACTGTGGCCACCAGGCACATCTGCAGAACAGCCAGTCCAGGCTCCAACTGCTGCCTCAGGAAACTCCTAAACTGCTGGACCCTGGCAGAGAACCTCAAGGAAGCAATTTTACTTGTTTGCTCTTCTCTCATGGTTTTATTGCTTGTTTTACTGCCTGCCTGTTGCTTTCCCTTTTAGGGATGGCTTTACATACTGCCAACCACCCAGGAAAAAGGTGGGGGAGGATAACAGGGAGGTAAGATAAATAATGATAAATGACTGCAGGGATCAGTAAAAAGAAAAGTGGCAGGGGTCGGTAATTACAACCAGAGAACCAGAAGGAGACCCCAAACCCCATCCTGGAGCATCCATCACTCCACAAAGGCATCCAAGAACCAGAGGATACTGCTCAAGAGTGCAATAAGCAGAGCTCCTGGTTTATTCCCCCCTTCAGTTGTTGCTACCAGTCAGCTCACCCAAGACCAGGTGAAGGGCTTGTAACTTAAGGCCTCAGACAAGGGCTAGACTAATAAAAAGTTCATGGGACCAGTACAACCAAAACCTCCTGAGAAGGGACACAGCAGGACAGACCTCTCAGCTACAGCAATCAGAACACATCTGTGCACTCTGTGCACCACTTATATTGTTCAACTTCTCACCTTTGAAATTAATAAATAATTGAAATTTCAGGATGCTTAGACTCCAAAACACCTGGACACCAGGTACTGGTTGGAATGAACGCTATGCTTTGTAAGTGAAGTTATTATGAGATGTGTCACTTGCACACACAACCACAGCCCATCATGAATTATCCAGGATCAGGAGAAACTCTTCAGCATTGAGCAGGCAGACTCTCTAGGTCTTCAAGTCATGCTAAAAGAGATTAGTTTTACAAGTATACATTACAAGGACATACTTGCAAGAAAGAGGGCAAAAACTGGCAGCTTGTACATCTTGATTAGTTGCACTCACACCCACTTTCACCTTCTTGCTTCTGAGCACACTACAGCTCTGTCCTCTGCTGTTCAACAACACTGGCTCTGAATTCAATATTCCAGTCAATTAAAAAAAACATTTACCCACCTACAGCTTCAGCTGGAGATCTCAAGAGCACTTTGCTAAGATGAATACTGACCTGCTCAGTGTTATGCAGGTTAAACAC
Source organism: Passer montanus (assembly GCF_014805655.1). NCBI lineage: Eukaryota > Metazoa > Chordata > Aves > Passeriformes > Passeridae > Passer > Passer montanus. Next base: position 921,901 of record NW_024360166.1, on the reverse strand, counting down.
CATTTTATAGGCACACAGCTCAGCCCTGTTTACATGAAAAATTCAACTGACCTTTGTGCCTCCGCAAAGCTACATCGCTAGTGTAGCCCTTGTGCAGACCATTTATTTAAGTGGATCTCCCGTGCTCAGGCTGCATCAACCAGAGAAAGATATAGAAAAAGAATCTCCCCCCTAGAGCCTTAGATCTGCATAGATATCACCTCTACAAGCACCCAGAACAAAGTGAATGAAACTGAGCCCTTGAGGAAGTGGGAACAGCAGTGGAAGGCAGAGCACGGATAACCACACAAGCCATCAAGGCCATATGTTCCTGATGGCATTGACCCTTACCGACTTAAATGAAAAGTCACAAATTTAGTATTTACCTAAATGTCCTCTTGACTTCTGCTGAAAAACGGCAATGACAGAACTGTGTGGCCTACAATCTCCCCTCAGTTAATATCCAGGTAAAAAAAAACCAAACATTTTTTTTCTTCTCCCGATCCTTCAGCACCTATCAAGCTCATTAGTTTTAGCCTCTTCCTTACACTAGCTATTGAAGGCTACTTTAGAACAGCATGAACCAATGTGCCTCTTCTACCCTAATTTGCACCAAAATCTCATTTGCTCCACATCAACTCCTCATTTGCTCAACATCAGCTCCACACAGAAATTCTTCTTAAGCATATACAGTCATATGCAGATCTATTCCATAATAAGGCACTGATTGCTGAGAAACTGGGTGTTCTTTGGGAAAAACAGCACACCATACGCTGAGGATCCCACATTATGCCCAATGCAATCCTGGTGCACACTGGCACCAGTTCCCTGTTTCAAGCCCTTCACTACCAGGAGTTTCACTCACTCTTGGGCTGTAACATCAACATCCATCTGTCCTTGTGCCACTCCATGCAATAAAACAGAGCTACCAGAGAACCAGCTGGCCTCCAGCTTGGCTTCATGGGCACTGTTCCACTCTCTGCCTTGGTAATGGCTATTCCTCTAGCTATAGCTGGCCTCATGTTTGGTTTTTCCATCCCTGAGTTTATCAGAGAATGGTTTGGCCTGGGAGGGATCTTAAAGCTCATCACATTCCACCTCTGCCAAGGGCAGGGACACCTTCCACCAGCCCAAGCTGCTCCAAGCTCCAATGTCCAGCCTGGCCTTGGACACTGCCAGGGATCCAGGGGCAGCCACAGCTGCTCTGGGCACCCTGTGCCAGGGCCTGCCCACCCTCCCAGCCAACAATTCCTAATTCCCAAGATCCCATCCAGCCCTGCCCTCTGGCACTGGAAGCCATTCCCTGTGTCCTGTCCCTCCAGCCCTTGTCAATTGTCTCTCTCCATGTTTCCTGGGGCTCCTTCAGGCCCTGCAAGGCCACACTGAGGTCACCCCAAAGCTTCTCCTCTCCAGGTGAACATTCCCAGCTGTGCCAGCCTTTCCTGCCAGCAGAGCTGCTCCATCCCTCTGCTCATCCTGGAGCCTCCTCTGGCCTGGCTCCAGCAGGTGCAGCTCCTCCCCGTGCTGGGCCAGGGCTGGGGCAGCTCTGCAGGTGGGGGCCCACCTGAGAGGAGGTGGAGAATCCCTGTCCTTGATCTGCTGCCCACAGAGCTTCGGATAAGCCCAGGATACAGGCCCTGATCCCTGAATTGAAAACATTTCAGAAGAGGCTCTTGGGAGTCTAACTGATTAACAAGTAGCTGTCTCGTAAATTAGAGAAATTGTATCAGAAGGGAAATTCAGACTGGGGGAGAATTTCACTTCGCAAACTGTGTTAGTTTAGATCTGTGTATTGAATAATTTCTATCACTTCACAAAGCAGGGGGGAAAAAAAGGCTACTCCTCTAATTCCACCACAGATATTTATAAACACATATTAAAGGACCAACAGATGTTTTCTGTAGTACATCTGGGATTAACAAGCAAAAATATGTAATCATATTGAGAGAAAAGGTAGCTAGCTCTTTAAATCCATCAGTCACAAGGAATTATGAATCATATTTAAGTATCAGATTTGCCAACAGAAGAGTCTGGACTAACCTTCTGCACACCAGAAATCAGAGTTACACCCTGACTAGCAGATAAGGAGTCTCAGTCACTGAAACAGAACAATCCCACTTCCAGTTGCAATGACCTCATTCCTCCTGCAACTCCTTCACCTCAGTAAATCTATCTGCAGCCAGCTCTGCTTCGTGACGCAGCAGGCCACTCTCAGTGCTTGTCTTTCCAGAGGAGCTCATAGAGTTAGGGTGCTAGCATTCAATTTTGTGGTAGCTCTATTTTAAATCTCATTTGCTGGATTAAAATAGTATGGAGCTAAAAGTAGTAATTATCAAACATCTGCACTTTCTCTAAAGCTGCAATGCTGTTTAACCAACACACGAGCTACAAAGTCACTGAATGGAGCCATTCCAGACTGGATGTAGAACAGTTCGGGTGAATTCCCAGAGCAGTAACAGATCCCATTCCTCAAGATCATACTTTCAGCACTGAAGTTCAGCAGCACAGGCTTCTGAGTGATGTCAGTTAAGGCACAACAGCAGGAAGTCCCATCCCAGGAAGCGTTCAAGGCCAGGGTGGAAAGGCTCAGAGCAGGTGCAGGGTTTGGGCAGGAAGGTGTCCCTGCCCATGGCAGCAGAGTGGAACCAGAGCTTTAAGGTCTCTTTCAACCCAACCCAGTCTGTGACTCATCATTATGATGAGTGACTGTCTCATAAGATACTGTTCTAACAAAATGACACTCAGTCCTCTTTTATTCATCATGTTTCCTTTGGTGTCCAGCAAAGCTGAGAGACACCAGTAAAACAGAACGCAGCAAGTCCTGAACAGAAGCACCACGGTAACGAGGGCCCTCACTCCAGAGCAGCCTCACTGCCCACCTATGACGAGCAGGCTGGTTTGGCCATTGAGGATTTTTGTGATATTAACTAATTCTCTGCATAAGAAAGGTCATTTAGAAATCAAACATTAACAACAGATGTAAATTCAAAGTAGGCCTGAAGTCCCACAAAAGTGTATTTCCAGCTCATAAACATTTCTACTTAATGTGGATTCCTTTGCAAGATCAGTTTCTGGATCTTACAGCTGCAGAAAGAAGATATTCATGCTGCTGAAAAAAACACAAATTACTCTTCTATTACATCTTCCAGTTAAATTTATCAGACCAACAGAAGCCCTACGAAGAAGCTGCACATTACAGTCTGTCCTTACACATATCAGCACAGAAATGCTGATGTTTCAAACCCTGAAAATCAATTGTGAGGAAAGTATTTACATTTGTATTTTAAAGCATCGATTTGAGCACAGGATTTCTAATCTCTGCCCACTGCGCTCCCCCCGGCCACCTTGTATAAACTTTAAATCTCCAATGCAGAGGCCTATTATTAGAGCTGGCTGAAAAAAAACGTAAAGAATGAAGCCACATTGTTTGTTATGGAAAAGGTTAGGGCAAAGCCTTTCTAAAAACAAAACCTACTAAACCTTTGTCTGTTTCTGCTGAGAAAAGTCAAAACATTTCCGTGATGTTTTAGAAAGTGCTTCTTTGAAAATGATGAACAGTGACTCAACATCAAAGTATGTCCTTTTAAACAACATGTTTCGATTCAGAAGGGTGAAATAAGTACAACAAAACACTTAATGTGGCCTTGGTGCCTCGAGACAGAGCAAAGGCTGCACCTAGTGTAAAATGAGCTAGGCTTTCACCTTCATCAACACAATCCTGCCTACAAACCAACCCAGGAACTGAAACAGACAACCGGAGAGCCTGGTGGAGCCAGCAGGACTGAGTGCAGCCTCTCCCACCTCCCCAGTCCCAGTGCAGGAAAAACACAGGAAACCAGTAACCAGAGCACAAGTGACTGAAGCACCCAGAAAACACCTTGTGCACAACTCCCACCCCAAAAACACAATAGACAAAGCCAAAAAACAGGAGGAAGGGCAGCGAAGAGCTCCCAGACTAGTTCAATACAGATAGTCCAGACACGCCTGGAGCCACAACGCCGAAAGCTGGGCAGAGGACGCGGTCACGGGGCTGGCAGCCAGCGGGGCGATCGATGGCCCTGCCAGAAGACACCTCCAGGGCACGGCTGGCCAGCCAAGGGACACAGGCAGGGAGCCGTGCCTTGAGCGCATCTGACTCTTCACTAAACATAACTGAACACACACTTTCCTGCAAACTTCGGCCTGAAAGATTTTAGGCGTTTTGAACTGGTAGGAGCAATGAGTAACAGGCGGGTGCCTGCCCGGGGACCCCAGGCCACAGGCAGCAGACACAGCACGCCACCCAGGAGCGGATGCGCTCTCTCTACTTTTTGTTTGGGAAAAGTAGCACGAAACTTTCTGTCAGGGAAGGAGAGGCTCTCTCGCCTTCCAGCACAGGAGGGGATTAGCGGTGGGTATCAGAAAACGTGGCGGAGCCAGGCGGGGCCGCGGGGTGCTCCCGGCTGTGCGTGTCTGGGATCAGCAGCACGGCCGGGGCTGGGGGGGAGTTGCTCCGGCTGCGCCGCCCGGACAGACCGCGGGTCCGAACGGCACGGGGCGCTCCCCGGGGGCTGCCGGCCGCGGGCCCCGCCGCTCGGGGCAGCACAGCCTCCCCAGCCGGGCCCGGCTCCCTCCCCACGCGCGGCCCGCTCCCATCCTCCGCCCCGGCCCCGCGGCAGCGCGGCCCGCGCCCGGCGCCCAAAAGTTTCCAAGTGCGAGAGCCGCAACTTTACCGGGGCAGAGCTGGGCTGGGATGGTGGCGGCCGCCCTGGCTGCGCTCGGCCCCGCCGCTTTGTCCCGTCCCGCGGAGGAAATGGGCTCTTCCGGCGCCGGCGCCGCCCGCCCGCAGGTGAGGGACGGCGGGGACGGGGCACGACCGGAGCCCCGCAGCCCGGAGCCCCTCACCCGGGCAGGACGGGGGGTCCCCTCACCCCCGAGCCCCTCATCCGGGCAGGACGGGGGGTCCCCTCACCCCGGCAGGGCACCCTAAAACCGCCCAGCTCCGCAGCGGAGCCTGGCACAGCTCCCTGTTCCCCTCGGGCCCTCGCTCCCTGCGCCGATGGGCAGCCTCCCTTCACAGCCCTCCACCGGCCGGCCCCAGCCCAGGCTCTTAGGATGCCACTTTTGAGGTAGAATCAACAAATTTGACCTTAAAATCTGGCCTTGTCCTCCTAAGAGCAGCTAACCGAGGGTCTTTGCAGAGAGGGGAAGTGATAGATGCAGGGCTTTGAAGGAAACAGAGGGAAAGTTATAGGTGGGTTCCCCCTGGTTTGTGAATTGGTGTTTTGTTTTGAAAACCCAGATATTTTCACCCTCCTGAGAGCTGCTGCTTTTAGGAAAAGCCTTGTTTTCATCCAGATGTCTCTAATAACAAGACTACAGGTGAGAGGAGATCCCGGGGTACAAGCAGGGCCACAGGACCCCCCTCTAAGAAAAGGGAAGGATTTGGGAACCCAACCTTGACCTGCAGAGGCAGGTCTGCAGGTGGAGAAACTTGTCTTTATATGGTAATTCGTTTCAAAGTTTTCTTTGAAAAGTCTCAGTGAGCCTGTTGCGAGAGAGCGTGATATTTTACCCTGCAACAAATTACTCTGGGACTTTCTGTGCTGTGTTTTGAGATGGTTTTTAATACAAATCTCTCCACAGAACTTACACTTATACTGGATTGTGAAGACACTGGATAAATTGAATACATTTCATGACTCATTTGCCAGCAGTTCTGATACCTGAATGTAGCCACTCCATTCTTTGTTATTAAGCAAAAAATAGAGAGATTGAGTAACCTACAAGGAAGATTTATTCAAGGTATGTAAGTGAGTGAGGGGGTGGCCCAAGGTTAGTGTCACAGTGCAGGTGACCACACTGTGGTCAGGACTGTGACTTTCCTCCAGATCCTGGTTCAATGGGATTTGCAGGGCTGTGTTTGCCATATTCCTACAAGCCTTTCCTGCAGGAACACTGTGTCCTGCAGGGAATTAGATTGCATTTTTCCTTCCTGCAGGTTTAATCCAAGAAAGGGATCCAAGACAAGGAAGTAAGCAAACTACTGTTGTTTTATAATCCAGTAAGAAAATAGGGATCAAGAGCCCAGCCTTGTCAGTGAGTGAAATTAGTCTAAAGAATGTGAGATCTGTAATTATGAAACTGACTGAGATACAGGTTATTAAAACAAAAAAAAATGCAGTTCCTCAGTGCCTTAACAACAGGACTCTCCTATGGAAAGACATGGAAAACAGATTTTTTAAACTTTGTTGTATTTCCTGCTTATAGCAAACCATTAATATTTGGTGTCAATTGCACCAGGGATCCAAACTACTCATTTCTGTCTGTAGCCTACTCTCAGTAAAAATGGAGTTTACACTTCAATAGCTTGCTTTCTTTCATTACTCGTTTTAATATCATGTCTTGGCCTCCTGTGGTGCCTTCCACATTCGGCAGTTCTGTGTGCCTCACATCCTTTCAGGACAAAATGTCAGATTTTTAAAAAAAGTCCTTTTTAAACCTACAGATTCAAAAGTAGAAGGCCTGGAGTTGTAGAGAATCACATGTTCTGCACTGCACCACTGAAAAGTCAAGGGAAAAGTAGGAGATCAGCTGCCAGCTCTGTTGGTTCGTGGAGCGAGTTAAAAGGCTCAGCAAACAAAACATAAAATTATGTAAAAATAGAGCCAGCTAGCTTGAGATTGGACTTTGTCTCTTAATTAACAGCTCTCTCTGAATCACAGCACTGGGCTCTGTCAACAAGACTAAAATGCAGGGGGAGTTCAGACAGGCACCCAGCAACAGTAGCTCACACCTCCCATCCAGTCCATGTCATTGGCAGCTTGAAATCTAATGCATTTTCTGAAATGAGTTGCAAGTCTGCTGCTTGACCTCAAATCTTCCTGTAACAGTGTTTGTGGTTTTGTAATCCCATTTTCCCGGTGTTTTTTAAAATGTTTTTCTTGCCCTTTTTCACTGGGTGAGAACGCAGGGTAAGCCAGGGGAGAGGACAGGGAGAGAGGCGAGGTGGCTGCACCGACACCGGGGTGGTTTTTTGTGTAGAATCAACAAAAGCTGCCGGTCTCAGGCGGTAAGGACGATCCAAGGTGCTGCGGGGCTGGCGGCTGCGCGCTCCTGGCAGCCTGGCCCTGCTCCTCGGTGTGTGCACAAGGGCAATCCCTGGCCAGGGCCACCTGGAGATGCCGTGTGGGTGTAGCCACCGCAGGGGAGCTGCATTTTCCTGTAAATCCTGGGCTGCCTGTGTGTAGGAAGGGGCTTGTTTATGTAGCACCTGCTAGAGCTCCACTGTCTGCCAGTCCCAGTGAACATGGCTTCTAAATAATATGCCTCACCTGGAGCTGGATTTTCTATTTTTGTAACCATGTTGCTGAAGGGGAGTGTTGCTTCATGCATCCATTTGTGCTCCATTTCAAAATGTTTGTTTGGTCTCTGTGGTTTTGTATTTTGTTTTGAGGGAATTTTTTAAGTGGTTTTGTTTTGTTATTTGTCAGAAGTAAGCATTGCACCTCTCAAAGACAGGACTGCTGGGGCAGGAGGTGGTGAGGGGATTGAGAGGGATGAGAGAATGAAGGAAATAAAAGAATGAGGAAAAGATAAAGAATATTGTAATGGCAAGCTGAAGGTCCTGCTGGAGGGGTTGAATGGGCAGCAGGAACCAAGAGAGGAAAAACTCCAAATACTCTAAAGGAATCTCCAGGTTGAACTAGCAGTGGTTGAGGCTCTCTGCAGGCTGATATGCTGAGGGGTGGGGACAGCCCCAGGGTAGCCGTGCTGTGCCACCAGCTGTGTGACTGCAAGCCGCAATCACCGGGCACAGCCCTGTCACCTCCTGTCCCTGGGCTGCCAGCAAAGGGCAAGAGCAAGGCACGGACTCGCAGCCCATGAGCTTTGCTGTAGGGGTCACCCCAAAATGCAGCCTCCCTTGAGAAGGGGGGCTCTGATGAAGTCAGCAATGTAGCAAAGTGACAGAATGAGAGTCTGGCACCAGCTCCTGGGGGCTCTCCAGTGCTCATCTCAGAGGTCTATGCAGCTGGGAGGCATCACCATTCCTTTTCAGGGCTCAGACACATAAAGAATTAAGATTGTCTCGCAATATCCAGCTAGGAATGAGCATGTGTACAGCCAGAAATCAAATTCTAGTGTTCTGGGGGAATGCAGTGGACTCTGGAAATGCTGGTAGATGCTACTTCTGGGGGCACTGCAGGTACACAGCCTCAGCTGTGACTATGACACCTGCCTTGGTGAAATAAGCCTCAGTCAGAAGGAGAAGGGATTTACCAGCACACCTGCAGCTACACTGGGGCTCCCTGGCGCCGAGGATCAGACCTAGTTGATGCTGCAGTGCCTCTGGGGTCAGCACGGGTTCTCTGGGAGCTACAGCACAGCCACCACCATGCTCCTGGTGCCAGGGCTGTGCTCCCCATCACTGCCACCCTCTCCAAGGAAAACTGTCTGCTAGAAACATGCCCTGGTTCCTAGTTAAGAAGCCACTGGATCCTAAGTGAAACACTCTCTTCCAGCACTATTAAATGCTCCTGGGCCCTCCAGAAAAAAAGAAGCAATCTATAGTGCCAGCATGGCCAGGAGCAGAGGGGCTGCGGCATGGAGCAGCATCCCCCTGCATACACACTACAGCACATGCCTGTGCTGCCTGAAATGAACAGGCAGAAACTGTAATGAGGGGCAATTATGCCATCCCAAAAGGCTCAGCATGAACTGGGTTCACTGGTTGCTGTTCCTAGCCCAGTAGTTTGCATTCACCTCCAGGTTTGCACAGCCTTTGTGTAATAAACTGTCATAGCCCCGGAGAAGGGAACATTCAAAAAAGCGCCCCGAGGCAATGCATAGCAGAAGCCTGAGAATCCTCCTGCATGAGTCACTGACCTCCACACACTGCATCTATTTCAGCCTTTAATTAATAAGATTTTACATTTCTATGGCACTTTCCATCTGGAAAGATCCGAAAATGCTGTAAAGACTAAGGAGTGTACAGCACCATAGAAATGTGGTTCCTGTAGAGGTGGGACTGTGAGAGCTTAGCCAAGGGCACAGGGGAAAAAGGTTCTTCATTTTAAATGCAGCCTCTGTTACGTCACTGAGTTTTTCATCTCTGTGGAGAACAGACAAAAAGATTTTAGTTTCTAAGGCACCGCTTGAGTAAATAACATTGTCAATTGCTTTTGTAATCCCGGGGGTATGCAGTGCAGAACAAGTACTGGGTGATTTTAATTTGGGGTGTTAAAGGGTCACCACCTAAACTATGGATTTGTACCATCATTGGATTGAGGCTTTCCTGCCTCCTGATAATTTGTTCCCAAATGTTAGATACAAAGTAGAAGTCAGTGGAGGAAACGAATCCCACGCTGACAGCACCTTACCCTGCATCCGGAACACCGAACCCTCGCATGTTCCCTGAAAGCTCAGCAGGATCGTGTAAGGCTTCAGCAAGGTCAAAACCAGCCCCAAGGAGCAAGTGGGGCAATGGAGAAAACCAGGAGGAAAAAGCCCTCCTGACCCAAGGTTGATACAGCCCCCGAGGGGAGCCAGGGCTTTGCTAAACCAGCACAAATCCCTGCATTTTTATTTCTAAACAAGTCCAATCAGTCTGCTCAGCAGATGAGCAGGGCCTGGCTTGCATGAGGGCAACCGAAAGGACTGTCAGCCACAGCTGGCATCCCTCTTACTAAGGACTTGGCCAGAATGGGCTGGGAGCACTTGACCACAAAGGGTTTTCAAAGGAATGTCAAATTTCTCTTTTTCTCAGTGTGATTCTAAACTATTTTTATCTACCTCTTTCTGGAAGAGAGACACGGGCATTGCCACGACTAGTCATAAACTTTCATTACTTCCCGAGGAGAAATTGCAGGGAAATTACAGGCTAGTGCACTCTTTTTATGTCTCTCCTGCTCCGGGCATGTCAGCACTGCTGCATTCCAGTCTACCCCCAACACATTCCTCCCTGCGAGTCCCGTCCCCTCCCCGCCTGCTGATGGACATTAATGACCTCCCTCCGTAATTAACACATTGAGCACCGCTGTCAGCACGAGATGAGTCCCCAGCGCTGGACAAACACTTTGTGTGTGTGCAGGGTGGGATCAGTCCCGACTGCCCCTCCTCCCCAGCGTGCCCCGTGGCACCTGAGCTGCACCCGCCCCCTTTGCCAGGTGAGTGGGGGCACACGGAGCCTGTGGCTGCACTATTCCTGGTGTTCCCTTCCCTGTGGGAAGCCCTGAACTCACACATGCCATGCAGAGCTCCCCGCTGCTCCTCCAGGCACGCAAAGCTGTGTGGAGAAACACCCGTAATCCTTCTTATTTCAGCATCTCCGAGGAAGTGTCAGTTATTAATTATCCCTTTCCCATAAAGACAATACCTACAAGCAGTTTCTATACTGTTGAAGGGTTAGGGAAACTGAGGCAGAGCAGATGCTCCAATCCCTGCAGCTCCTGCCCCAAGCTCATCTCCCTGCCATTCCCAGCCCCAAGTCCAAGCACTGTCTGCAGTGCACCAGAGCTCCCTGAGCCTGGAAAGCCCACATCCACGTGGCTTTTTAGGCATGGAAACTTCATCCAAAGGGAGAAATTCTATCATCAAGGTGAAAAGCATTGCTACTGAAATGTGATCAAAGAGAGAGTTATCAACTTAAGTGTACTCAGGAGTTTCTGTTCCAGACAGAATTATCAACAAGAAACCAATCTTATAAGGTAGCTGCTATTGATAGGGAAATAAAAGGAATACAGTTCTTACCAGACAGACCTAAGTTGCTCCAAATTGCTGTCAGCTTGAAATATCTTGCTGGTAATTTGTTTCCAAATTCTTTCTCCCTAAATTTGATTTGTTGCTGTACAGTGCATGATCTATTCTGCACAGCACCTCAAAGAGCATTCCTCTTGAATCAGGGTTGTCCTCTCCCTGATTGTTTGTGAGCTATCACTTCTGGGAGTTGGCAGCCTTTATTATAAAAAGGGACATCATTGCTTGAAAAGCAGACTTTTGTCTGAGGCTGTAGTATCTGCTGCCCCTACAAATAGCAGCTGAGATTACTGGGAGGAAAGTCATCAAGGAAAAACACTTTTCCTCCCCATCTTTGAGCTTGTCCACATGGACTAGTGGCCACTCTATGTGTCTGTACCCTGGGGCAGGGGAAGGATGGGGCAGCATTTTCTAACAAGATGTGAATAAATCCTTTCACCAGGATCCCTTTTAACCAGGATAAAATCCCACCTCCTGTGGTACTGTAGCAAGAGCAGGAACATCACACCCAGCAACTTTTTTCTGCTGATCTCTGCTCTTTCTTGTGTGAGGGTGGAAGAGAGAACTCTGACTTATGAAGTATCCTGCTGGGTTCAGTGATGTCTCCTACACTGTGTGTCTGGGGCTTTCCCAGGCCTCTGAGCAATCGCCCTCAGCTCTCCAGAGGATTTATTTCTGCACACTTGACACAGAGGCAGAAATGTGAAACTCCACCTCACCTCTCTGTCAGGATGCATTCAGCCTGCCTGTGGGTAACAATGAGGAGAGCGGTAGCCTTGCCCTGGCTTTCTCTTTCAAGAATAAAAATGTGTCTTCTCCTGTCCTTTCTCTGCTTAACCCACTCTGTCCAATGGTTTAAGCAAATTCAAGGAAATTCTTGTTTGGGGATGAGGAGCTGCCTTAGCTTATTTATGTGGTTTTAAGGTGTGGGCAGAACAGAGAGACTTGGCTTCCCAGAAATAAAGGTTCTCACTCATCTTGTATATATGGCCACATTAGATAAAAAGAAGGAAGGTAATTCTAGATCTTTCTGGGAATGTATGGGCAATTTTAGCCTATTTCTGCTCTCCAGCTTGTTGGCAGTATCCATAGGTGACATTGCTGTGGGTAAGGCACTGCAGACACTATGTCAGGCACTTCAGGTCACCCCAAGAGCTCATGCTGCACCTTGGACAGATCTTGGTACTATCCACAGCATGGAGAGAAATGGAGAATTGGGAGCTGGTGGAAGGATTTCACTCTACCCACGCAGGCACTGGAAAATTAATAATTGTTGCACATGCTCGAGAGCAGCACAAAACACAGTGCTAATTCAGCTGGCTGTAATTCTGCCACACAGTTTACTCTGACATTGCATCAGGGAAAGCTCCACTTAAGCAATTGTAACTCACTGAAAGGATGGAATTAAGAAAAAAGGAGAAGGAACATAAAACTCCCACTATTGTAATTTTCAGAAAGCAATAACAGGAAGAGCCAGTTAAAAGGCCTTGAGGCTCTGAGCTGTTATTCCTCCCTGGAAACCAGCCACGTAATACACAGAAAAACCCTGGACTGTGTGTGGGGCTGCTCCGTGCCCACCACGGGGATGTGGGCCCATTCCTGGGGCACATGAGCCCATTCCCATGGGCAGGGCCCTGCAGAGGGCTCCCTCCCAACCCCAGCTGTGGCCACCCTGCCATTTCCTCTGCTGTGGGATGCCCTGGGCAGACAATCCTGCAGCTGCTCCAGGGCAGCCTCTCCCAAGGGCCGCTGCTGGAACACCTCTGTCTACCCAAGCACAGGTATTGCAGCAGGGCTGCTCAGGAGCCAGCAATTTTTCCTCTTTGTAGGAGCAGGCTGAGCCTTTCCAAATGCAGGTGTCAGCCAGGCAGGAGCAGCACAAATCAATCTCTCACTGCTTAAAAATATATCTGTATACCAGATCTGAACCCTTTCCTCCAGAGTCTCGTGGCAGAAATGGAGTTTTAAAATGCTCAATTATTTATAGCTGAAATGCTGGGGGAAAAAAATAACCTCATTTGTCGTGCTGGAGCAGAACGTGCTGGTCCCCATCACCCACTGCTTGCACAATGCCTGAGAGTCATGAGATCTGGACAGGGGGATGAGGAACAAGGAGCAAGAAGTGCCTGAAAGCAGTGTGCCAGTGCCCCAAAGCAGAGCCAGTTCACTCAGGGACATGGTCAAACCCAAATCATGACAAGTCTGAGGTGTCCCAACTGTTGCTTTCATGCCTGGGTGTTAATTATCCCAAATTAGGTGGAGTGGGTGCTTCCTTAAGTACAGCCTTGTCCTGGCAGACCAGGGGAAGGGACAAGGTTTGTAGACCCACAGATGTTGTGTGGAAGGGGTGCTTCGGAGAATTAACAGCTTTTTAGGAGGGAACCTGTGTGAGTTCCTCCAGAGGAGGACTGTCTGCCTAAACTTGCTTTTGTTTTTCTCTCCCTGTGTTTTGGCAGAGCTGCTGCTTGCCAAGGGCCTGCCATGAGGAGTGGGCACTGCAGGTCCCTGCCTGGTGAAGGAACACACCAAAACCTGCAGTCATATGTGGTGGGAGGAGCAGCAAGAGGAGAGGAAAAGGAAAGCAAAAATTAGAGACCAGAGGATGTAAAGACATCAAATGTCACATGGCTTCTGGATGGGGATTGGAAGAATTTTCCATGACTTTAGAATGGAATTGAATCATTACAGCTCTGTAGAGCCTTTCTCCCTTATTGAAATCCTCACTGGTGCCCAGTGCTCATGGACAGGCAGGAGCATGGGGAGAATGAGGTGGAGGGATGGTTTGGAGCCAAATTAAGTATTTGTGTGATTTTATCTAGGAGAGGACAACCACCTCTTCTCCCTGTTCCCTCCTGGGGAACAGACTTCATTCTCCCTGTCCTGGAGAACAGGGGTGTCAGGAGGGCTCGGAAATCCTAGTGCCTTGCGCTCAGCTGCTTTGTGGTGCATTGCACTGAGCAATGCTTAAAAACCTCAGGGATGATGAGGAAAGTGCCTGTATCCATGGCAATGCTCTGCAGCCACATCCTTCCCCCCTGCAGCCCTGGCCAGAGGACCTGGAGCCACCCCTTGTCCTGTAGCAAGCAGGAACTGGTCCTGTCACTTGTATTGTCCAGGGGTAGAGGACACTTCCAATCTGAAGGAAACAACCCCTGATAACTTGCAGCTGGTCACCACCTGGATCACCAGCCAGGTGTCAACATCTCCCAGGCGTTAGAGATGAGCAATGAGATGGTGGCTTGTTGCGGTGTGATGTCATGACTTACCTCAGTTTCCCCTGGTTTCTCCCTGAAATTTCCTTCCCCAGGTGAGTGTCAATCACCCTTCCCTTTCCCCACCCTTGACCCCTGCTGGGCACTGTCTGTCAACCCAGAAATTCCAAGAGAGCATCGAGTGATTGGCAGGTTCAAAGGATGCTCTCCACCCCCTGGGGGGCCATTGGCCCACCCAGGTGTCCCTCTCACCTGAGACCCCCTCCCCCTGTGCCTGGTTGGTGCTCCCTGGGTCCCCTCCCCTGCCCCTGTCCCCAGGTAAAAGGGCAAGCCGAGCACGGGGTCGGGTGTTCTGCTGGAGCGTTCTGGTGGGAGAGTTTAGTGGAGTTATTGCAAGATTCAGAGGCCGTGCCACCAAAATAAAACTCTGGATTAAAAACTCTCCATCAGGACCAGCTCCTTTCTTCACCTCGCCTTAAGGGTTTCTCCAGCTCAGGGAGGCCTGAGGAGTGCCCCCCTCAGCAGCAAGCTCCAGCCCCAAGCTCTGGAGTTCAGGACATGCCCGGACCTGTCCCCACGTGCCCAGCTGTGACCGCAGGTACCGAACAGCATCTCTGGGGAGGAAGGAGCACAGGTGCCGCTGTTTGGTCAGCAGCCGAGGCCAGGCAGACAAGGCAGTCCCGTCACTAATATTGGTACACTCCAATAGTGGCTCTCACAATTAAGGGGTGAACATTATGTGTATGTTTTTGGTAGATGTATAATTGTGTTACTGCAGTGTGTGCTCTCCCTTGCATTGTTGTCACCGGATGGCCTTGGTACTCAGGGATTTGGGGAGGGTTGGCTCGTTACTATGGCAACGCCTGACCTCCAACCAAGGTGTAAGAAAGTGATCTCCAGCCCTGGACTTTAGGAGGGGCTAGAGGTATAAAAGGGGGAGCATCCATTTTGAAGATGAACATGTGGCTGGTAGTCATGAGGGCTCTCAGCGCTGTAATTTTTCCTTGTTTAGTCCTTTTGTTGTAGTTTTTGTTAAAGTTTAATAAAATTTTAAAAAGTGAGCAGTCATTTCTCACACGGGTGTTAAGGGCAAAGGTACCATAAGAAGACCTGCATGAAGGCCCTTTTGCTCAAGCTCTGAGACAAGCCTTGGCCTGTCCCTGGGAGCATCACCTGTCTCTGAGGCCTCTGTTCCTTCTTGCACGGGAGACTTTGGGCCACATCATGCAGCAAAACCAGTAAAAGTTACAGCATTTGACTGCTGAGGAACTGGTGGCTTGGCCTCCAATTAGGATAAAGCTGTTTAATTCCTTCCCACCTCAGCACTACCTTCCTGCACAGCCCCGTTACTGAGGCTGGCACACAGAGTGTTAGGGATTAATGAGACAGGTGATTAAATATAGTTCTGATTACATCCAATCCCAGGAGGATGGATGTGGAACTGTCCTGCTGTGAATTAAGTAATAAAGTGGGAAAAGGTAGAAAACATAGCAGGGCAGTGGTTCTGTTTCATTAACACCCTCATGCCTGCTGGTGCTGGCACCTCTGCCCAGTGCAGGTGTGATTGCAATGTCATTTTGGGACCCCGGAGCCAGAGCCAGGGACAGGTGCTTGTGCAAGGACCAGCAACACGATCAGGAGGGAGAAACATGGCTGTGCAGTGAACTTCTGCCACTTCCTCGTGCTGATATTCTGAATAAAAATCCCATCTGTGCCACACTTTCCCCCTCAGCACCTCCTCTGACACTGTAGCTGATCCCTAGGAATGTGCAACAGGTACTACCTCGTGGTGCAGAGCAGCAGCACATATGTTTAGGACAGGCAGGTTCCAACAGTACCTCCATACCTTTGCAGAAGCTATCCAAAATCCTGTGGAAGTCTGGAAGTAGGGAGGTTGGGAAAAGCAATAGTAAAGACCTTCCAGTGAGAGCACTTCAAATCCATGGCTCTCAAAGGACAGTGGCAGCCAGCACCATTATCCCCTCCTTACAGATGGGAAGACCAAAGAAATTATTTGCCTTGTGTAACCCAGAAGTGCTGGGAATGCAGCAAGATCCCAGACCAGGGGAATCTCAGTCTCTGGACCATAAGTGAGTCCTCAGATGTCAGCACCAGAGGCTACAAAACCTGAGCCCTGCTGGCCAGCTGGCTGGTGCAGCTGGGGATGTCTCAGTGCTGGCAGGTCTGACAGACAGTTCTGACTGCCCAGCCCCACACCCTCCGCTTCACTTTTATCCCTTCCAAGGATGAAAGCTTTCTGTGAGCACCACTAAGATCGCTGAGAGCAGGTCACTCCAAGTCTTCCATCTGCCTGCAGGCAGGCACAGAGTGCAGACGGAGCCCCCTCCGGGCAGGAGCTCTGAAACACCTGCCTTTGTGCTCTCCAGAACCTCCTGCTGCCCCGTGTGCTGATCACAAAACAGCTGAGTGTTGACTGCACAGCCCCCGGAGTTCAAATTCCCATTTTTTGCCTGGCACTGGGGCACCCTCCTCCTGCTGCCAGCTCTAACACTGTTACAGGGGAGCACTCAGCCCACTCAGGAGCAGAGCAGCTCAATTGTAAACTTCATATAACTTGAGGTTTGCTCAGAGTTCATGCCCCAGGTTGCAGTTAGATGGAGTGAAGCAGTCCCAAGTGCTTCTGATGGATATAAAAAGGATATGCAATCAGACGTGCACTTAAGCAAGTATATTACCAAGTTAAATGACTACAGTTTTACTAAGCTAATTAAAAATGGAACAAAGCGATGATCAGATTAAGGTCATAATTAATAACTCTATAGGTTCAAATTATCCAGTCACCCAATAAATTCTCCATGTAATCAGAGGGAGCCACAGCTGATAACTTGAGGGAATTTGTGTCCTACTCAGAGGTCTTCAGGAGGCAAGAGCTGCCTTTGGAGCAGTGTCTTCAGCTCACTGAGGTTATGTGCTAACCCTGCTGCCCAGGACACTTTCCCTGAGGCTCCTGTGTCTGTTCCAGGTTGCCTCCTTCAAGGGAAGCGAGAGGACTCAGGAGAGATGAGAGCTCCTCGGTGCCCACCTCCCAAGAAATCAGGGCAAGAGCCCCACCCACCAGCAGAGTGGTGTCTTGCCATGGTTTATCCCCAGTTTTTAGCAGCGATGATGCATTCTAAGGAGCCTAGCATTTGGTTTGTGCTATATTTACACTCGGTGGTTCAAGACCCTCTTTTTGGGTGCTCTCCAAGTGGTTGAGCTCTGACATCCCCCACCAGCTGATGCCAGGCCCTTGGGTACCCAGCTGATGGAGACGGAGAAGCTGCCCAGCACCTCCCTGAAACTGCCTCAGCTCCTCATTAGCTCCTGGAAATGCCCAGTGTGCTGCTCTCCATGCTGGGATTTGGACTCTTTCCATCCTCAATGCCCAGGATTTGGCCAAGTTAATGTTTTAAGAGGGTTGTTTGTCTTGTTGCTCAGAGCCTGGAACAGCTGTAAGAGTAGGAGAGTTTGCCAATTATATGATCCTATTGTTAATTATCTTAACAATGAGTGCGCTGCTAGGTGACATCTCCACTGGGGGCTTGTGCTGCAGCATTCAGGTCCTGAATCCCAGGGTCTGCACATGGAGACTCATCCAGACCCTTTCTGGGGCTCAAAGCAGTGGGGAACGAGCCCTGAGAGGTGCAGGGAGAGCTCCATCACCCAAAAGATTTCCCTTTTGGGAAAGCAGGAGGGAAAGAGCTGGGAGATGGGGATGCTGAGGGTGCTGGGGACACCGTCGTGCCTGGAACTGAGCCTGGGGATGCACCCAGCACCCCAGGGGATTTCTGATGGATTCAGGGGAAATTGGAAAGGTCCCCTCTGGTTCTCCTCCACCCACAGCCCTGGGGCAGCTCGGGCTGCTTCCCTCCCCTCCCAGACTGTTACATAGCCTGAAGCTGCTGTTTACAAAAAGCAAATGTTTTACCGTTGGCTAATCCTCCTTGTTTGCAAAAGCCCCGAAGGCTCATTTTAATTGCAAGTAAATGATTCTTAACGATATAAATCAGAGCCAGGGAGTGTTTGTGATATCTTGCACTGTAACCAGGAGTCAAGAAATGAATTAGTCTCAAATTGAAAAGGGAAAGGTTTCCATCTGAAATTGGGCAAATATGAGGCTTCATCAAGGAAAGATAATCACTTGGCGGGATAATAATGAGGCTTCAGCTTATCAGTTTTGCATGGAGAATCCTTAATACGCCTGTAGCGTGGTTTGCTGCCGTGAGCACTGTGAGAGACAGCTCAATAAGAAAGGTAATGGAGAGAGAAGAGCTGTAGCAGCCCCCAGTATTCCCCGGCCCAGAGGCTCAGACCCACCTGGCTTCAAAGAAAAAAGTCAGGAAAATAGAAACAGATCACACAGGTGGCAAAGTGTGTGGCTGGGCAGCAAGGCTCTGCTTTGGTGGGTCCCCCTCTTGCTCTGCCAGCATGGCCCCAAACAGGGCTCCCAGCTCGCTCCCTGTCAGGACCCTGCCCAAGCTGGGACCAGCAGGAGTTTTTCTCTTTTCTCAGTTCCAGCTGAATTAGCCCCAGACTGTGGATGTACAAAAGCTTGGGGACACGAGGCAGCAGGTTTGGGGGGGCTGTTCCCTGTCCCATTCCTCTCTGGGAAGTTCCCCAAGTGTGAGGGATGGGTTCAGACTTGCAGACACTCAGCATCCCCTTCCCTCCCTCTCCCAGTGAGGACCCTCAGCTAGGACAGCACAGGACAGCTCTTTGGGAAGGAGCCAGCACAGCTGGGATGTTCCCAAGGGCAATGGAGGTCCCCCAAAGGGGACAGTGATCCCCAAGGCCATCCTGGCCCAGAAGCTGGGCAGGAAGCAGGGACCAGCAGGATCTGCAATGGGAGAGTTGTCACAGCAGAGCTGTGGGACCTGCTGGCCAAAGGGCTCCTCTGTCCTGCTTGCTGTGCCCAAATGGCAGCTGGTAATGTGTGTACAATTAGCAGTGGGCTGTAATTGCTGTCTGTAACCTCTTGGGCTGTCGGGAGGATAAACCCAGCTCAGAGAGCCCAGCGCTGTGCCAGGCTCTGGGTTTGCAGCCAGCAGGGCTGTGCCAGAGCCGAGCTGTGCCCTGACCCCCCTGCTCAGAGCCCAGCACTAACACAGCTCCCCTGGAGCATCCCCCAGGCCGGGCTGGGTCCTGACCCCGGAGAAGGGGCAGAGGCCAGGGCAGGAGTGGGTGCAGCTGCTGCTGAGCAAAGCTGTGGCTTCATTACCAACCTCTTCAAAACCAGAGCTTAAAAATATCCCCCGCATGCAGGGGCTGGCTCAGCTGCACGGCTGGTCCTCATCTCCCTCTCGGGATATAAATAGGCAGCACTGAATAGCAACGCTGGCCCAGCGCTTTTCACGGGGCTGCTACACAGGAGGGGACGGTGGCACCAGCCCCGTGGGTGGCTGGGGACGTGGGCTGAGCAGCCTGGCCACGTCCCACCGAGTTGGGCTGTGGCTTCAGGCGTCACAACAGAAGCTGCTTCCAGCTCAAAGCAAAATGTAACGAAGAGAGCAGCCAGCAAAAGAGTGGTGCAGTTTTGGGATAAGGATGAAGGAGAACTGTCCCTACTGGCTGGGGTCTGCAAACTCCTCCTGGGATGTACCCTGGCAATGGGAGCTGCTTCTGAACAAGCTTGGCTTTTCTTTCACAAGGTTTCAAAGTCTTTTAGGGGAAATGGGTGATTTTGTGATGAATTTTGTGGCAAAATTATAAATTTGCCATTTGTGAAAGAGGAGTCTCTTGCATTATGGTCCTTTGGTGGCACTGGATGAAGATGTTCCATCATGTGTCCTCCAGAAAACCCGGATATCAGAGCAGGAGGAGTACCCAGGAGAGAAGGAAATAAATGCTAAAATAGAAGAAAAAATACCACTTTTCCTTTTTTGGCTTCTAATAAGAGCCTGGTATTTAATAATGAAGGAGAGTCAGATGCCCAGATATGCCCTTATTAAATTAAAGGTGCAAATGTCTTTGCTTAATCCACAGTGCAGCTCTCAGACTAAACACAGGGCAAAAGATCTTAACACCTCTTCTGAACAAGTGGATGCTCTTGTTATTCTCCAGTGCAGCTGCAGCTTCTCTGTTCAGGAAGCTCCTCAACGGCTTCATTACAGTCTCCCCCAGACTAATCCCTCTGTCCTGCCAGGAATTCATCATTGCTCTCCACATTTCTGGAAGATGATCCATTACACAAAGGGAAGTGGAGGAAAAGCTCACATGAAGCCTGTCCGTCATGGCCTTGGAAGCAAATTATTCACAGTGCCACCAGGAGAGGCCATGAAATAACCCTGGGTGCTCAGTGGGTTGAGCCAAGCAGGAGGGAAAATTCATGCCCAGAGTCAAGGTGAAGAGTTTCTTGGTTGTAAATGATATTTTTAAATGGGCAATTAAGTCTCTTCTGGAAAAGGGCTGGGAAAATCTGCCACAAAGTGAGAAACCCCTCATAGCTTCATCACTGTTTTTGCAGGCTGGGGTTTGGCTGCAGAGAGCCTTCAGCGATGGCTGTGGTGGCACACGGCTGTACTGGAGGGTGCTGCTGCAGCTGGGTGTGCCTTTCACCTGGTGTCCCTCCACGTCACTGTGTCTGGTTGTGTCACCACACAGAGGTTGGGGACAGCCTCCATGGGCTGAGCCAAGCAGCCCTCAGGATTCCCACAGCTGCATGGGGGCCTGGATGTTTCATCTTGCTTTGTCTCCTATTCCTTTCCACCAACAGCAGAAATCTATGTCCTCCTCGATTTGGAGGAGAAGGACATTTAATCACCCATGTTTCCTCCACTGAAAGGATCTGTCATTCCAGCACCTGGGCTAGAGAGAAGGGGATGCTCTGTGCCAGCTGCCTGCCTCAATGGCCTAGAAGTTGTCATAAACACTTGCAACCACCCCTGTCATGTTGGCCATGTTACTTACACCCTTAAAAGTAATTTTCTATGGAAAATGCTCACCTCATAACCACGATGAGAAGGGAAGCTGAGTTTTGGGCATCCCTGCTAGAGAGGGCAGAATCGGTGCCCAGCTTAGGCTGTCCTAAGGTACTACACTGGGAACAGCCACTAGCCCCTCCAAGGGCAGAGATGGCCTTTGCCTCTGTCCCCAAGCCAGAAAAAGCTGTGGCTCAGTGTGATTTCATGAGTCATCCCCAGCATGAGTCACTGCTCCCTGGGCTATCATTTTGTTGGGAATGGGCTCTTGCTGGTTCCTCTCCAGCAGACAGGGCAGGGTGGGAGCCAGAGCAGAGCAAGGGGACACTGCAGCCACCCTCCAGAGCAGACACCTCTCTTCCCAGCTAAGGCACTGGGCCAAAATCAGCCCTGCCAGAGTGACTCTCCTTTGACTATCCAGCTGCTCTCGGGGAACTGGAAATGGTAGTGACACTCCCCTTATAAGCAGATTATTTCTGCTGGGAGCTGGGCTCTTTGCCTGCCCACAGTCAGTCACTAATCACATCTTTTGGGCAGTTAACTTGGGCTTTATCAGTCTGAGCCTCACCTTTATCAGATCTCAGCCCTGCTGGGCCGATGAGCATCTCTTACGCTTCCCAGGCTCCCTGGAAGATCCCTGCCACTTATTTGAACTGTGCTGAAATGATGCCAGGCTTGGTGAAGCTGCCTCTCCTGGAAATCCCCGCAGCTCCGTGAGGTGCTCCCAGCTCAGTGCACAAACTGGAGGGAGCAGCACCCAGAAGTCTCATGCCCACCCTGCTACAGCTCTGGGGGGATCCATCCCAGCAAAACCTGCTCCAGGGCATGCAGGGTCCTCACAGAGGTTCAGGGACTGGTACAGCTGCTGCAAGGGGCAGTGGGAGAGGAGAAAGCTGCTCCTGCAGCCCAGGCTGCTCTGTGCACAGTCCCCATGTGCACAAACACTGTGTAGGACCCAGAGCTATCATTCCTCTTGCTGTGCCCCGAGTGATGCTCTCGGTGCCCTCAGTGACAAGGTGATGCCCTGGGTGATGCTCCCTGTCCCTGGGTCCTCAGCAGGGTGAGGTGAGGCCCTGTTTCATGGATGACCATCAAGGAGGTGGAGGAGGAGCTGCACCTCAGCCCTGGCTGCAGACCTCCTCCCATCCAGGGTCACAGTGAATCCACCAGCCCCACATCGCCCCTGGGAGAGCCTTGTCCATGGCAGCCCTGGCAGTGCCAGTCAGGAGCTGCCATTTATTTTGCTGGCTCAGCAAGGTACCAGTGTCTCCCAGCACTGCATCTTCCCTCAGTGGGGTGAAAATGACCCTGGAGCCCGGCAAGCAGGTCCAGCAAGAGCTGGAGCTCTGCTTTGCACCCCGGAGCCTCTGGAAGTCCCACATCCTCAGGCGGCTCCAATGGGTTGTAGGAAACGAGTGGCTGTCCTCACCCTGCCTCAATGTCTCTGATGAGAAACAGAGATGAAAAACTTGGGACAAGGCCAGGGAGCTGGGAAAATGGATGGGCTGTTTGAGAAGCACCTCAGAGAGCAATGCTGAGTGCCACGGGGCAGCCCAGGAGGAGATCAATACCTTGGGCTCCGCAGAGCAGTGCAAACCCCAGCACAGAATGATTCTGTCCTGCACCCTTCACTTAGGGCCAGTCCCTGTGGCCCTCAGGCAGAGCAGCGTGCAGCAAAGGCTGGATCTCACCTCACCTGGGTCTTTTTTAGCTTGGCTGTGTCTGTCTCTGTGACTGAAGAAATCCTTTTAGGTAGAAGACCATGTGGCTTCAGTGGGGGCATCCTCACAGCCAAGCCAGGACTGGATACACTCAGGATGTTCCCTCTGCTGCTGGTGCCAGCCACACTGTGGGATGCAAGGGTTAACCAAACCCTGCCCAGTTTATTATCTTAACTCAAAATAAGCTTTTTCACAGAAAGCAGCTGGGTGTGTGGAGTGAAACTCATCACTCCAGGGATGCTCAGTGCTGCTGAAGCCAATTTCAGGAGCAAATACATATTTTAATGTATTTCTTTTTATGAAGCAGAAAAGTGACGTGGCTGGATGGTGGAGAACCTACCTGAGCTAATGGCCCAGCTGGAGCTCTTCCAAGCAGTCTGTTTAAGGAAATGGATAGTTTGGGGCTTAGCTCAGGCTTTAAATGCTTTTAAATGGATCTGTGTTGTTTTCCTGCTGTCCCTGTCCCTGCCACGAGGAAGGAGATGGGTTCTGCTGGGCTGGCTCATGCTTGGGTGGGAGAAGCCCAGAAGTGGACCTGGCAGAGGCTTGCTCCCCTGAGCAGTGTGTGATGCACAGTGGTGGGAAAGCCACCAGCTCCTGGCCCATGTTTGCCCCCAGGTAAATTACTGTCCCTGCCAGGCAGAGACCGACCAGCTTGTCACCTCTCTGGGTGCCTGGAGTGGGACTTTGGGCTCTACAAGAGGTTTTCAGACCCCACTGTGGCTTTCCAGGAGCTCTGAGCCTCCACCTGAGGCAGGGAGCAGCACTGCCAGTGACCCAGAGTCATAATCAGCCTTTTCATTTGGGTACTGCCACAGCCAGGTCAGTCCATGAACTGTGTGATATTCTGGCAGGTCTGACACACGTTGGGAGGTTATTCAAATGCCCACAACTCCTGCTGGAGCTGGAGAAGTTCCTTCTCTCTCAGCTGGAGAAAAGCTGTCACCAGCCCAGATGCCTGATCCCAGGCTCCAGGTTGCCATTTCCTCTCCTGTGATCCTGCCCAGACCTCTTGCCTCCTGCAATGACTCTTTGTTCCTGAGCAGCTCAGGGCAGCTCCTCTCTCGATGGCCTGAGTGGAGTCCACAGCTCTGAGTCAGCAGAGCCCCCACGCTGGCCTTGGGACTGAGGCACAGAGCACTGGCCAGCCACGTGCCTGGGCTTTTCAGGAGAGTGCTGGGCATTTGCTTGGAGAAATCTCTCCAAACATCATGGAAAAGGTGAATTTTGGAGCTGTGCTTACACATGTTAACTTGGGGCCAGAATCTGGGTGGACTCTGAACTTGCACCCACATGAACAAGAGCAAGGTTTAATTTGATGGGGAGAGCAGTGCCCAGGGGATTCCTGGATGGAGCTGGTTGCACATGGTGGGAACAGCTACCATTTCCCCATGGAGGAGAGCCCTGTGCAGGCACCAGAGTCAGCAGTGCTCCATGTGTCCTGTGAGATGGCTTTTGGTGACATGACATGAACTTTGAGCCTCAGCACTGATCTGATCACAGATGAAGGTGCTGCCTTAGAGAAAGCAGCTCTTCAGCTAAATTCCCCTGCAGGGAAACGTCCAAACAGCTTCACAACCTTTTCAACCGCATGACAGGCTTGAAAATAAAATTCCAGTAATGGATTTAGGGGAGTGTGCCTTTGTCCGGCAGGATGGTGAAGCAGCCTGTGCCAGGATCAGCTCCCTGACTCATGCTCTGATGCGGCTTCCAATTATCTCTGGCTCAGGACTGGCTTCTCTTGCTGTGCTGGGAATGAAGGAGCCAGGATGAAAGGCTCTGGCCACGTGCCAGGTGGGCTGGGGATGCAGGGGAAGCTCCCCAGGACCCTCATGGAGCCCTGGCCAGTGGCTGGGTTCCCCCTTCTCCTTGGTGTGAGCTGTGCATATTCACCACTAGTCCACAGACCAGCTCAGAAACTCACTGAAAAATAGAGTATTTTATATGTATTTCTAGATTATAGAAATACTATATCATAGACTCATGGACTGGTTTGGGTTGGAAGGGAACTTAAAGCTCATCACGTTCCATCCCTGGCATGGCAGGGACACCTCCCACTGTCGCAGGGTGCTCCAAGCCCCATCCAACCTGGCCTTCGGTATTTCCAGGGATCCAGGGGCAGCCACAGCTTCTCTGGGCACCCTGTGCCAGGGCCTGCCCACCCTCCCAGGGAAGAGCTAAAGATGGATATATGTTTCTATATAATTGATATATTTCCATATAATCAATATATTTCAATATAATCTATATATTTCTATAGAAATGTGTAATGATAGACATGTCTATCTATATATTTCTATAGAAAAAAATAATATTATATTTCTATATAATCTATATGTAGAGGAAAACCCTGTTGCTTACCACGATGTGCCTTCAGGCCTTGCCACCCTTCCAGCAGCAGCTGCAGCTGCAGGCACACGCATGCTGTGCCTGCTCCTGCTGCCCACCCTGGGCTTCCCACAGGCCCAGAGCCATTACCAGCTTTCTTGGTGTGCCCTTAGGGTCAGGGGTTCTGGGGGGCTGACATCCAGCCCATCCTCACCATCCCCATCCTTCATCCCTCCCTACCCCAGTGGGCATCTTCTGGGAGCAGGGACATGGTGGGAACAGGGACCTGGTGGGAGCAGGGACATTGTGGGAGCAGGGACACGGTGGGAGCAGGGACATGGACATGGTGGGAGCAGGGACGTTGTGGGAGCAGGGACATGGTAGGAGCAGGGACATGGACATGGTGGGAGCAGGGACATGGTGGGAACAGGGACATGGTGGGAACAGGGACATGGTGGGAGCAGGGACATGGTGGGAGTAGGGACGTGGACATGGTAGGAGCAGGGACATGGACATGGTGGGAGCAGGGACGTTGTGGGAGCAGGGACATGGTGGGAGCAGGGACATTGTGGGAGCAGGGACAGTGTGGGAACAGGGACATGGTGGGAGCAGGGACATGGTGGGAACAGGGACATGGTGGGAACAGGGACATGGTGGGAGCAGGGACATGGTGGGAGCAGGGACGTTGTGGGAGCAGGGACATGGTGGGAGCAGGGACATTGTGGGAGCAGGGACAGTGTGGGAACAGGGACATGGTGGGAGCAGGGACATGGTGGGAACAGGGACATGGTGGGAACAGGGACATGGTGGGAGCAGGGACATGGTGGGAGCAGGGACGTTGTGGGAGCAGGGACATGGTGGGAGCAGGGACCTGGTGGGCTGTCTCACTTTCCCTTGGTGGCCACAGGGCAGATGCTGGCCATGGCCAGCGCACGGCCCGGCCGTGGGGCTGGGTAGCCCTGTGCTGGCTGCGTGGTCCGGGGACAGCAGCAATGCCAGAGGGCTGTTCCCAGCCCGGACAAGGGTGCCGGCTGCCGCGGGGCACGGCGGGGCTCTGGGCCCCGGTGATGCTCCTGCGCTCCATCCGCGGCACACACCGGGGCTGGAACGGGAAACCGCTCTTTAATGCCTGCAGAGCTTGGTGATTACTGAGCTCAGGGCGGCACACTCTGCTGGCACCTCGCAGGCTGGGAATAAATACAGGAGACGGCTCAGGAAGCGTAGGAGGGGGCTCTTCATGAGCGGGGGTTCGTCCCGTGGGCTCCCAGGCTGTGCTGGGCTTTGTGCTCTTCCTGCGTACATTAAACATCAGCTGAATTTGCTGGTTTGGGGCCGGGGGTGCTGACTCGTTGCCTGGCACGGGGCATTGGCTCCTTTTCCCCTGCACTCCAGGAGTCCCTTTGCCAGAGCCTCACCTCCCCTCTCCTCCCAGTTCTGCAGGAGGTGGGACACGGTGATGGGGACACCCCTCCTAACCCTTCCCAAACACCCAGAGGTGCCCTGGTGCCACCAGACCCCATCGATGACGAGCAGCCATGGCTCAGTACAGGCAGGAACACGTGCAATACCCTGCCAAGATGCAGTGTTTTTTAGTATTAGTATTTTTATTTTTTCTACAGGCACCTCAGAGCCCTTTAGGGTGGTTACCTGAACAAGCTGTGAGCAGGACAAGCCTGGCTGGATGTACAGGAAGGGTCATTGGGGAAAGGTCCTGCTGGGTCCCCTCCTGCCAGGGTGACAAGCCCAAGCCAAGCCCTCAGTGCACCCACAGGAGGGGAGCTGGGCCTGGACAGCCTTTCCAGGCTGAGAGGCAGCTGCCCACCCCAGGAGGCTGGCCCAGAGCCAAGGCCATTTCCCAGTGTCCCAAGGGAGGTGCTGTCCCTCAGGGGCAGCCTCTGGCTCCCTCCCACGTGCAGCAGTGGGCGATGGACACTCCTTGGTCCTGGCTGACCAGAGCCTGAGCCACGCTCTGATGGGCAGTGGACCAAACTCACATTTCACCCAGCCCAAATACATAAGTGCTGCTGCTCAAATGCATTGGGGATGCTCCAGGTCCCTGCTGGACATCAGGTTTGAGGAGGTTATTTAAGAGAAAAATCCGTGTTTTGCTGGTGAAGGCAGAAAGAACAATTTTTGTCTCTTCTCTATAAATCTAAGTTCCGCTTGCTCCCAAGTTGACCCAGTAATTGTAATTCTAAATTAAATGTAAATGTATTGGCTGCTGGTAAAGGTCATTCCACATAAAATGGCTATGTTTGCCTCTCCTTCAGATGCATGAATACTAAACATGTATAATTCACAGGATCATTAGCAGATAAAGATGTTTCCCACCTCTGCTCCCTAATCCTCACACAAACCCATTTTATACGTCAGTGGGCAAAAAGAAAACTGTTCACTCTTATTTAATGCTTGTAGATCGGGCTGTCTGCTGTGAAAAAATGCAAGTGCTCAGCATTCATCAGGATCCAGCCCACTGGAAATTAAATCCATGTCTTAGAGGAGGCACAATGACCACAGGATGTCCTTCGGGGCTCTGAGCAATTGAGTCCCCCGCTCTGCCAGTTCCTCACCTTGGCTTGAAAAGGGTGGGCTTGGGTCAAGGTCTGTGAAACCTCCTCCAAACCTCCTCTCAGGGGAATTGGGGAATGCAGGTCTAAAAAGGACCCAGGTAGAAAGCACTGATTATCTCTGGAGCTCCTTGGGGTGAGCTGGGTCACATTGTTGCTGCTCAGGGAGCTCCTGAAACTGGGCAATAACAAGCAGGTGGAGCAGAGCTTCAAAGCTGATGAGGACTTTTCCACCACCAAGTGCTGAAGAAGGAAAACCAGGAATCATCGCCTGGCGATGGCAGGAGGTGGCCAGGCAGTTTCTCTGCACAGAGTAAGGCAGTAATTCACAGCATCCTCAAGTCACTGAGCCTCTTGTTGTCTGAGAATGCCACAATTTCCTCAGCTGTGATCAGAATTGTTCAAGGTTTAGGATTTTCTCCACTCTTTGTTGACTGATTGCAAACAATCTGCCACAATCTGCTGGAGCTGCCACGCTCTGGAGGCAGAATGAGCAGTGGGTGCTGATGCCAATGGCACAGCTTTGCTCTCGAGGCCCTGCTGGTGGTTCCTGAGCCAGGTGAGGGTTTTGCAGCCACCCCCATCTGCAGGGAATTGCCCTCGGTGGGAGGCTGAGTACCAGATCCACTGCCTGGCCCTGGCATAGGAGTGAGGAGGGTCTGGCTTACCTGCAAGCAGCTGAGCCAGCTCTGTGCTCTCAGGGCAGCTGAGATTCACCCCTGGCAGTTTTGGGGGCCCCTCCTCCAGCCCCACCAGATGCTCACTTCTGGAATGTGCTGCCTTGGAAAAGCACGGGTTCTGTGACAGCAGAGGTTGCCAGCTCAGCATCCCTGAAGACAGCCCCAAACCACCCCGAATTTGGCTGCAGATGGACACAGGATGGATAAGCTCCAGCTGTTCCCTCTCATCTGAGGCACCTCCCAGGGAGCAGCAGGGGTTGGGATGCTCTCTGGGTTTGTGTCCTCCCCATCACAGGAATTGTTCCTGGGGCTGAGCAGAGCGTGCTGCCCTCAGGTTTATTGATCAGCAGCCTTGAGCACAGTGCAGTAACATTGGGAAGAGTGGGAAGCCAGGCAGCAGCAGCAGTGTGGAACCATGCAGGAGGTGAGGCTGGAGACACAAATACCCCCAGCATGGGGCTGCAGTGCCCCAGAGATCACTCAAGAACCCAGGACACAGGGCTGGCACCATCCCACAGGTCTGAGGGTTTGGGCTTCAGGGGGCTTCCAGCTGTGGGCAGAGGGCTGGGGGCACACAGGGGTGGTGCACACAGGGAGCAGCAGGTTCAGTGCCCTGGAGGCTCTCCCTGAGCCACTGCTGCTCACCCAGGCCTGGCTGTGCCTGTCCCAAGGGTGATGCAGGTCCTTCCTCTGTGCCCTGAGGAAAAGCCAAGCCTTGCTGACTCTCAGGGTGACCGAGGTGCCCTGGGTGCTGCTCAGAGGGGTGAGGTGCCTGCTGTTGATGAGTGAGGGTTCCCTGCAGCAGTCCCAGCACAGGTGGTGCAGTCCCTGGCCAGGGAGATGTTCTCCCTGCCCTGGAAGCATCTCCCCAAACGCTCAGGGAGGCTTGCAGGACCTGGGCACGGCTCCAGGGGCTGCTGGGCTGCTCATGCCTCCTGTCCTTCAGCTGGCTGGGAGGTTTGCAGCAAGGAGAGAGCTGGCAGGCCCTTCCTGGAAGGTGCTCATTCATGCACTGACATGTTTATTTGCATACAGACATTTTAGGCTTTTTGTTGTTGGCTGACTTATTGTACGAGTTCTCAAAGCTGTGATATTGAATTATAAATTGAGACAGTGTATCCATGAAAGATTGCTCTTTGACTATAGGCAGCACTATCAAATATGACAGTCACAATAAATGCATGCTTTAAAGCCAAGCTAAATATGCTCTGCTATCCAAGATGTGCAAATCAAGCAAGTAGAAAAATAACTATAATATTTTTTTTTCACAAACAAATCCCAAACCTTGGGTGATGATTTTGTTTAGCTTTATGTCTTGGCTCCTTGGCAAAATACTCAGGCAGCAGATAATGAAATTACCTACTTTTGCTGTCTTTGTTCATGACAACACATAAATTAAGAATTATGCCCTTTCAAATTAAACTTATCGTTTTTGCAGAAATTAGAGTGTAATTTCTGCTGCAGGTTGGAGGTGAGGGAGGGGGAGGTGGTTCAGCTTCTGTGGGGTTCCCCTGTGCTGTGCCCACTCCCAGGAGCAGCAGCTGAGCATCCCAGTGGTCCTGGGCTGGTCCCCACCACCAGCAGGGTCCTCTCCTCTCCTCTCCTGGCTGCTCTGACTCATTTGTGCTCCCCTCGGAGGCCTGGAGGCTGAGCAGTGACACTCGGCTGAGGATTTAACCAACCCCGGGTCTCACCTAAACGCTGCCTTGAAAGTTGCCACAGTCGGGCATCGCTGGGAGGGAGCGCTCCCCTCCCTCTGCAGGGGAATTGTTTTGCCTCCCCCTGCATGCCATGCGCAGGGTGCTGTAATGCTGCCTGACTGGGTGACAGCAAAATAATGTTTGCCTTAATTGAATTTCAGATCGGGAGCGTGGGCTGCAGCCCGCGGGGCTGGGGGGCTCTGGTGCTCCTTTGGGGTGGGGGATCCGGGCTCCCCGCGGGGCTGAGGCGATGCTGAGGGACAGAGGAATTATTTGTTCAAGTGAGTGGTGCGTGTCTGGCCATCCCTGCCTCAGGACCGGACGGCTGGGTCACGGCAAGGTTGTTCAGCAAGGCTGTGTCATTTCCTGAGGATGCCAGCGGCAGGAGGAAGGATGGAGCGTGCCGGGGGTGACGCTGGCCAGCCCCAGGTGGGCTGCGGAGCTGGGAGAACTTCTGTCCACCCCAAACACCTCAGACGGATTTAATAGTCTACAAAATCCATTATGAAACCCAAGGACGTATTTCCACAAACAGGAGGCTGAATTTAGCACTTGGAGCTCTCTGTTCCCGGGCCCTGCAGGCACAGTGCAAACCTGGGCATGGCAGTGGCAGTGGCAGTCCTGTTCCCAGCCGTGGTCCCCTCTCAAACAGGAGGCTGAATTTAGCACTTGGAGCTCTCTGTTCCCGGGCCCTGCAGGCACGGTGCAAACCTGGGCAGGCAGTCCTGTTCCCAGCCATGGTCCCCTCCACGAGACCACCCAGGCCCCCTTCCCAGAGGTGATTGCTGGGATCCAGAGGTGACAGCAGTGCTGGGTCTTCATCCCTGGCAGAGCCCAGCAGGATCCAAGGGCAGGGTGTAGATGATGTACAGTAACACGGCCCTGTGAGATAGCCAGGGCACCCTAAACACATCCCTGACCCCCTGCAGCCCTCCAGCTCCACAGGCAGTGGTTTCTCTCCCACAGAACCTCCCTCCCAGCTTGCAAGTGCTGGGCGAGCTGCATCACCCCTGGCAGGGTTCTGTGGGCTCCCTGCCCTGGCAGAGCTCTCCTGCAAGCTGTGAGGATGCTGCTGGCCTGCACCGAGGCCTGGATCTGGCCCAGAAGGGGTTGTGCCTCAGCTCCTGGGGCACTGGTGCAGCAGGAGCCCGAGAGGTGCTTGCACAGCCTCTCCTTGTGCTCTCATTCCCAGTGAGCTGCAGGTGAATTCCCAGAGCTCCCAACTCTGGCAGAAGGATTTGAGGGTTAGAGGGTGATGGGCTGATTTGAGAATCAGAGGGTGATGGGGTGGCTGCCCAAGCCCTCTGTGTGCAGGGGATGAGTGGTGCTGGGGAGCAGAAAAAGACTCACCACAGACCCCAAGCCACACAGTATCCTGTGCTGATTCCCAAATGTGTCCATCACTGAGGGGCTGAGTTTACTGCAGGAGTTTGAGGGTGCTGTGCCTGGCTCAGCCTGACTCAGGCTCCTGTGCCCTGTGGGCAGGTGGAGGCTTCATTCTGCTGGAGCAGCCCCTGGGGTGCTGCATGTGCAGCAGAGACCCTGGCCATGGGATGGGTGAGCATGGCTGGCAGTGGTGACCCCCCTCTGCTGGGTGCTCTCTGCCACCTCCCCAGCCCTTTGCATCAGCCCCCTTGGTGCTGCTGGAGTTTTCCAGGCTGTCCTGCAGTGCTGGTCTGGGTCCAATGGCCCTGAAGGTGGTGGCTCTGCTCCCTCTCCAGGCTGGCTCCTGTCTCCTGCTGGTTTTGAGCAGTGGCTGGCAGGAGCACTTGTGCTTCTTCCTTCCAGCCTGTTGTTTCCAGGTTCAGTGAGTAATTCCCGATGAGCTGTGATTTCTAAAATTAAATCCTTAGGATTATGAATAAGAGGGCTGAATTAATATTCCTGCAGTGTGTGCTGTGTTAACTCCCTCTGGGATGTCTCACCTGATGGCTGTGCCTCCCTTGCAGGCCTGGCCCTCCTGCCACTGGTCCCAGTGCTGCTGTGGCCAGCCAGAGCAGGATGGAGCTGCTTGGTGCAGACCTGGACCCAGCTGAGAGTGGATGTGCGGGCCACAGCTGCTCTCCATGCTGATCTCATATTTGAAAATATCTTATTTAGGTCAGATTTCTTTTTTTTCCAGGCAGATCTTCTGCCAGTCTTTGTTTAATCTGAGCTGTCTAATTGGGGCCCCCAAATTGGGCTGAACATGCTGTTAGTCTCATTGAAGAGCTCTGGCCTCATGGGCTGGGTTTTTTCTTTTCCCTTTTTGCAGAGGATTGATTTTCCTGCCAGTGTGATTCCTCCCCACTGAAGTTCCCATCACTGCAAAGTTCAGGCTCCTCTTTGTTCTAATTATCGCTGTCTCCACACAAAGTGAAAGAGGCAAATGCTCTGCTCTATTTTAGGTGTAACTGAGATGATAGTCCTGCACAGCTGGGAAGGCTGCAGGATGCTCCTGCTCAAAGGATCATCTTTCCTTGAGCTGAAACAAAGGAGCAGCCAGTCTTGGGAGCACCTCAGGAAAGGCCACGTCTACCTGGCCAGGCTGTCCTCAGCAGGGAGCAGCATTGCTGTCCCCTCGCCAAGGCAGCAGCTTTCCCTCCCCTGTGGAGAAACTGGAATTTTTATCATCCCTGAAGTGCCCCGTGGACGCTCCTTGTCCTCCCATGATAGGGGAGCAGATGCCCCATCCCTGGTGACAGTAAAGGCCAGCTTGGATAGAGCTCTGCTCAGCCTGGTCTGGTGAAAGGCGTCCCTGCCCACGGCAGGGCAGCTGGACTGGATGAACCTTAGAGGTCCCTTTTAATCCAAACCATTCTGTGATAGGAAAAGGAGCCCTCCCATGGGTTGCTCCAGGGTTGCTCTTCCTCAGGATGGAGAGTGGTGCTCCAGTAAGGAGACCTTCTACTGCCTTCAGTTATTCCAGTTCCTCAGGAAAGTCCACAGAGAGCTGGGGCTGTTTCTCCCACCAGTCTGCCACAATTCTGTTTGCCATCAGCACACCAGGCAGCAGGAGCGATGCCAGCTGCAGGTGAGGCCCTGCTGTGCCCTCCTGGGGCTGGCTGTGCCCAGCAGCAGCTGTGCAGCTCTGCCTCTCCACACCACTCTCAGCTTTGCCCGTGGATCCCACCAGCCCTACAGGTGACATTCCTGGGGGCAAATGGCCCTGGCAGCCACGAGTGGGTCTGTTGAGTGGCACTGGCACCATGGGCATATCCTCGCCCCCAGAGGGACAGGATGTTGCTCTGGAGAAGGGAAAATAACAGGGCTGATAGTCCAGCTGGCACAGCAGGCTGTGGGCAGCCCCTGCACCCCCGGGAAGCACCTCCAGGGGCTCAGCCAGACCCTGAAGCTGCTCAGTGTGCTGCCATCCCCATTATATTGGCTCTTCCAGCCCGTGCTGGGCAGGCTGCACATGGGACACGGGATAAAATCCATCCCTGTGTGATTACCTGGGATTTCCCCTCTCTAGCTGGCCTGAGCAGGGGGCTGTGTAATTCCAAGAGAAGCTGAGTTTGAGTCATGCAGCCGTGAGCAGATGACGTTACTGAGCCCCCTGAGCTCAGTGGCATTTCTCAGGTGAAGTGCTCTTTTACTGCTCAGATTAACTGTTGATGAAAAGGAGATTTTTTGAGAAGGCTTCTCCTGACAAAATATTTGAAAGTGTTTTAAAATAGTTTGCATGGAAACATGGAAAATTCAGGTTGGAAGGAGCCGTGGGGATCATCTGTTGTGCCCTCCCTGCCAAAAGCAAACTCAACCTGAGCTGCATCCAGCTTTGATTCCATACCTTATTTTTACATTTTTTAGTGCAAATCTGATGAAAAATTTCATCTTGGTGCAACCTTCAAAATCTCTGTCAAAACAGTTCAACTGAAACTTCTGCTGGAAGTAGCTGAAAAGGTTGGCATTGAAAGAAACATTTCCAAATGAAATGTTTACTGACCCCCTCTGGATCCTTTCAGTGCTTTTTATTTTTCTGTCTGGTTTTGAGCAGGAAAATTTTGTAAGATCTTCAGATCTGGAGGTGGGAATGGGCTGTGACTGAGCCACCTTCGTCCTCCCTCCCACATGGGAGGCTTGGGTTGTGCTGTGCCCTTTTGGGAGCTCTGGCAGGGACTGCTTGGGGACAGTGGCACAAATGGCCACAAATCCTGCAGATTTGTATCAGACATGGGCTTGATTAAAAATGAATGAATGAATTTAAACCTTCTTGCTCTGTGTGGTGAGGATGGGACTTCCAAAGGCAGAGTGTGTGCATAGAAAGGATCTGTATTTTATTACTCTCATCCTGGGTTCTTTTCCCCCTTGTTACTAATCTCATTATGTTTAAGACTATAAATTTAGGTTGGCACAAATCTGTATTGCTAAAATATTTTACCTCGAGTTCTTGGAAGCTCTCTCCATCTGTGAGGATAATACTAAGTATTAATTAACCAGCTAATCCTAGGCAGTGCTTGGAAAACATAAAACATGACAAAGAAGCAAGTCCAAAGTGCAATTTCATTCTTCTCCAAGCAAACCTGTCCTTTTGCCAGGGAAGAAGGCTTTGGGGCCTCTTTTTGCTTTGAGAACAGCATTCAGCTTGCTTCAAGTATCTGCTCAAAGCTTCAAATCACTTTTTGAATCAGAAAGGGAGATTGAAGGGTGGCCAGGACAGTGTGAGCATGTGGGGTATCCCAAGGGACAGCAGCAGCTGTTTCTCTGTCCCTGCCAGGGCAGCACATCCAGCAGGCAAAGGGATGGAGCAGGGCTGGGTCCTGTGCCCTGGCCCGGGGGCTCATTTTTGCCCCCTGATACTTGTGACAGTTTCTGGCTCCTCTCGGTGTGTTGCAAACAAAAAGCTCACATTTAGCAACACATCTGCTCCCCTGTCATCTGAGGCCTTGTCTTTGTGGCCCAGAGAAGTCCCTCTGAGGAGTGTTGGGTCCCGGATTAGGGTGAGGGTTCAGCTGTGGAGCAGGCTCCAAAGGGAGTGCAGGTAAATGTGGGCTGGGCTTTGTGTGGATGCCTGGCAGCCTCCCTTCAGCCTGGCACCAGCACCATGTCCTGTGCCATGTCCTGAGGTCACTGGGATGTGTCTCAGGAGTGTGGGGCAGGTGAGTGTTAGGGAGAAAATGAGGAGTTTGGGGGTCTGGCTGAGCCTGGGGATAGAGCAGGGCTGGGGAAAGGGCTCGTGCAGCAGGAGATGGGATTCTGTGGCTTGGTGTGCCAGACATTGTGCATCTGGCTGGGGATCAGGGGCATCCTGGAAAGTCATAGCAGGTTTATCCCTACATCTCCTGGGTGTTTTGGAAAATCCTGCCTCTGGTGCTCATTGCCACAGCCTCTGCAGAACCTTGGCTCTGTTTGCCTCCAGACAATGCCAAGTGAAGTTTTTATCTGCTAATATGATCTCGAGGTGCCATGAGCAGGTGCACTGGGTTCCCAGTGTGTATTCACAGCAGCTGCTCTGGTCCCTCCAGTGTCTGTCTGCTCAGAGGAGCTGGGCACGCTGCTGTGGGCATGAGCAGAGCCAGCACTGGTGCCTTGCACCCCTTCAGCCTCAGCTCTGGGTGTTTGGCTGCAGAGGAGCCTGCACAAAGCCTTGTGTTGCTCAGAGCGGGGTGGCTGAGCTCGTGGCTCTCTGTGAATCCCTCTGCACACACAGCAGGTGCAGCGGCAGCCCGGAGCTGGGAGAGGCTGTGGGACGTGCAGCCCTGTCACCACTGCAGAGAGCTGGCACAGCCTTGGCACAGCCCTGCAGCACCCCTCTGCCTCCTGCTCCCACTCTGCCTGGCGTTTGCAAAAGCACCTCTGCCCAGCCACGCATCAGGGGCTTATGGGGTCGCTGGGCTGGACCCTGCAGGGAGGTGAAGTCAGGAACAAGGGCTGGACAGGACACAGGAAGCTCACCCATGAGGTGGTGGAGCTGGTGTCTCACAGGGGAAATGGTGCTGGAGGGAGCACAAAACCAACGGGATTGTTCTGCATCCATCCCAACACTCCATCCTGGTAGCCAAGTGATTTTTTAACACTTTTCTCTGAGCAGCACAACGGTGCTGTGCATCAGGGAGGGGCAGCAGGTTCCCGTGGGTCGGGTCTGTCAGGAGCCTGTGGGCACGAGTGTCCTTTCTCCTGTGATCCAAGGCCAGGGCTGTGTGTCCTGCCCACAAATATCCCGAGTCCTGGAGGAGCTGTGGAGTGTCCTCTGTGGGCACCTTCCAGGTAACTCAGGGCCCAGTTTCACTGTGTTCAGTAGGGGTTAAGGAAAGTCAATCCATTTCCATGTAGCGTTTTCCATTGGGGAAACAAACTCTGGAGCTGAGGGCTGATAAATCGCATTGGAGATCATCCTGTCCATGGTGTGGACACTTGCACTGTGTCCAGTCCTGCAGGGGAGGCCTGGGGAAGCTGTCTGTGCCTCCAGAGCACAGCCATGGCCAAGCCAGTGCTATCCCTCTGGATCCCAGAATCCAGGCTGGGTCAGGCTGAGGGGCCACAGGGCTCCCCTGGTGCCACCTCCCTGCTCCAGCAGGGCCAGCCCAGAGCTCAGGGCACAGCAGGGTGTGCTCACAGCTCTGCAGTGTCCCCAGGCAGGGACACTCCACAGCCTCTGCCCCCTCTGCTCAGGGCTGGCACTGCCAGGGCAGCAGTTCTGCCTCCTGGGCAGGGGCAGCTCCTGGGCTCAGGCCCTGCCCGTGGCTCTGGGGCCATGGCTGGGCCTGGAGCAGAGCCTGGGCCTGCCCCGAGCCTGCACACTGGGACACACTGGGACAGACTGGGACAGACTGGGACACACAGGGACAAACTGGGACACACAGGGACACACTGGGATAGACAGGGACAGAGACAGGGACACAGAGGGACACACTGGGACAGACCCAGGGACAGAGGGACAGACAGACAGGGACACAGGGACACCCATGGACACCCAGGGCTAAGAGACATCTGCCCTTCAGAGGGGACTTTGTTCTCCTCCAGTCACAGCAGAGCTGCAAGTGCTGACACCATTCCCGACTTCAAATCAAACTCCCACACTCACTCCTGCTTTCAGAGCTGTTTTTCTTCACTGTTTTCAACCCTGGAGAGCTCTGAGTGTAAATTAGGAGGTAGAGGGTGATAAACTGAGGTTGGGGACAGAGATGTGATGTAGACTGTGGGGTTTTGTGGCCACCACAATGTACAGCAAGGCAGGACACCTGTCCCAGCCCCACCCCACCTTCACAGCAGCCTCTCTCCAGGCAGGGCATCCCCCCAGCCCTGTGAGACCAGCACAGACAGTGGAGCTGCTCTCCATTGCAGGAACCCACTGTGGTGTCCCTGCCCATGGCAGGGGGTTGGGATGGGGTGATCTATAAGGTCCCTTCCAACCCAAACTATTCTGTGTTTCTGTGATTCCTACAACAGCCTGTCTGCTTCAGACAGTGCTCTGTTGATCTTGAATTGGTGTTGGGATTTGAAAAACCTGCACTGCTCTTTGAAAAGCCCAGATCAAAAGCAGTATGTTAAGTATCTCCAGCCAGGTGCAGCAGGGAGCAGGGAAGGTGCTGCTCAGCAGCACAAACCAGAGGGTTGTGATGCATGAGGTCAATTTTGGCCCTGGACACAGAAAGCAGAAAATCAAAGAGTGTGAGGAATTGAAAAGGGGATCTGAGGCCAAGTGTTA
The DNA here is from genome assembly GCF_014805655.1 of Passer montanus. Taxonomy (NCBI): domain Eukaryota; kingdom Metazoa; phylum Chordata; class Aves; order Passeriformes; family Passeridae; genus Passer; species Passer montanus. The sequence continues at coordinate 884,433 of NW_024360166.1, read as the reverse complement.
CCTCTGTGCCAGCAGTTATAAAGCAAGGGATTGTTTCATACAGTGCTGTGTGTGAGGAGGGACTCGCTGCCTGAACAATGTTCCTGACCTTGCAGGGATCCAGGACCTTCCTTTCCTGGTGTTCTTGGAGCAAGGCTGAGTCCCCACCCATGGTGGGACCAGCTTCTCTTCCTCCTCTCTCTGTCCTTCATGTTCAGATTTGGCAAGTGGCATCTGCTGGGAATTCCTGGTAGCCCAGGATAGTCCTGCTCCTCCTGCCTGCTGCTCTGCAGAGTCGCTCCTGCCCACTGACAGGCAAGGCCAATCCCAGCAACAAGCGTGCTGGGAAAGCTGCTGCTTTCAACCCTCACACTGGCTTTAGACAGCAAAGAAACAGAGGAAGCAGAGATGGAGCCCCTGGAAAGAGCAGTATCCCCTTGATGGCTCTTGGAGGAGAGGCATCTGGGGGTTATGGCTGCTGTCCCTGCCCAGCTGTGTGTCCTGGGGCCTCTGAGGGGGCAGCAGTGGCCATGGCTGGTGTGGCTCCCACTGCTGGGAGCCTCGTGCTCAGTTCTGTTGTGAGTCAGGGCAAATGCAGGGCTGGTGTGAGTGCTCTGAGCTCCGTGCTGATCTGATGTGACGTGCCACATCTGTCCTGCTCACAGGGCAGGCATGGCCCCTGCTAGACTAGGTAGAACAGGACCTGCAAGTCCTCCTGGCACAGCCACCTCGCACCAGCTGGAGGTACTTTTGTTGCAGGGCTTGTGCCAGTTCTCTCTGAGATATCAACTGGAAAGACTTTTTTTCTCTTCTAAATGCATAAGGATTTCTGCCAGTATTGTAATGTCACATGGAAATCTGCTTCTGCATACATACCTCTTATTACTGGAGTAGCAAATGATCTTAATGGGGACTTGGCCAAACCTCTCCAGCTTGAAGGATCTATGTAAAATTTGAATGTGTGCTTCCTCAAAGCCTATAAAGAAACCTATTTCACCTGTAGCACATCCCAGCCTTGAAAATGCCTTCTCAAACGTGGCTGGGCAACCCAGGCAAGGCATCTCCTCCCCACAGCAAAGCCTGCACCTCCTCACAGCCCTGGGCTGTTTGGTCCTCAGCTCTGCTCTGACCTTGGTCTGTCTGTATGTCCTGGCTGAGCAATTTCAGCTCTGCCAGTCCAGTTCTGAGCAAACCAGGGAGGTTCCCCATCCCAGGGCAGGTGCTGCCTGTGGGGCATCCCTGGGCTCAGAGGTGTGACGTGGTTATGGGATCCCACCAAGGTGGGGTGGGGCCCTGTGCAGCCTGATCTGGTGGTGCCATCCCTGTCCCTGGCAGGGGGCTGGAACTGGATGTGCTTTGAGGTGCCTTCCAGCCCAAACCATTCCCATTCCCCTGCTGGCAAATGGGAACAGAAGACTGGCACCTCACACATGGCAGAAGGCGGTGGTGCCAAAGCCCCATAACCAGCCCAAAGGGGCCATGGGCAGGCTCTGCACTGCCTGCAGCAGGATGGGCCTGCAGGAGCTGCTCCTGCCTGCCCCTTAAACACTGCCCCAGCTCCCTGGGGAGAGACCACGACTGAGCCTGTGCTGTTCACATTCCCTGAGGAGCTGCCTCAGATCAGTTTAAAGATACCTGTGAAGTACTCACCCTGCTGCAGTCAAAGACTAAACTCCTTTTGCCTTCAAAGGTGGGACGGTTTCCCACAGAGCCTGTATCTCCCATCCCCTCCTCCTCAGATCCTGCTCCTGGACCTTTAGATGTCCTTCTCTTTTAACTTGACTTGATTTGTGAAGTCTGGAGCTATATTTGGGTTGGAATAAGCTGTGTTTGCCCCCTAACATCATTTGCTGAGCAATTTGGAGCTGGGTTTTGCATCACTTGTCAAGCGGCTGTGTCCCACGGCGATGCCGTGTCGAGTGTGCTGTCTCGGGAGCTGCTCTGGAGCAGGAGTCTCTGAAGGCATCTGTGCCCTCTGGGCTTTTTTCTTCTAGGTTTTAGGTTTGCTCCAACTTGGAGGAAAAAATCAAAACAACATTTCACTCCCTGGAGGGGCATAAAGTTCTGCCCTGGCTCTGTGGGCTGTGATAGTCTGGGGGATCTGTTCCAAGGGCAGTCCTAACTGCCTGGTTTCCAGCTTAACTGATCAAAATCCCTGTGGAGCTTCCCAGTTTTGACAAATCACTAATTTCTACCAGAAAACTGTTTAGCTCTGAATTTTCCTGACTCCTGGTAATGCATCTAGACTGTAGGAAACATCTAAGAAATCCATTCTCCCTTCTTCCTTGGGTCACAAAAACAACTGTGCATGAGCCAGGGATGCTGGGCTGCCTCTGAGGAAATACAGCTTGTTCCGCTGGCATTTTTTTGAATTTACATAGTGTCCCTGAAATCAGAATCTCAAAAATTATCCTTAATTATCATTAAGTTCTTCTCTGCTGCTTCATGCTTTCGCTCAGCTTCACAAAATTCTGATAATTCCAGCATTTCCCCATCCCTCCGGCTTTAATTTGCAGCCCATCACAATGCTGGTTAAGAGAATCAATCTCCAAGTTCATTACCTCAAGCTCTTTCCCGATATGTTCTCCCGTAGTTTGGATAGATTGTGGTCTTTCTTCAGGTCTTTATTTTTCTCTGCTGTGGCTGATTGAAATAAATTACCCTGGGTGAGGAACAGGAGGCTGATGCTGCATCCTCGGCATGGAACATCCCAGTGCTGGCTCCAGCGGGTGCAGAGCCAGTCCCCCCAACAGAGAAAGGTTGGTCATTCAAGTGTCAGGTGGTGACCCTCGGCATGGAACATCCCAGTGCTGGCTCCAGCGGGTGCAGAGTGGCCCCAACAGAGAAAGGTTGGTCACTCAAGTGTCAGGTGGTGATATTCATTGGATCTCAGAATGCTTTGCGTTGGGTGGGACCTGAAACTCAACTTGTTCCACCTCCTGCCATGTCAGGCACACCTCCCACTGTCCCACTCCAAGTCCTGTCCAACCTGGCCTTGGACACTGCCAGGGATCCAGGGGCAGCCACAGCTGCTCTGGGCACCCTGTGCCAGGGCCTCCCACCATGCCAGGGAACAATTCCTAATTCCCAATATCCCATCCATCCCTGCCCTCTGGCAGTGGGAGCCATTCCCTGTGTCCTGCCCCTCCATCCCTTGTCCCCAGTCCCTCTCCAGCTCTCCTGGAGCCCTTTTAGGCCCTGGGAGGGCTCTGAGCTCTCCCTGGAGCCTTCTCTCCCCCAGTATCACGGAGTTTGTCTTTGCAGTTCCTTGAGGGAGTTGGTATTTGTGCAGCTGTGAGTCAGGGTGTGCCCAGGGTGCATGCAGGACTCTCCTCCCGCTTCCAGGTGTTCATGGGGCTGCTGTGGCCTCGGGCGATGCGAGAGATGGGCAATGCCAGGAAAACAGGGCACGGCTCCTCATTCCCTCTGCCCTTCAGAGCACAGCAAGGGCAGCCTGGTGCAGTACAGAGCTGTAGCTGCATGGCAAGAGTGGCTGTCTCTGGCCAGTCCTCCCGCCTGGCGCTGGCCATAAATCATGTCCCGACACTCCCTGTAAAAGCTGAAGCTTTTCTTAGTGCCTCAGCATCCCCAGTGGGCACTAGTGCTGCACCAGGCTCTGCCTGCACTCACACCAGCTCTTCAGTAACTCCAGGTGTCAGCTGTTCAGAGGGGTTGTGTTTATTAAGGTCCAGACCAGCTGCTTGGGCACGACATTTGGCTGTACCTGTCCCAGCCCCGGGAATCTCATTGCTCCTCACGCTGCAGCAGCTCCGTCCTGCCCGGGATCCTGCTGCTGCTGCCCTGTGGGTGTTGGTTGGATTTTCCCGCTGACAGAGCCAGGCTCACTGCTGGAATCATGGCTTTTTATCAGTCCTTTGGTTTGTCCTGGGGACCAGGAGCACCTCGTGTCCCACGGCTGTGGCAGCAGGTGAGGGATGAACCCATGGGTCATGTTCAACACCAATGAAAAGCTGTCTATAACCACAAACAATTATTTCTTTAAGGTGTGTTGGCTTTCCACTAGAAAAAGAAGGAAAAACGTTTTAAGGGCTTGAAACATGAAGTCTCAAGTGAAGTATTTGTTTTAACACCACCCCCTTATCCCTGTTCCCTTTAAGCAAAGTGAGCTTTCATAACCTTGTTTGGCCACAGTCCGGGTGGCCTTGAGGGCAGCAACAGCTGTCGTTTTGGGGGCAGAAAGAGAAAAGATTAGCCAATATGTGCTGGAGAAATTGGTGCTGTTCTTCTTCTCAATGTCTGATCCCGTTTCCCTGAGGACAAAGACCAGAACAAGGCAGAAGAGGAAGGAGCAGCATCCTTGCAGCCTGGAGAGCCCCTGTTCCCATTCCTCACGGGGTGGCAGCAGCAGCAGCCTCTTCCCCTGGGGCTCCATACACCAAGGAAGGCTTTAGGAAACATTTGGGTACTGAGCACTGCTCCCCAGGACAGGCCTCTGCCCTCGGTGCCCTCTCTGCATCCATGGAGGACAACATCACTCCGCAGTCTGCCTCTGCTGAAATGTCAAAATTCGGACAAACCAGTAATTTTTCTGCAGAGTGCAAAGTCCCAGTGGATCAACCACAAAATCTGCAGTAAAGGACACATCCTCCTGGCCTTCTTATTTGTGTCTGCAGTGTCCCTGGCTCATTAGTGGGGATTTATTCCTGCAGATCCAGTGGGATGCCTGCCTGGGCTGTGAGCAGCCTGTGCTGCCCCTGTCCTTCGCAGTGGCTCTACTGACTCTGCCTGTCCCAGCACCCCTGCCCTCCAGGGAGCTGCCTCAGAGCTGCTTCCAAGCTGGGCAAGAAATCAGATTTGCAGCCCAATCCCTGTTCCCTACTTAATTTGGATGCAGGAAAAGCAGGACAACAAACCACACTTACACAGTAGCTGTGCTGGGTGTGACCCCACTGTGCCCACGGCCTCTCCTGCCCCTGGCACTGTCCTCTCCTGCTTTCCTGTGGGGTTATTTCCCTGCAGAGCAGCTTAAGACACCTGCAGGTCCCATCCTGTGGGCACATCCATGGGATGACTCCCCACAGGTGCCACGTGCCCAAGGTTATTGCAGCTGAGAGCCGGGCTGGCCGCACCGGAGGCTCCCAGATATTTGTTTGCTTTCCTCCATTCCTCCTGTTGACTTTGCAGGAGCAATATGAGCACGCAGGGACCTGCATACAGATGGCCCCGTGTGGCTGGCAGCTGAATCACGCCTCTCCTCCTATTTTTTCTTCAAACCCGGCCCCCGCTGACATTGAATTAAGGGCTTTTATTATCACTTGTGCAGAGATTTTTCTTTGCCCGTGCCTGTGCAGCCACGGCCAAGCGCTGCCATCCCGGCTGCCCCGCTATTAATAGCTGCTTTTACCTTTCATGTGTGAGGCCCAGCACTTTTATTGCAGCTCTTTGGATGCACTTCAGGTGTTTCCAATTCTCCCAGCAATGTCTTCTCCTCGTTGAAATTCTTCGTGCCTATTTTTACTTCTTTTTATCTCAAATCCTTTTTTCTCCCCCAGAAATGATCCTGCCAGAGGATGATTTTGTTGGTTGTACTGCTCTTGCATTTTAGACTTCTCAAGGACTAATGAACTTTATTAGATTATAATGAACTTATTACTCAGTGCTGCTGACCCGCTTTTGAAAGAACTTGAATTATTATTTGGAACAGGCCTGTTGAGGGACTTTATTTTTTTTTTCAGAGCAGTGTGGGTATATTAACTAATCAGAGGCACATTTTTTTTCTTTACATTAATTATCTAAGATTCACGTGAAATAGAATTGGTCTGCACTGATGGAGAGCCAGGGTGTGGGGATGGGGCTGCTTCATTCTCCAAGTGGGTTGGAGGAGCTGTTCCATGATGGATTATTGGGTTCCCATCTCTTGCCTCTCTCCAGAGCATCATTCTCCCTCCTATCCTTGAGTCTCATCCTCTCCAGTTTTTGGGCTCCAGCTCCCACCCTCACAGCCAAGGGATGCTCTAGGTGAAAGCCCAGGGAATCTTGCACCCTCATGCTGGCTCTGAGAGTGCTTTAATGTCCATTGGATTCGGGGTGTCCCCAGCTGAGCTCGAGGCTGGGTGGGTGAGTGTGGCTCTGGGGGAGGAGTGGTCACTGGGTAGGAATGGATGGGCACGAACATTGGGATGAATCTCCAGGGAGACCTCACAGCTCTTCCAGGCCCTAAAGGGTTTCCAAGAGAGCTGGAGAGAGACCTGGGACAAGGCCTGGAGAAACAGGACACAGGGAATGGCTTCCCACTGCCAGAGGGCAGGGATAGATGGGATATTGGGAGGGAATTGTTCCCTGGGAGGGTGGGCAGACCCTGGCACAGGGTGCCCAGAGCAGCTGTGGCTGCCCCTGCATCCCTGGCAGTGCCCAAGGCCAGGCTGGACAGGGCTTGGAGCAGCCTGGGACAGTGTAAGGTGTCCCTGCCACTGGCAGGAGTGGAATGGGATGGGCTTTAAGGTCCCTTCTCCTCCAAACCATTCTGTGATAAACTCTGGGCTGCCACTTGGTGACTTCCAGCAATGCCACATCCGTCAGTGGCAGTACCAGTGCTGTTAAATCCCACATACTGAGATCTGGAGCATGAGCTCCCATGGCTGCAGCTTTCCACCTTTCTGTTGAGCACCTTTTCCTCCCTCCCAACCCTCTTCTCTTGCTTGTTGGGCTTTGTTTCCAAATTTCCCCTGGTGCTGGTGGCTCCCTGCCGTGACTCCTCGCCAGCCCTGCAGCGTGGCCAGGGGTGGGAGCCCCGTTCCTTCAGCCCTGCTGGAACTCCGGGCTGGGAGCAGGAAGGTTCCTGAGCGCGGGGGGATGTGTGTGCAGTGAAGGGATGAGTCAGGCGTTGGCAGGGCACCGCTTCACTGCAAATCAATTTTCACCTGTGTGCAGCCTGCGCTGCTGGCTCGGAGGAGAAGAGGAGCAGGCAGGGGAGACAGGACTGAGGGAAGAGCCTCCCTACACCAGCCAGCACTCAGGACTGGGCTGCAGCCCTGCATGGGGAGGCAGGAAAGGGAAACAGCCAGAGACGAGGAGGGAGAGAGGGAAGAGAGATGCTGGCATGAATCCCAAGCCACTGGGAAGAAGAAAAGAAGCTACAGAAGAAAAGCATGGTCAGGAAAGAACAAGTGCTCCTTACTGCATCACATCAGGGTGAGATCCCATGGGAAAGGCAGCAGAGATGCCCAAAATGTGCCCTCTCTGGAGGACTTGGCTGGTGGGTGATAGCTGAGATTGCTTGATGTCCCCCAGGAGCCCACAGGTGGCCCCAAAAATGTCACTGAGTGAGGGTATTGCCCCAGGAGGGGGCTGTGGGACACCCACCTGCTGCACAGCAAATCCATGGAAGCACCTTCTCACCCCATGGCATTGACATCTGTGGGGCTGGGGACAGCATCTGTGGGACACTGGGGATGTGTGGGCAAGCAGGGGGTGAGAGATGCTGCCAGGAGCAGGGGAAACCTGCAGCCCTTCCCTCCCTTTCCCCTGCAGTGGTACCCAAACCCTGAGCCTTGCTCCTGTGCACAAAGCCACCCCTTTCTGGGAAAGCAGCAAAGGCTGCAGTGGAGTGGCACAGACCATGGGACATGTGGGACCTGTGGGACACATAGAGCAAGGCCAGGAGCATGGAAATAAGGATCAGTCACCCTGACTTTGGGATTCAGGTGCTCTTGGGATGAGGACAGACAGACTCTTGGCATCTCTGCCCCCCCCATGAATGTGGTGCCCCCCCTGCTCTGGCTGCAGGGGCAGTTCTCTCCCAGAAGTGCCCCCATGTTGTGCTGGGAATGTTTTCCCCTGCTGCTGCCCTGGGAGATGCAGAGCTGTGACATGGGGTGGGTGCAGGGCTGCCCGTGGGGTCACAGCAGCGGGGATGAAGTCCTGAGCTCTTGGCAGACAGGAACTGCTGCAGGGCAGTGGTGACAGGAGAACCTTGTGCTGCATGAGGAGACAGTCCCCACAAACCTGCCCTGTCCCAGTCTGTGCTGAGGCCAGGGTGGACACCAGGCTGCTCTGGGTGGGGTCCACTGTGACCCTTCACTGCCTCAGGCCCATTGAGCTGAGGTGTCCTTACTGACCGATTCCAAGGCACAACAAGGCACTCCGTGACCTTTCTTCCCCTCTAGAAGCTTTGCTGGGGACCTCAACAAGTTTGGGGGTCATAAATCCAAGAAATGGGATTTTTGTTTTTCATTTAGCTGCTAAAGTTAGAACAAGATGATAAAAAGCCCCCTGTGGGCACCAGCTGAGAACCATCAGGAGGGTCTCACCCTTGGCAAAGACAACTCAGGACATTGCAGCGCTGCCCTGGCAGGATGTCTTTGGGAACTGCAGGGGTAGAACACCTGTGAGAAGTGTGAGCAGAGTCCTGGGCGGTGTCTGTGCCCACAGCAGCCCTGAGCTGCTCCCTGGCTGCCGGGTTTGGATGAGCCAAGGCACGATGCAATAAACAGCTCTGGCACTCCCTGACAGCACCGCGCAGATAACAGTGACCTTTTCTTCTGCAATTATCTCTTCTCATAAAAACTGCATGCTGACTTTAATAAAACAGAGACGGGAACTGATGGTTTCATACATGCTGCCATAGAGGAACCCAATCTGTGCCCCAGACCCAGGGATAGCTGGGATGCTCTGGGCACTGGGGGAGGCGGCGCTGCCCCAGCCCTGCCGTGCAGGGTGAGGAGGTGCTGCCTTCCCACACCCCACTGCTCATCCGGCTGTGGCCACATGGCAGCTGGGCTGGTGGTTCCAGCAGCCTCCACACACAGCAGAAACATTTTTTGTTTCAATCCAAGGTGTGGAAACACATTTGGCCATCCCTTGACTCCAGGAGCAGGGAATTCAGCTGGGGTACAAGAGCCCGAGATGCCTTAATGGCGTTGTCAGCAGGTCTGCTCAGAGAAGTGAGGAAATGGGACGGAATTCCTGGGATGTCTGTGTGCCTGCCCCCACTCCCAGCAAGCCACGTTCTGTTGTGGTTCCCAGCCTGTGCCCTGGGTGCAGCTGGATCCCTCCCCGTGGTGCCAGCACATCCCGCTGCCATCGCAGGCAGCTGATAAACATCGAGGTCTACGTGACCCCTGCTGTGAAGTGAAGGGGAAAAATTAGCACTAGGCCACTCAGACATTATGGGGCATCGTAAAAGCCGCCCCCCGGCGCTGCTGCCGAGCTCCGGGCAGGGAAGGATGCTGTGGGGAGGGTTTGCTGCCTCTTCCCAGCTGCGAGCTGCTGGAGAAGGATTTGTGGCCAACCTGGTGCCTGTTAAAGGGATGGGGAGACAGCTCTGGACCACAGAGAAGGATCAGAGAAAGGGGCCGGGCTGCGGGACGGCACCATCCCCAAGGCAGCTGCTTCTGTCACCTCTCGCTCGCGTCCTTCGGAGGGAGCAGCTCTAACTTGCAGCGTGTCCTGCTTGTCCCCTGATGTCAGACCGTGCTGTTACTGAACCTGAGACCTCTGTCCCTTGTGAGTGGGCTCGTCAGACACGCTGGCTAATGTTGGGTTGCACTGGGCAAGATCTGGATTGGATATTAGGAACAATTTTTTCCCTGTGAGGGTGATCAGGCATTGAACAGGCTGCCCAGGGCAGCAGTGGAGTCACTAGCCCTGAGTGGATATGGCACTTGGGGACGTGGTTCAGTGGTGACCATGGCACTGCTGGGGGAATAGTTGCACATGATGGCCCTGGAGGGCTTTTTGAACCTTCCATGACCCTGTGATCACTTGTGCACAGAGAAAGGGGCCGGGCTGCGGGACGGCACCATCCCCAAGGCAGCTGCTTCTGTCACCTCTCGCTCGCGTCCTTCGGAGGGAGCAGCTCTAACTTGCAGCGTGTCCTGCTTGTCCCCTGATGTCAGACCGTGCTGTTACTGAACCTGAGACCTCTGTCCCTTGTGAGTGGGCTCGTCAGACACGCTGGCTAATGTTGGGTTGCACTGGGCTGGATATTAGGAACAATTTTTTCACTGTGAGGGTGATCGGGCATTGAGCAGGCTGCCCAGGGCAGCAGTGGAGTCACTAGCCCTGAGTGGATATGGCACTTGGGGACGTGGTTCAGTGGTGACCATGGCACTGCTGGGGGAATAGTTGCACATGATGGCCCTGGAGGGCTTTTTGAACCTTCCATGACCCTGTGATCACTTGTGCAGACAACAGCTTTCTCTTCCGCACACACTGGCTGTGACTATCTGTGCAGGGGACATCAGGGTCCTGCCCATGGCCAGCAGTGCTGTGCATCAGGGTGATATCTGTACCGGGGCTTCCCCAAAACAGCCATGACCTTCTCCTGGAGAATGGGTGACATCTGCACCAGGACTTCCCCAAAACAGCCATGACCTTGTCCCAAGAAGGGGCAGGCAGCAGAGCCAACCTCTGGGGCAGAAGGAGCCCCGTGCTGCTGGATGTGCACTTATGGCTGGAGATCGCTGGCAATTATGATAATGGCTGGGATATCCAGAGCTGACATCTTCCTCCAGGATGATGAATATGCTGTCTGAGTCCTGTTCATTTTTAATTCCAAACTTCAATGCCAGCTAATCCCGGGCTCCGGGTGCTCAATGCTAATGAGCAGCACGGGGCCTGACTCCCATACTTAACAGCAAAGCAACTCCCAGGATCAAGGGGGTTAAGTATTGAAATTGTCTCATACATTAAATAATTAGTAGACAAACAGACTGACTTCTCAAGCCATCACCAGCCCCATCTGTTCTCTGTGTGTTTGCTCCCTCTCTTTGCTTGATCAGATAATTGGGTAGGGCTTCACTGAGAGGCACTCGCCTTGATTTGGGCCTTTGTGGTGTGTCAGGAGGGGAAATGTGGTGCTGAGGCCCTGACTGAGGCTGCCTGTGAAGCTGGAGTCACACTGCAGGTGGGTGATACCAGGGATGGCTGGTGTGGGCTCTTGGTCTGGGCTGAGGTGAGAGACAAACAGGTAAATGATGCAAGGGACGTGGCTGGGCTCAGTCTGAGTCTTGCTGGAAGGAGGTGTGAGCCCAAACTCTGTGTAGGGGCACACCTGTGCATGGCTGTGTGTGGAGGGAGACAGAGAGGGCAGAAACAAGGGAGAAATAATCACAGAATCATGGAATATCCTGTGCTGCAAGGGACCCACAAGGATCATTGAAATCCAGCCCCTGGCCCTGCCCAGACACCCCAGCAGTGCCCCTGTGCATCCCTGGCAGCGCTGTCCAAAGGCTCCTGGAGCTCTGGCAGCCTCGGGGCCATGCCCATTCCCTGGGGAGCCTGGGCAGTGCCAGCACCCTCTGGGGGAAGAAACTTCTCCCAAAATCCAGCCTGAGCCTGCCCTGGCCCAGCTCCAGCCATTCCCAGCTGCTGTCCCTGTCCCAGGAGCAGAGTTTGGTGTCTCATGTTCTTCAGCCCAGTGTGCACTGAAACTGTGAAACACAAACTCTGTGGCCCACCCAGAGGGGAACGCTCCAAAACCTCATTTACTGCACTGAAATGTTTTTGTAAATGTTTCAAATGGGTGTTTGAAAGCTTTTATTCTTTTATTTCCTTTTCAGTGCTAATGCTTGAAGGTTTCCTGTAATTGCTTCCCTGTTTTTACTGCTCTGTGGCTTTTGTGAAATATTTTTGTTTTAACTACAATATTGATTTAGATACAATGCTAAGAAGACCCCTGAAAAAAGGTAAATGAAAAGCAATTACTAGAGAGTGCTTTAATGGAAAGGAGCCTCACATGGGGAATCAGCCCAGACCTCAGCAGTTATTATTATTTATAGGGCCCTGGGAAGGAGCACTTGGCCGGGCTGGCATGGAGAGTTATGGATGGGTAAGGCTGGTTCCATCAATAACACAGCCAGGGCTGTGCCCAGCGCTGCAGGCAGGGCCTGCCACGGTCACCCCGCTCTGCCCAGGTCCAGCATGGGAGAGGGGCGTCCATCCTCCTCCTCTGCACACCTGGAGCAGCACTCCCACCCCAAAGCAGCCCAAGGGCTCGGGGAAGCCTTGGCTTTGGCACAGCATGGAGGGTGCCTGCCCGTGGGAGGTCAGGAAGGGGCTCTAAGGGCAGAGCACCCAGCTTAGTCCTGCCCAAGGGATTGGAGCTGGAAGCCACTCCAGCCTTCTTTTGTGGTGTGCTCTGTTTTGGGTTTTTATTTGAAAGGCTCTCCCAGAAGGCTGTTAGCATGACAGATCCCTATTCAGCTGGAATGTTGTGAGGTTGATGAGGGCTGGGGAAAAAAGGCAGGCCTTGGGAGAGGAGGGAAATGTTATTTTGTCAGGGCGATAAAAGAGCTGAACCCCAGGTGTGCCATAAACAGAAACCTGACTTTTACCTAAAACACACCAGACATATTGCTGGAAAACCTCCATTAAGGATTTTAAAAGGTGAAAACCTTTCATCCAATTGACTCCTGAGGAAGTTCCTTGACACTGAGTAGATAAATAGAGGCTTTTGCCCTTAGCTGTTCTAGCATGAAAGGGGAGTCTCAGGAATGCTCACCAGATTAATGAGACAGAGAACTCATAAATATGTCAGAAAAACACAATAGTTGGAGATGAAATAGATGTCTCCTTGGGATGCACATTCATAGTCACGAGGCTGGGGGGTTTGCCAGGGGCCAGCATTCCCAGGGAGGGCTGAGCCCTGGCCAGCTGTGCCAGGCAGGGTGCCAGGGCTCAGCCAGCAGGAAGGAGCAAGGTTCCACCTCTGCTTGGCCAGGGCAGGCACAGGAGGTGGCTGTGGCCTCAGGGACACGGGTGAGAGGTGGGCTTGCCAGTGCTGGGTTACTGGTTGGACTTGATGATCCTAAAGTTCTTTCCTAACCTAAAGGGTTCCACGGTTCTCTGGCCTTTGCTGTTCCTCCAGGATGGCAGGGCTCAGCCGTACCACATCTCCAGGGGGCTGTGCAGCTGGGTTTCACATCTGTTGTAACAATCCCCTCTTTGGGGTGTGTAGATGGGGATGTTCAGGGTTTGCCAAGGTGAGAGCAAGTCCAGGCTACAGAAGGAAGAGCAGCAGCTCCCTTGGTGTGCTCCCAAAACCCAGAGTGGGCAGCAGCACCCACTGTCGGGGTCAGCCCCCTGCACAGACACCTCTTGCAGGAGATCTCCCAGAGGCTGGAAAACAGCTCTGCTGCTGCTCCTGCACTGCCCCAGGCATCTCTGCAGAGCCTGGGAGGGCTGTGGGGTGCCCTGCTTGAAACTGGGAGAGGTGGAGAGGCGTGGGGTGAAGGGGGAGCAGGGCAGAGTGCCCTCCGTGCTCGCTCGGGAAACGCTCACAGAGACGCTGCTTTCCTGGGCAAAAAGATGGGTTTGTTCTCCTAGCTCTGTCCCTCAGAGGAAAACCCTGCTGGGGGTGGGTGATCCCCACAGTGACAACTCCCCTGGGCTGCTCCGGGAGCTCTTGGGAACCATTTGCCCCGGGGGCTGGCAGCTCTGTGTGTTCAGGCTGGGAAAGGGAGGTGAGGAGCTGCCCTGGCCTCCACAGCCATCCCTCCTGTGGCTGCCCCCAGCCCCAGCCAGTCCTTGCTGCAGATGCCTATGGGCTTGTTCCAGGGGCAGTCCTGCTGTGTGCAGCCCCTCCTGCCTGCTCAGTCCCCAGGAGCCACCCAGCACTGGGAGCAGGGAGCAGCAGCAGCCTCAGAAATAAGAAATCAGGGCTGCTGGGGGAAAATCGATCCTAAAATGCTGTGTGTGTGCTGGTGGACAGTGAGGCAGAGCCAGGAGTGCAGCATCCCCACAGCCAGGGCTGCACCAGGCCCTGCCACGGCCACCCAGGGGCTGTGCCAGGTGTTTCACAGTGCCAAGGTGGGGTTGGAACAGCAGGTTGAAGGTGCTGCTCACTGCTGGCCTGAGGATTGTGAGCATCGCAGCTCCCCTCGCCAGGAGCATGAGCACAGAGAGGTGGCTCTGACCTGGTGTTCACCTTCCTGCCAGCCTCTGCATGCTCCAGGGATTTTGGGGAAACTCCCTGTGGATGTCAAGTCATGGCAAAGTAAAACAAGTGCCTCCAGCAGTGGCTGTGGGGCTCTCCAGGGGCAGGGGATCAGTCAGAGGGGACGTGGATGAGCGCTGGGCACAGGGAAAAGCTGTAGCACAGGGAGCTGGGCACAGGCTCCTGAGGGCACAGGGAGCTCGTTCCCAGTGGAAACAGCCCTGTGTGTGGGTGTTTAATAGGACTGTTGCATGGAGTGGCACTGCATTAATCACCATGGGAACACGGAGCAGTAAACAGTCTGAAATCATCCCGGAAAATATCACTGCCAGCGCTCACATCGGCCCTAATGTGAATTAACAGCCAAGCTGGCAGTGACTCAGTGCAGCAGAAAGCACAGCCAGGGCACCACAGAGCTCCCCCAAAGGGCAATCCCAGTGTGGCAGTCGGGGATGGAGCCCCAGAGAACCCAAACCATGCTTTCCTTGGGGTCATCCCACACAGGCATCCCCTGCCCACGGGCAGCCTGGGCAAGGCTTGAGTGGAGCAGCTGGAAATGCCCAGGGCAGAGCATCCCGTCCAGGGATGAGGGCAGAGCCTTGGGGCTGTGACAGGACCTGCCACTGAGCTGCTCGCATGGCCTTGTCCCCCCCAGTGCCACTCATCATCACTCGGCCTCTCTGGTTCAGCAATTTCCACAGGAATGTTGGTCCTTCCCAGCACAGTGGCTGAACTGGGAGTTCAGCCCGAGGCAGGGCTTCTCCAGCCTCTGCATCCAGCAGCAGCCACCAAGGGTTGCCCTGTAAAACTTCCTTCCTGGCACGCCTGGGTGTCACCCTCAGCTGTAGCTGGGTCACAGCCACTGGGCTGCTCTCCCAGCCTTGGTCCAACAAGTCACTGGCACATCTCCCGGGGGTCCCTGAGCCACCAGCAGGACCAGCAGCAGCTGAGGCCTGTCCTCCAGCACAGGGAGTGCTGCTGGGGCCCAGAGCCACCTCCCCTGGGGATGCCTCCAAGGCTGAGATGTCAGCCTTGGCAGAAAGCTCTGCACAGGCTCAGGGGCTTTTGGGGTGTCCTGGAGCCCCTGTGGCAGTTTCACCAAGGCAGTGTCTCTTTTCCCATCCTTCAAAGATCTCTGCCTGAGGCCAACACCCACCCTGGTGCCTACATGGAGCTCATATCCCAGAAATCCTGGCAAAGAAAAGATGCTGGGGTTGGCAGGGAGTGAGGTACAAGGCATGGGGACCTCTGTGTGGGGTGAGAGGTTGCAAATCTCATTTCCTACCTAATAAAGGTACCAAAAGGGAATCCCTCCCTTCTGGGTTCATCTACCTGGCACCTGAGCTCTCTCTCAGCCCCCCCTGGGCTCTGTGGCAGGTATTTGGGGTCTCAGGGCAGCCTGGGCATGCAGGGCTGGGTGCTGCAAGGGCTGCCCCTTGAGCTCGCCCAGGAGCACTTTGCTTTTGCTGCTCCATTTAACCCCTCCTGGTGCAATAGCTGCACGTGCTGGTTTGCCTGGCTCCATCCTGCTGTGCTCTCTGCCTCTGTGGCTGGAAGGGGCTGTACAAACATTTGCAATACAGCCATGATACTGGTGCAGCACTTGTGTTTTGGGATGGCAGAGGGCTGGGGCTGGGACCCCTCCTGTAGTTTAGGATCCTTTCAGATCAGTTCCAGTGTGGAAGCAGGGTGGCACCTGCTGCATCCCTCCCGTGGGTGATGCTCACCCCAAACAAGGGAGTGGAACACCTGCAAGGTGCTGGCAGGTGCTGCCACCCTGCTGGGCCTGTCCTGATGTCAGCCTGTGTTAGTCATCGTCATGGAAACGAGGAGCTGCTGGTGAACAACACAAACCATCCCCAGAAAGCAGCAGCACAGGCTGCCTGCAGAGACATGACTCAGGGTCGGGGCAGACCTCCCTGGAAAAGAGCCCAGCAGCTCCCTGGAAGTGCCAAGGGACTAGCAAGAAAGAACAGGGACCTCAGTGGTCACCTGGGCATGGGCTGGGAGTCACCAGTGAGCCCCAAGATCACATCACTGCTCCCCACGGGGCCAGCCCAGCATGGTGACCACAGAAGGGACCCTGACCCAGCCTTGGCCAAGCTGAGCAGCAGAGAAAGCAGCAAACAAAGCCCTGCATGGGCTGTGCTGCACTGTCATTCCCAGAGCGGCGTTCCCAGAGGGATGTGCCTGGGTCCCTGCAGCCACCACCAGCCCCAGGAGCCTGCTGTGCCACCAGCCTCAGCAGTGGTCTCAGCAGTGGGGCAAACACAGCCTCTTTGGGTCATCTGCAGCCCCCGAGAGGTGAAAGCCCACAAAAGGTCCTTCAGGGGCAGAGGGACACATCGTCAGCGAGTGGAGGGCCAGCAATGCCTGTCCCCATCAGAGAGACAGGGACAGGGATGGGTGGGGAGCATTGCCTGGACCAGGCTCAGGGGGGAGGAAGTGCCTGGCAGAAACTGAGTTTTGGCTTTGGGTTGTTTTGCCTTGATTTAGCAAGTGCAGGTGGAGTGAGGGAAACCTCTGGAGGGCTCTGCCAGGGCAGAAGGGCCCATGGGGATGGTGTCAGCCTCACCTCCATCAGGGTTCACACCATGTCTTGTTTTCAACATTTTAGAAACCTCCTGGTTTCCTGATGCCTTCAGGAAGGATATCTTCCCTGTCAGGAACCCTGTTCTGTACCATAGCCAGGAGCTGTTGGTGTCTGCTTCGTGTCCCCAGGCTTTGTGTCCAAGGAAAGGTTTCTTTCAGAAAGCCTTTTTCCACATCAGTTTTTGGTATTTGTTTTTTCATTAAGACCCAAATCTCCTGCTTGTCCTCCTTAACTTTACTGAGTTTCTTTGTGTTGTCATTTCAGAGGTAGTTCCAAGGTTAAAGCAAACTCCTCACGCTGCAGCGACTGCAGCTCTCCAGGGGAAGGTTAAAGGATGCAAATTGTTGACAGAGGGCTTTTCAATTTAGCGTGCAAAGATCTGATGGTTGAAAGGTGAAGTTAGACAAATCCTGGGGAACAGGACGGGTGATCAGCAATTGGAGCCATTTGCCAGGGCTCCTGATAGATTCCCCTTCAACTGTGATTTTAAAATGAAGATTGGGTGCTTTTCTAAATGATGTGGTCACATTCAGAAAGCATTAATTTGGGGAAATGCTTCAGAGGACTGGTCCTACCCACAAAGCCATGCACCCTGAATCCTTCCTGGGCTTTTCCATATCTCCTGTGGTGGCCATAAGGGACACAGACCACTTCAGCCCCACTCTGTCTCCCACTGCCTTGGCCCAGGGCTGCTGTCACCACAGTGAGACAACCATGGAGCCACCCCTGCTACTGCCTCTCCCAGCCCCTCCTGCCTCTGCCAGCTCCATCCTGCCTCTCCCAGCTCCATCCTGCCTCTGCCAGCTCCATCCTGCCTCTGCCAGCTCCATCCTGCCTCTCCCAGCTCCATCCTGCCTCTCCCAGCTCCATCCTGCCTCTGCCAGCTCCATCCTGCCTCTCCCAGCCCCTCCTGCCTCTCCCAGCTCCATTCTGCCTCTCTCTGCTCCGTCCTACCTCTCTGGTGCCCATTGTTGCCAAAGCCTCTGGCAAAGTCAGCTCTGCTGGGCAAGGGGAGAGTTTTGGACCCCACCATGCTCACCAGCAGAGTCTCACCCGTGGCTGTCCCCAGCAACTTCTCCAGCTCCAAATCACGGATGGCAACTCTGCCCTGGTCCTTCTCTTGGTCTGATCCTGCAGTGCCAGCAGCCACTCCAGCTTTCCCCTGGGGCTGTTGCTGTGTGGGAGCTGGTGCAGAGCATTTTGGCCGGCAGCTACCTCCTCCCTGCTCTCACACTCAGAGCTTACGGGAGTTTTTACGTTGTTTTATTGCTCAGTGTTTGCAAGGCAGTCTCTGGAATGCCTGTCCCCTTGCCTGCTCTGAAGCTCAGATGTGCCTCCTGGGCTCATTTAAACTGTTTGCCTTGATCATTCATTGCTTTTCTTTTTCTTCTGGAATTCAGTGCCCGGCTCTCAGATCTTGCCAGCAGCATCCAGGCCTCCATCCTTCCAGCAGTGCCTGTCCTGCTGCCCCCAGGCCACCCTGCCCAGCTCAGTGCCACTCTGGCAGGGGTAAATGTGCTCCTCCTGGTTTCTCATTTCTGTTTTTGTCTTTTCTACCTGCCTGATGGTTCTCTCTCTGAGTTCTTAGCCCTAGTGAGCACATGCTTGAAAATCAGTGGGGCAACCAGCATCCACTCACTATTGACTGTAGTTATTTATCAGCAATAATTGCAATCTTTTGTGCCTTGGACACAACATGGGCGCTGTCTCCCAGCCACTTCAGCCTCTCTGCAGGTGTGTCCCAGCTGAGCAAATGATCCCATGGGAAATACAATAGCCAGGAGTGAGGGTCTCTCTCTATTTCTTCATTCTCTTGCATTTATTTAATGTAGAGCTGTGTCTTTTCTGGTGCTCAAACCAACCACTGTGCTCACTTCTTGGGCATTCAAGAGATCTGAGATCCTTGTTTTGTGCTGTGTGCATGGAAATAAAATATGAATGTCTCTTGTTTAATGGTCTAAAAGTCTTTCTCACTCTGCAAAAGCCCAGCATCCCCAAATCCATTTTCATTTATAACATTATGAGTAATTCTACTGGCAGCAGCTTTTCCTTGCCATATATATTTATTAGAGGGAGAAATTCCCCATCCTGAAATGATGTTCTTGCTTGGATCAAATAGCTTTTGAACTCCAGCTCTGTGTTTAACCCTTTTGCTGCTTTCCATGTGCTGTTTTATCCCATGCTACGCAGGGCAGAGTGTTCCTCTCAGAGGAGAGGACACCTGGAATGCACAAAACAGCCTCAGCAGTGCTCAGAAAACAAAATTGTAGCAGTTTTAGAAAAAGCTGTGCCATTTTTTCAAGATCAGGAAGCCACAGGGACCAGCATCATTCTCCCCAAAAGCAGAGATCTGCCCATGCCCAACTGATGACCATCAAGTTGTCATTTGGGCATTGCCACGTGTCCACAGATACTCTGGGCTCACCTGGGGACACAGGTGGGTGTCCCAGCCCAGCTAAGGGGACTCTGCAGGGCAGGTGGAAGGCATTTGTGATCTGCCATGGGCCTCAGCATGGTGGTGGTGGCAGAACTGTTCACAGCTCCTTCTCTACGTGGTGGTAATTGCACAAAAGTTCAGAGCTCCCAGGATCTGGTTTTATACAGAGGGGCCCCCTTGAAGGAGGGGATTCCCCCTGTTTCCTGCTCAAATATTCCTGTGGCATCTATTCTGGGAATGTGGGAAGGAGAGGGAGAGAAGTGAGTGCTGCCCAGCAGAGGAGGGCGAGGCCACAAGCAGGACACAGACCTCAGAAATCCTCGTGCTCTCTGGCTGTTCCTGGTGGCAGGGGCACCATCTCCTGAGGAGCAGGGGATTTGTCAGTGTGTCGGTGACAAATGGCTCTCGCTTGAGTAGAAAAATGGTTTATTGATTAGCTGGCAGAGGTGCCCGCGGGGACTGAGCCGCTGCAGCCGCGCTCTGCCGGGCAGGCAGGACCTGGCTGTGCCTGGCCTCTCCTTCCCGTGGCCCTGGCTCCTGCACAGCACAAACAGGCCCTTGGGAGCTCGTCCTGCTCCTTTCTCTGCTCCTGTCTGGGGCTAAGCAGGGTTTCACTGTCCCCTGGCTTCCAGGGGCTCTTGGTGACGATGACGATCCCCCCTGTGCAGTAGCACCATCTGGCTGGGCTGTTTCCTGGCAGTCAGGTCTCAGCTTTCCCCTATTTCTCATTCCTGTGTCCCCCATCTGAGCCCAGCTCCAGCAGAGCACTCAAAAGCCAGGTTTAAGCAGGGAGCAGTGTTCTTGAACCTGGCTGCTCTGTTCCAGCCAGGTGGTTTTGGATGCTGCAGCCTGGGAAGTCCACACAGTTATCCGAACTGCCTGGGAACTCTGCAATTTTCAAGGTTCTCCCTTCTCAGAGCTTCATTGCTGAAAAACAGCCCAGTTACTTTGTTTTGTATTTTTTTTGATGTTCATCCTCTGTGTGTCTACCCACAGCACACCTTGAGCAAGCTGAGCATAATTAATCACAGTCTGCTTCCCCATGTTCGCATGGGATTCCTAATCCACAGTAAATCCTTTGGGGAACAGATGCAATTATGAAAGAAGTGCTTATTAAAAAGAATGATATGTGCCATAAAAAAGTGTCAGGACAATTGTCCTTTAGTTGTTTGTCATGTTGCCAGCTGTGATACACACTCCTGGTGCCACGTCCCAGCTGTCCCTGTCCCCTGGACGTGCTGGGTTCCACGTGCAGCTGCACCGAGCCCTTGGATTTCAGCTGTTCCCCCTTCTCCTCCCATCCTGGGGGCTCCTATCCTGAGCTCACCCAGCAAAATCCTGTCACAGCCATGGACCTCCGGTAGCAAACGCTGTCAGGATCTCTCCTGACTGAAATGGATGATGAGCTGTTTGGAATTAATATCTTCTGCACGTGTCAATGTGACCAACCCGTGAGGGAGAAGTGTTTGACAGTGATTTGTAGGTTTGACTGACATGGCAGAGGACAGACCACGGCAACTGAGCTGCTTCCATCATTTTTTGTCTGGCAAGGAGTGAAAAAGGAGGTTACAATCTAAATCCATGTGTTGGGACCATGAGCAGCACTCCTGAGGCAGAGGAGTCTGAGGAAATGAAGACTGTGGGGTTGTGCTCTTGGATTTGGCCAGTCCTTTTTTAGGTTTAACCTTTCCCCTGTAGGACTGGGGAAGTGCTGCCAGACCACCTTTGTAGAGATTTTGAAGGAGCAGCCAGACAAGCACTGACAAAGAGATCTCCAGGAGAGCTCTTTGATAGCATGGCTGGGAAGCTTTTGGCTGAGGCCAAGTGATTCATGTGCCTGGGATGGTGTCAGAAGAGAGAGAAACAGAAGCAGAGGAAAAGAGATGGTTTTGCTCTGTGTTAGGAACGGCCACCAGGCTTGCCACAATCTCTGGAGAACAAGTGGAGTTGGGACCTACTGGAAAACTGGGAGAGATGAGTGAATATTTCACATTGTGAGGCTGCTGACCTGAGTTTAATCATGTTTAGGATGTAAAAGCCTCTGGGATCATCAAGTCCAACCATGCCCCCATGCACTGCCAAGGCCATCACTAAACTGTCCCCCAGTGCCTCATGCACACAGCTTTTCAATCCCTCCAGGGCTGGGGACTCCACCACTGCCTTGGGAAGCTGTGCCAGCCCTGTCGGGGAAGAATTTTTTCCTAAAATCCAAAGGTCTAGAGGTGAACCAAGTCTTTTTGTGTGCAAACAGAATCATCCAAATCTGAGGAGACAGGACAGGAGCTGTAGCAGGAGCTGTGTCTGTTCAGCTCCAGCCCATCACTGACCTTTGGGAGAGGAGGAAATTCTGCAAGAGCTGAAATCCAGGTCAGATTCCCAAAGTGTGAGCAGAAAGGGATGGAACCAGGCAGCTCAGAGTATGAGATGCTGTGCAATCAGCAGGGACTATGAAGGGCAATAAGGATCAGTTGTAGATAACTAAAGCATTTTGGAAGTGGCCAAAACCAGAATTTTATCCTTGGTTAGTCAAGGAATAGGCAGAAGCCATCTGGGCTGTTACAGCACTCCAGGAGATTGGCAGAGGCAAAGGTAAAATCTGTATTTACAGAGGGAAGAAAGAAGGAGGCTTGGAGAATTGTTATTAACATTCTAACTTGGCTGTTTTAAACCCGTGTCCCACAAAAATATAATTTCTAAATTATACTTCTTAATAAAAATTTAAGAAAAGATCCTTCCCAAAAGAAAAAGTTAATCTGATTTCCCTGTGTGACAAGACTAAATATTCTGGATTGAGAAGAAGCCAGGAGTGCTGCCTGCCTTGGCTTTTCTAGGAATTTGCTGTGTTTCCCATGAAATTCCTTTTAGCAAGGTTGGTGAGCAGGTCTCCACACATCTGCTGTGGGAGAGGTGCAAAACATGGCTGGAAACCAGACAAGAGAAATCAATAACTGGCTGTCAAATAAAAGGATGGATTGAGTGACTTTCTGCAGGAATCCATCCTCAGTCTAACATGAGTCAGTGTTCTCCCTAACGATCCCAATGATGGAATATTCGCTGCTCAGGCTGCAGAGCTCCTGGATGGGAATTAGTGCTGCAGCTGCAGAAAAGGCGATTTCCAGCCACAGAGGAGAAAGGACAATTAAGCACTGGATTGTTTTGCCTGGGGAGGGCTCTGGAGTTTCTATCACTAGAAGTGTTTAAGAAGAGTTCGGGAAAACATCTCCTGGATTAATGGACAGCTGACCCTACCCTGGGGCAGGGCAAACACCTGAGGTCCTTCCCAGCCCTATTTTCTGGGATTCTGCATCACTCCAAAAGCAGCATCACATCTCTAATGACGTTTAGGGGGAAGTATGAAAAACACCACAAAAATATGGAAATATGTGATGACTTTGAAAAAAAAGCACTGCATTTTGTTTACCAAAATCTTAGTCTATTAACCCAGATTTCCAAACAAGTGGCATCAATGGAGTAGCCTGGCTTCCAGGAGGTACTGGAGCTCCTGCTGGCTTCCTCCAGCCTGCCTTTGGAAAGCCTGCCTTGGGAAGGTCTCACTGCAGTGGACAAGTGTTGGATTTCTAAAATAGGAATATGAACAAGGGTATTTGTACGAAATGGGAATGAATTTATTTTTTCCCACTGGTTCCTCTGGCACAGACAGCTGGGCATTTGGAGTGATGGTGTTTGAAATGCAAACCGCACCTCATTGGAGAGTTGTTCCATGCAATTCATCTGCAGAGTGAGCTCTTGGTGCCTGTTTGCCATGTGCAGCCCCAGCCCAGCTCGGGCTGAGCAGCAGGACAAGGATGGCAGTGTCACACATTCCAATCCCCACTGCAGCCCACACTGCTCAGAGCAAGATGACTTGCAAACATCCAACAGGAATGAGGAAGATGAATCGTATGCAAGGTCAGGCGCAATGCCAGGAAGCCGAGAGAGGCAAGAGCAGTTAATTGCTTTAGATTCCAACAGCCCCAAAACGTGCCCTGTGTGCAGACATCCCTTCACCGCACAGCACCGGACCTCGCTGTCCAAGCCAGCAAATAAAACAGGCAATGGAGGTGCTTGTCGTGATTTTTAATGTCAAAATTAGATTCACGGATGCCTTATGGTCTCTGTAATTACTAGACATCACTCATCATTTTTCCCAGCTCAAGGGATACTCTGTTATTGACCTCACTGGGAAGATATAAATACATTACTGAATGGAAATATCACCATTTACTGTTGTGGAAAGGTCTACACCATAGCTCAAAGGACTCTGAAATCTTTATCTCAGTGTACCTACAGCAGAGGAGAATGCCTGATACTGTTGATACGATGCCAAACCGCTGCTACCGAGGTCTTATCTTAAGGAGAAAAACCTATTAGAGGTTATTAAAGGAGAGCAGCAACAGCAAGCCACAAACTCAAAGTAATTCACTACAGTCAAACAGCTGAAAATCCGTGCCAGGCCAGCACAGAGCTGCCAGGGATGGAGTGGCCAGAGGCCATGGTGGGCCACAGGATCTCCTTGAAGCATGTCAGAATCACAGAGAGCCACAGAAGGTGGAAGAATGTTCCACCCCCTGGACGTGATGAGGACTGAGAGCAGGGGGAGGCCGGGCAGGGGTGGCATTGTGTGGGTCACTGCAGTGCTGAGGGGCTCTTGTGGAGCTGTGTCTGGAGCACCGTGCTGGACATTGGGCTCTGTGGGTTACCTGGGAGGGAGGAGTTGCTCCCCAGCTCGTGTTTGTCACTCCAGAGCCTGTGATGGGACACTCCTGGTGCCTCCCTGCTGGTGGCAGCCCCATGGGTCTGGTAGGAGGCACAGGAGGAGCTGTGGCCTCTGGGGACCTGGCAGAATGGGAGGGAGAAGGGATGTGGTGGGAGGCACTCATTTCACTGAGATTGGGGGGGTTCATGGTGTTTTAGGATGGAACCAACCATGGCTGTGCCCTCTGCAAGGGCTGTGATCTGAGTGAGCACCTGTGGTGTGGGGAGCTGTAAATTGATTTGCCTGGGCTTAGGGCAGGGCACCAAGGGGAAGCCTCCAGGTGTGACAGGGCTCAGCCACGTCCCAAGGGAGAGGAGCAGGACAGCCCAGGAGAGGGCTCTGGGGCCAGGCTCCCTATTCCATCCCTGCTGGACCTCGAAGGATGGACACCAGCCAGGGCCTGGCCAAGCTGGCATCCTGTGGAGAGAGGGAGCTGCAAATTACAGCTTCTCTGCCTGCAAGGGCTCATTATTGCTTATTGAGCTAGGCAGGTTTCTCTGCTTTCTATTTTGGGCCAAGCTCCCCTTGTATTTATTTACAATCAGTAGAGCAACTGGTAGACACTGGCATTGAAGAAAATTGCTGTGAAAAGCAGGAAATTGGCTTCTCACCTTATGAGTGGGGCTGAATCTGCCCTGAGGGACCAGCCCTGCAGTCTGCCCCACACCCCCAGCCCCATGGCTTGTCCTGGTCCCTGTCACCAGGTTTCAGGTCTCACGGGTGTGTCTGAAGCAACCTCCAGTGCTGGCTTGAGGAATCCTGGCAGCAAATCTGCTTCAGGTGGTCAGTGCTGCATCTGATCCCAGAACACGTGTCAGCAGCCACAGCGTTTGCTCACACGTCTTTGAAAGGTACTGAAAGGCTTTCAGCAGTGCAGTTGTCATCAGGGACTCGCTTTGAGAGGCTGGAGGAGTGGGGAAAGCCTCCCCAGAGGCCTGTGAGCTGCACACCCCATGTTCTGTGTGGTTCTGGGCTCTCCTGTGCTACCAGGCACCCACACCCAGCCAGGCATTGCTGCTCCCGAAGTCATCACAATTTCCAGGCTGGGAGATGGGAAAGCTGCTGTGCTGGTGTGGCACCTCCCAAAAACAGGCCCTCAGTTTTGGGAATGGATCTTGTCTGGCCTCTCTGTGCCGGGGTGCTGAGCCCTCCAGCAAAGCCTGGCTCTGACAGCTCAGTGTGGCTCTGACAGTCCCCAGTCAAACCAGTCCCTCAGAGGAGGAAAAACTGGTGAGTGCCTGGGCATCCTCTCTGCCTGGCCCTGTGTAACCACCATGGCAGTGTCTGTAAGTGGTCTAACTTATTAAAGTTCAGGCAGCAAGGGAAATGATGACCTTTCGCATTTTGCCCAGAGCAGGCAAAGGGAATGTAATTATAATTTAATGTAATTCATCTCCTGACACTGTGTAACAGCTGAACTTGGTCAAGGCAGGGATGAGGGAAGGTCAGGAGGAGGGGAGCTCCCCAGCAGCCAGCCCCGAGCAGAGCCACCCAGTCCTGCACAGCTCAGCTGCCACCACGAGAGTCCCCAGCCTGGCCTGGGGGCAGGTGGAGCCTCTCCTGCTCACAGGAGGCTGCCGGGGCTATGAGCTCAAAGCTGCTGTGATCACGGGCCAGCAGGTAAACAACTTCCCAGCCCACAGGAGCATCTGCTGTGGCTGGGACCATGTGTCTTCCCTTCCCTTCCCTTCCCTTCCCTTCCCTTCCCTTCCCTTCCCTTCCCTCCCCTCCCCTTTTTTGGGTTGTGCTTTTGGGATCACACCATACCCAAAACCTCTCTCTGGCAGTGGGGACAGGTGAGGGGTTGTGCCCCTCCAAATCCCAGAGCTGAGGATGGAGCAAACCTCCAAACCCAACCCCGTGGCTCTACCTTTAAATAAAGCTGTTCTCCTGTCCAAACATGCTGTACCTGAAACGCCCACACTGCCAGCCTCCTTTTAATTAGTACCTTGTTAATTTGCTCTGCTGTCCCTGGTTGGAGTGCTTCCCTGAGGTCCACAGGGGATGGAGGATGGGCCAGCAGTCTCACAGCCCCTCAGGGTGGGCACCAAAGCCCTCTGTGCCACCGTGCATGGTCAGGACTGGCAGGGGGTTGTCTGCAGGGCACTTTATGAGCAGAGCAGGCACCATGTTTGCAGAAACAACATTACACCTCTTTAAAAGCTGGTGCCACCTGAAATCTATTTCTCATCCCTGACTGATTAAATTCTGCTAGCTGGAGATTTTATCCCAGAGAAATCCTCCAGGAAGCTCTAATAGCAGAGTCAATCTTTATAACATCAGGCACAATAAAACAAGAGTCCTCGTTTTGCCGGAGGTTTTATCTGCAGGTGTGTAGCTCCCTGTGCCTGCCAGCCCCGTTACCAACCCTGCACCCAACAGGAGTAATTAAATATTTATTTAAGAGGTTTTCATTCCTGAATGGTGAAATAGAAACCAGCAATCATTAAATGGGTTTGTTAAGATAAACAGTTTGGAGGAGAGAGCACAGTGCTGCCTAGCCCGGGGCACTGGGCAGTGGGATGCAAGGGCTGGGGCTGGTTGCTCTTTGCTTCTCTGCTGCTCCAGGGGAGATCCCAAGGCAGCACTGGATAAATTACCCATGGGGTTTAATTGCTGGATGAACGTGGGTGATGCAGAGCCCAAAGGGGCTGTGACACAGGCACCTGGCACCCAGCACTTGCAGTCCAACACCATGGTGTGCCAGGGCTGTTGGCCATGGGAGAAAGCAGCAGGGATACTGGTTAGGGAGTTTTTGTCATCAAATTTGTGGCACTCTGGACTCTCAAAGCCCAGAAAAATGCCCCAGCTACCACAACAGAAATCCCTTCATCAGCATCAGGCTGCTTGGGCAGCATTGCTGTTCCACAAGGGCTCCAGCAGTGAAAATAATCTCATCAGTATCAGCCTCCAGCTCATCTCCCACCTCACCCTGTGTGCCTCCTGCGGGTCTGTCACAACAGTCAACCTAAAGCCCTCAGCAAATGTCTTTTTCATATATTAAAAATGACCCTGACCTCAGCTCGGTGAGAGATTTGCCAGCATTTCCCACCCTGCACATGCTCTGGGTTTGCCTCCCTGATGGCAGGGCAGGACACCCCTTTAGGCTCCCCAGTGCCTGCACTGAAAGGTGTTTCATGGTTTCGCTACCACTTTAAAAGACCCTTCTGGCTGCTCTCCCCCAGCTGGCCTGTGCCAGCAGCTGTGGTGGGTGCAATGGGCTGTGCCACAGCACGGGGTTTGGCAGCTTTGGTGCTGCTGAGGGAACTGGGTGTGCAGCAGGAGGTTGGGAAGTGGGCACCCCCTCCTTTCTGCTGGGTTACACCCTGGTCTCACTGACCCACGGAAAAGCTGGCTGCTGCTGGGGTAGGGACACCCGAGCCCTTTGAAATGCAGAGCCAGAAATTCGTGCTTCTCATCTTGCTGCTGAGCTGATTTGCCTTTCCAAATCTATCCCAACACTTATGGCTTTTATCAGGAATTTTTCTTCATTTGAGCATGTTAGAGGTGAGAGCACAGCAATTGAAATAATGTGGCTCTCCCACCCATGGATGGATATTATACTCACCCTGTTATTTTGTAGCATTAACAAAAAGAAAGCATCTGAGGTATTTTTGAAGCACAGACTTTCCAGCATGGCAGAAGGGAAGGGGTTCTTTTGCTGGATGCAATTTAATTGTGCCACAAAGCACCCAGGAGCCGAGCTGGCATCCCCGGGCTGCTGCCCTGGGCTGGCTGCAGAGCATGG
Organism: Passer montanus; assembly: GCF_014805655.1. Lineage (NCBI taxonomy): Eukaryota > Metazoa > Chordata > Aves > Passeriformes > Passeridae > Passer > Passer montanus. The sequence continues at coordinate 857,023 of NW_024360166.1, read as the reverse complement.
GGCACACTGCCCCTTTAGCACCCTGCACACTCCTCTGCCCTGCCTGCAGCTCTCCAATCCCTCCTTGCCGCAGTTTAGAAAGCAGTTTGCCAATTACCCTCGATCTGCATCAAGCTGAGAGCCTCTGTGTCCCACAGAGAGGATCCAGGTCCCTGCGGGTGTCTGATCCCAGCTGTGGCCACCACGGCCACAGCAGTCTGGGGAGCTGAGTCCCCTCCAGGTGGGACTTTGCAGCCCCTCCTGAGCTGGCCCAAATGTCTCTGTGCTGTAGGAGCCAGGCCCCCTTGTCCCAGCACAATCTCATTCCCTGTCCTGGCCCATGAAGACCCCAAAGCCCACTAAGCCTCCAGCAGGACCGGCCAAGCTGGACGAGGGATGAGCTGCTGGAATCAAAGAGCACTTTGAATGCCACACAGCATTTACATTCAAAAGTCTCCGAAAGGTTTGGGATTTATCTCCATGCTGGGAGGGAGCCTTATTAGTGGCTTTTGGGTACACTGCTCCTGAATAATGAGGACAATCCTGTCTCAGGAAGATAAATCCCAAAATAATGATGCCATTGTCTTTCCTTATAACTCCCCGTCAGCCCCTCATTTAACTGCTGGTTTACCCAAAGATGGTGACTGGCTGGTTTAGCACAGGAAGATAAAACAATGCTTTTTAATTGCCACCCAGTCTAAAATTAGCCCTTTCTTTGGCTAATGAGCAGCCCTTTGGGGAGCACAGTTAGAGCAAGGCCAGCTCCAGCTCCTCCTCCTCCTCATGGCTGTGCTGGATCTGCTTCTCCATGTCCTGCAGGACATCACCTGACCCTCCAGAGCAGTGCATGCTCTGCCCCAATCCCTCCTTTCCTCCACCTGCCTGCTTTGCACAGGAATACTGGGGAAAGGTTTCTTCAGCTTTGCAAAGTCTCCTTCAATTACCACATGAAAAAGAGTGGCTGAAACAACCTGAGGACAGAAATACTGCCTGGAAATAAATTTGGGAGAATATATTTCTGCTGTGACAGGTATGGGGAGTGCCAGAGCTGGACTAAACAGGCAGGAGGCTCGTGGGTCATTATGAGTTCGACTCAGTTACCAGGGGATGCAGAGGTAGACGGAGATGGATGTATTGTAAGAAGGTTTTCTGGAGATGATTTGAGCAATTTCAACTTGCTGCCATGGTTGGGATCGACTTGAAAGTTTCCTAATGAATTTCTTTGTCAGGAGGAAATTGGGCTGTTGAGTAGAGGAATGTGCAGAATAGAAAAGCAGGGCTCTTTCTGTTGAAAATCCACCGGTGAAAAATGCAGCTACAGCTAAAATTCCTGTACCTTCTGGTGTGGAGGCTCTGGGGGTGTCCCTGTGTCCGAAGACAGGGTTTTGCAGGAGCTGCCCTGCTGCAGGCACAGGAAGGATGAGGTCATGGTGAGGACCTGGCAGCTCCTTAGAAGGAGAAGTTTGTCCTTGGGATGCAGGATCAGCCTGGAGGCTCCTCCTGCTTCTTTTCCCCCATAATGTGACACTCTATGAATATTGTAATGAATACAGTTATGCCCTGAAAAAAAAAAAAAAGAAAACTCATTTATTTATGAGGTTATTTGATTTCCTCTGAAATGCCTCATCTAGCAGCCCCCTCCATTAGAAACCCTCTGAAGCCGTGCAGGAAAAATACAAGGCTTATTATTTAAATTAATAAAGCAGCTGCAAATTTTTGCTGCATTTTAAAACATTACTATTGAAAATATTCTGCCATGGATCATTTTCCTGTGGTTTTCTTCCTGAATATTCCTAATTATGGCTATAATTAATTTTAACGAGTCATCCACCATCAATTCCATTGTAACTTGCAAGTGTCCTGCAGCTGACTTAAAAAAAAAAAATTCAAAGCTTTGCCCTCCTTTGGCTGCCTCTGTAATGAAACCTGGGATTACTTAAGGAATTGGCACTTGGCCCCAGCAATGCAAAATTGCCTGGTCCTCAGTCAGAGCTGCTGCTGTCCAGCTCATGATGGATGGCATCATTCAGAGCTTTTATAGGCCCAGCGAAAGAGGCCAATCTGTCCGAACTGATAAATCTCAATCTTCTGCAATATTTCATGGTTCTACCAGACATCTGTATGGAGCCAACGTGACGCTTCATTTTCCTGAGAAAACAGCTCCTCCAAGGCCAATGGCCAACACCAAAGTCCTTGGACAAACTCTGACCTCTGGAGAGGACAGTGGGAAGGTCCAGGTGGAGGATGGAAAAGAGGCTGGGAAGATCTGGATGGAGGTTGGGAAGGTCTGGATGGAGGAGGTGGATGGAGAAAGGTGGATCAGTGACTGTTTTGGAGTCTCATCTCCATCTCCCACACCACCAGACCTCCCTATAAGAAGAGTCCAGCTGCTTGTGGACACCCAAGGGCGTGGGAGCCCTCAGGGGGCACCTCAGACTGAACTTCACCATGTTGTTCTTGTAAGGGTAAGGAAGAAATTGAGCTACCAAAATAGAGAGAATTTCAGACCAGGGCTAGCAATCAGGAAAACAAGCCAGGCCTTTCTTTAATTCTTGCATGAGTGTATTCCTGGCATTCCTCTCCCTTGATTTCCTTTGTCTTTGCAAATCCATCCAGAGCTGGGCCACAGGGCTGGGATTGTGGCAGCAGAACTCGGGGTGTGTTCATGCCTACTCCCACAAATCCAGGCTTGGACTATTGCCACTGGATGGGAAAATAAACTTTTCCTTCTGGCTGTTGCTGTGATTTTCTGTGACCCTTGTTAGATCCCCTGCCAGCTAAGCTGGGGCTGCCTTGAAAATTGAGAAAACACTGAAGTACAGTCTGGTTTTATCTGCTGGTGCTGCACTGCCAATTCACAGCCTGTGTTTGCAGAACACCATGCACAGCAAAACGTTCCTGCATGCGTTCAAGTGATGTGCTGAGGTTTCTCTGCAACCCGTGCCATCATCCTGGGGGAATGCTGCTCTCTCCTCTTGGGCTGGGCTTCTGACACCGGTGCCTTAGGGTGCCAACAGTCCCTGAAGGACAAATACCTGGGATGCCATCAGGAAATCAGGAGTAAAAGGGGGCCCAGAGCCATAATTTCACTTTAAATGCTCGATTCCCAAGCCTTTGGTGCCTGCTCGGATGCCCATCCGGTGGCAGCGTGCCTGGCTCCCAGTTAGTATCCAGAGCAAGGAAAGCAGGCAGGGAGAGCATTAGAAGCATTCAGTTGACTGCAAACCCATGAGGACATGAAATATGCCCTCTACATACACAGGGTTTAGTGACGATAGGAAAAACAGCATTTCCTCTTTACTGCAGCTTGAAAGGGTGAAATCGAGGCTGACCAGCAGCCACTGCTTTATCCTCCAATTTACTGCTCTCACTCCCAGCCTGGCCCGAGAGCCGGCTCCCTTTGTACCATTTTTCTATTAGTGGGTTTTATTTGTGTCCAGAGCTTTGTACCTGCAGAGCCAAACCTGCCTTGGCTCCTGTCTGGGCAGTGCTCCAAGCCCCGCTGAGCCTTGAGAGCTGCAGGACCTGGTGGGGTGGTGCTGGATGGTGGGACTAGGAATTCTGTCAGGGTACAGTGCCAAGAGCAGGGTAGAGCTGTGGGGGCTTTATATTGCACAGTCAGACCAGGAACAACTTAAGGAAAACAAATGGATCCAGCCATGCCTCAGTTTCCCTCCTCATCCTGATTAACCCCCACAGGAGGCATCAGGTTGAGGAGGGGTGCGAGAGGCTCAGAGACCTCTTGCTCTGGCCTGGCCACCCATAAGGGACCCTGCCAGTCTAGGGGACCCTGGGGCACCTGGGGCAATCCTGATTTTCACACAGCCTCTGCTTCCCAGCAGGCTCTGGTGAGATTTGCTGGAGGTGCCTGATCTATCTCTAAGCATTGTTTTTCAGCTTCTGCCTGGCCTGGGGTCTTCTGTATCTTCCTCTGGCCTCCTTCCCAGCCCTCCCAGAGCCCAGAGAATAAACCCAGTTAAAGTTGCCCTGTACTTGGCTGAAGACATTTAATCACTGTCTGGACATGATGGAAATATGAGCTGCTCCTGTGCCAGTCAGGACACGCTCCTCTCGCACAGACGAAGATGAGCAGGGAGCCATCCGAGCATGAAATAGTTGTCAGGCTTCCAGAGGGTCACAAGATATATGGATTATGAAGTAGAGACTCCCACAGATCTCAGATTATCAAACACAAAGACTGCAGAAGATTCCTCCAATGGCAGGAGTGCTGTCCTGAATTCAGAGCTGGGCTGGAGCACCAGTCCAGGGGCTGCTGGAGTCCACGGGGCTCTGCTCACTCAAACTTGAGTTCAGCCCAAATTCAGCTGTCCCTGCACAGAACTTCTCAGTATCAGAATCATCTCATGCCTGTTTCTGTCTCCAGCTCAAGGGAGCGGGCAGGTTTTGGGTATGGTTCTGCCCTGGGGAGCAGAGGCCACCCAAAGGTCAGAGCACTTGGAGGACTGGAGGTTGGGATGAAATTGGACACTTTGGGAACAGGAATGAGCAGGATTGGCAGTGTTAGGTTCAGCGGGAGCCATTTCGTGGGTGTGGATGAAGTGCGTGTAGAACAGGCAGTCACCAAGGGAAACCTGTTGGAGTAGGGGAATCCCTGGGTGCCTGGCATTCATGGAATGCTTCTGCTCATGGCAGGTCCCTGCTGTGCCCCTGAGCCCCCTCCCAGAGCCCCGGAGCTAAGGAGGAGTGAGCCACCCCACCACAGGCGTTGGTGCTCAGAGGTGACAAGGCTCCCTGGGATTTTTCAGTGCCCTTGGCTCGGAGCTGCACTGTGCAATAACCTCATCCCCCTTTCCCACAGCCTTTTCCAGGTCGCAGGAGCTGCAGCTGAGGGTCACTCCCTGCTCTGTCTCAGTGCTGGTAGCTGGGAGCACGGCCCTGGCCAGGAGAGCCTTGGCATGGGCTCAGTGACCAGGAGGTCCTTCCAGCCCCAGGTCAAACCCTGAGGTCACCTCAGGCTCTGCCTACTCCAGATATCAGAGGAACAGCACAAAGGGGCTGCCTGTGAGCCAAGGAGCCAACAGAGAGCTGCAGGCACCTCTCCCTCTCCGTGTTTCTCTGCCTGTGCCCCTCTCCATCCTTCCAGCCCCCCAGCACTGAGGAGTTTCCCTGGTAGATCCTTACAGAGCCCCAGCTCACCACAGCCAGGCCTGGCAGGAAGCACAGCCCTGCACCACCTCAGCTCGGTGCACGACTGCTCATTCTGCCTTTCACCACCGCCCACCAGTTGTTCCTCCCCAAAGCCCAGGCTCAGCCCAATTTGAATTAATTGCAGGAGTCAGACGTCAGCTGCTTTTATGTAACGCTCCCGTGTAATTCCATCTCCTCGTTTCCGCTCCCCCACTAATTTATTCACTCCAGGTTTCTTTAAATCAGCCCAGTCTTTTTTTCCTTCTTTTTTTTTCCTTTCTACAAGGTCTCTTTGTAAATCATGTTCCCAATCCAAGGCCTTGGCACTCCCTAGGTAGCCAGGGCAAGCGGGAGCTAGCCCCAGAGGACTGGAACAGCAGGGCAAGCACCCTCTCATGGGTTTTGCTGTGCTGAGGCTGCCCATGATTCCCTCCTTCCCTAATTACTTCTATTTCAGTGTTTTCTTCTACTGCTTCAGCAAAGAAACAGGCTAGACTTTAAAACTTGCAGCGTTAACATAGGTAATTTTCTTTATTCTTTCCACTGATAAATTGTGAAGATTTGAAGTACAGTTATTGTTCTCCAATAGAATAAGATGAAGAATTACCCTGTGCACTTATTGATCTTCAGTAGGTTCAATACTTAGAAAAACATCTCCCTGAGGAGAGGGCCTTGCCCTCCGTTTCCTCTCCCCAGCTGTGCTGAGAGGTGCTGGGATGTGCTGGGCTGGAGCCCACGGATGCAGCAGAGCTCACTGGCCCCACCAATGAGCCACCTGAGGACCCATGGCTCTCTCAGCACTCCTTCTCACAGAAATGCCTCTTCACTTAGCTCTTGTGTTGACAGGGCTCAAATTAAGAGGCAATTGAGGCGGCTCTCACTCTGAGAGATGTTCACGAGTCCTTCTGAGCAGGCAAAGGGGCTTGTAGAGAACCCAGCACCCCAATTCCTGCAGAGCTCAGGGGATAATTACCTCAGGCTTCATCTCCACATCAGGGTTAACCCCTCACTGCTTAATCCACCCCCATGTGCCAACAAACATCCTGAGCACAGTTAGGCAGGGACTATCCATCAGCATGCTGGAAGAGTCCCAGAGTGGGCTTGGTAATACCTGGGCCCTGCAAGAAGAGCTGTGGAGGTATTAGGACCAAAAATCATCTTATTTGCTTATTGATTTCCAATAAAATCTAATAATTAGAAAAATAGCCCTGCCGACTTGTGTGTGCCGTGCATACAAAGGAAGGAGGCAAACCCCCTCGGGGGGTGACAGTGCTTCCACAGCAGCCCTGCCATCCCTCTGGGCTAACAGACCCTGCAGCTGGCAATAGCCCGTGTCCCGAGGGAGAGAGCAGAGAGCATCAGTGCCAGGAGCCTGGGACATCCCTGGGGCCAGGGAAGGGCTCTGTGAGGCAGGGGCTGTCACAGCCAGGAGCCAGCACGTGCTGTGGGTATGGGGCACCTGAGTGCCAGCAGTGACACTGCAAACCCCTGTGTGACCTCGTCCCTGCCACCACCACCCACAGCCCAGCTTGCACCAGTGGGGAGACGCAGCCATGGCAAAGCTGGTGCTGTGGCTCTGAGCATGTAGGGCCAGGCTGGTCCTGCAGTGACAGAAGTGTCACCTCGGCCAGCGCCATCACAGGGCCATGGTGACGCTGCTGAGGATCAGCTGTGGCTCCTGTGCAGATAAACAAAGTATTTTTCTCTCTGCAGGTTCCTAATATAGTGCCTTCTACCCTCTGTAAATAGCACACTGGAAGAGTGGTTTGTCAAAAGCGGGTCTGGGGAATTGTCTGAACTCAGCCTGTGTGATGAAAGGCTCTGAGCTGAGGGCCCCATCCTGCTCGGGGGTGGGGAGCTGGGGATAGCAGCAGCACTGAAGTCAGAACATATTTGCTGCCCTTTCCTGCTGTTCTGCTGCCCAGACTCTGAGCAAAACACCCCCAAGGCGCTGATGTTCCAGTGCCAGGCACAGTGAGGGCTGTTACCCACAGCTTTGCAGGGGACTGTCAAAGTGATAGGGAGGTTTTTGCAAGTCAGCCTTTGATGTTTTGATGTTTTACCTTTGCTTCATGGAACTTTGGAACATTCTCATGCCAAACACCTGATTGTTTGCTTTTCTCTGCTTCCCAACCTCCCTGATGCCTCCTCACAGCTGCTCTGTTGCACCTCCTCTCTTATTGCATTTGCTCCTCTTCATACAAGCAAGAAAAGAAGCATTAATCACTGGAGTGCATTGCCCTTGCCAGGGATTGTGGGCAATTCCCAGAGCTGGCACCCCCACACAGGGTACAGCAGGGTAGGGCAAGGCCAGCCAGGGTAGGGCAAGGCATCACCCTTGGCTCCAGAAACCCCCTGCCCTGTCTAATGAGACAAAGAGATAAATCACCACAGTGAAATAACACACAGAGAGTTCCCAGTCTGTGGCTCTTGGCCATTCCCGTGGTGGTTTCACAGGGCAGGACAAGCCACTTCTCACTCAGCACGTGTCACACTCAGTCCCAGCCACCTGTCCTGGCTCCTCGAGGCTCTCCCTTGTCCTTGGTATTTATCAGAGGAGTAATAACCAGGGAAGAAACTGGGAAGAGGCTCTACCCAGAGGGCAGGCATGCTCTAGGGCAGCAGCAGAGTCGCTGCAGAGAGACATCTCTGCACACAGGGGAGGGAGGTTCACTCATGTGGGGCTGGAACCATAGCTCCATCCTGCCAGGGCTGCCCCATTAGCATTCTGCACCAGCCTGGCTTTCATAAGCTGGTCTGACTCTGTAAGATAAAAAAGTAATAACACTGCCCTCCACTATTTATTAGCTGCCTTTGTGTCTCCCAGCAAAAGTCCTTCCTCCTCCCCGTGCTGAGCTGCTCCAGGATGTGATGCTGGTGTTCCACAGGCCCAGCACTCAGAGCTTCACCAGGTTCCAGGAAATCCATCTCCTGGCTCAGGAGCTGTATTCCAGAGATGACAGGCACCCGTTCAGCTCCTGCCCTGCCTTCCTGGATGCCCAGGGTGGCCTCCTGCTCCTGGGACAATTCCCTGCACCTGGCAGGAGAAAACATGGCAATCAGGGTCTGCCTGGGCGAGGTCCCCACAAGGGCACTTGCCTTTTCCCCCCATTTCAGGGCTATTAAATTGTTGGATTTTAAGCTATTTTGCCTCCAAACTCTAAAATTACTACTTCAAACAAAGAATGTGCTCATTGTTCAAGTTGGGCTGCCAGCATCTCTCTGTTCTTTGGGGTCCTGTGGATGTTTTTTGGTAGATAGCAATCCCTGGTGTCATGGCCAGGCTTTTCTGGGGTGTTTTCTTCACCTTAGAGCTGTGCAGTGTTTCCCTCTCTGCTCTCTGTCCAGATGAGGGACTCGAGCACCACTGTCCCTGCTCACCCATGATTGTGTTGACTGTATTGACTGAATTAATTACAGCTGAGCTTCAATATTGAAATTACTCAGACCTCTGGACAGCCAAGCTGAATCAATTAGTTTATTAGTGAGAGCCACAGCCAGCTCAGCAGCAGAGGGATGCTGCACCCTGGGAAAGGAGGCAGAGCAGCTGCCCTTCCTCAGAGATCATGTTTAAAGCAATCCTTGTGGGTTTGCCCTACACCAGATTGTTGTTTTAGCCCTGGTTCTCCAGACCTGGTGAGTATATGATTTAATCTGCTGTTTTCCAGGGCTGAGCTGGCTCCTTGGGCAGCTCTGCAGGAGCACACAGCATCCCCATGTTCTGCAGGGGGTGGGAAACGTGCCGGGGGGACAGGAAACTCAGAGTCTTGGTGGCTGTGACTCACATGGTTGATATTTGTAAGTTCCAAATAAAGATGTGGATAACAGCAGTAAAAATTTATCACCAGCTAATACAAAGATGTAGGATTGGGTTTAAAGTATGAATATGTGCTGTTGGCATGCTTTATCAAACACCCCGGGATTTCCATCAGGGAATGACTCTCCAATGTGTACATGCTCATCTGGCTCACTGCAGCATGCCCTGGCTGTGACACTGGGAATTGGCTCTTTCCAACTCTCTCCAGCTCCAGGTGTGTCTCTGCCAGGAGGCTCCAGGTAGGATTTTGGCTCTGCCTGGTGCACAGCCCATTCCAGATTTAAATTCCTTCACTGTCACTGCTCTGGCTGCAGAAACAGCGGTGCTATTGCACATCCAGGAGTCCAGCTGGAGATTCCTGGATTTTTTTGGAGAAGCACCTGGAAGGATGGAAATGCTGGACATAGGTGGCAGGGGGTGGCATTGCCATAGCAATTGTCACCTGAGAAACAGAGAGGTGCAGGCATGCCAGAGCAGCAGTGTTGTCTCTTTTTTCCTGAGTAGGTTGGCTCAGTTTGGCTTCCAGCCCTGGTGAGGAAACCCAGAGCAGAGCCCAAAAGCAGCCCCTGCTCTGCCCATCCTTGAACACAAGCCACCTCACAGCAGAGGGGTGGCCCATCAGGTGTCTCCTGTAGGTGTAGGACCAAATGGAATGGGCTGGAACCAAGGGGATCAACCCCAAAATATAGAAGGTCCCATTGAGATCAGGGCTTCAGCTCCTTTCCAAGCTCAGCCTCCTCTTTGGACTAAAAAGCTTCTTTCCTCCTCCTGAAACTTCCAGGAGCAGAAACTTCCCAACCTCCTTAAGCTGTCAACGTGTCTTGCTTAAATAAGATCTTCACAGGGATGCTCTTTGGATCCTTGCAGTTTTATTTATTTAGTTGGTTTAGTTCAAGATTAATCATAAATGGGGAAAGTGCCAGAGACATACAAAAGAGGTTCTAAATAATTCTGAATGATTGAGAGCACCATGATTAATGGGATCTGCTGATGCCATTTGGGTGGAAGCAGCCTTCCGAAAAATGGATTTATGTTAAATGGAAAAATACAATAATGTCATTCACAACAGGAGAAAACACACAACGGCAGAACCTGCCCTGCACGGCTGTCACACAATTCAGCCTCACAATGAACCAAACTTAACTCCTCTAAGCTCACTCTGTCCTGATTCTAAATCCATTCATTAGATGTGATTATCTTCAGTCCTCCCCAAGTGTAATATATTCTTTCTTACAGAATTCACCATGCTTCATATCAGGCATGGTTTAATATTTCATACAGTTCATTAAGTAACATGTTCAGTTCAAAATGCCCGACTCCTAATCCCATATTCATCCCTGTGAGAGCCCCAAGAAACAGAAAAAAAAAAAGGTGGGGGGGGATTTGTGGAGAGGCACGGGGTGAAGCGAGATGGTTCTGTGAATGGACCCTGGTAATTAAAGGAATTTTGCCAAAGGAGAGGGAGTGAGGATGATCCTGGGCCCCTGCCTGTGGTGAGGCAGCCACGGGCAGCGTGGCCCTGGGGCAGCACAGCTTGGAAAAGCACGTCTGGATTCTCCTTCATCCTCATCACACTGAGCAGGGCTGTGATTGCTCCCTCCTGCCCTGCTCCAGACATGAACCAGAGAGCTGCTGCTCATCCCGTGCTCACCCCACGGATCTGATTAAAGCCATAAATCCTGCAAGTGAGCTGGGAATGGTGAACTCACTCAGGGCAGTGAGGGCTTTTCACAGGCTCGGGGTAGGTTTAGTCGCCTGATTTTAGTTTGGGGGTTCCAGGCCCTGCCTGCCTCCATCCACACCAGCCTGCAGCCCAGCTCCAGCTGCCCAGCTCCTCCTCGGTGCCAGCCGGGGTGTCCTGCAGGGCACTGCTGCCACGGAGGGGACATGGGGCAGGGGGCACAGCAAATGTCCCTGCATTCTCACAGGACCGTGCACAGCAAGGAGCACGCTCTCCCACAGCACCTTCCTCCACTTCAGAGCAGGACTCTGGCAGAAGGAGGTGAGAGAGGTAATTCGCTCCACGCACAAGAAACTGTTTTGGTAGGAAGCTGGACAGAGCCAGCAGTGGGTGGGAATTTCTGCCCTGCTCCAGAATATGGTGAAATACTGGAAATTTCTCCAAGGAGGGTGAATCAAGTCTCTGCATCCATAAGGGCACTCCGTCTGATGGGCCAAGGCTTCTGTGCAGAGGAGTCTATTACTCCTTCGTGTGATGAAAATTAATAATTTATATGTGGACAAAGTGACTCTGCCATAATTTCTTGTTAGCTGTGATTCCTCCTCAGTAGCCAGGGGATTCCGAAAGGATCTGAGGAAGGAATAATGGGAATGGATGAAGGTGCCCCTGTGAAGAGCAGAATGAGCAGCCCTTGTCCCACTGCTCCGTGAGTGTGTGGACTCCATGCTGGGACCAGACAATGCCCCAGCAAAAAATATCCCTGGCTGCCCCATGCACACCAAATGGAAATGTGTGTTCTGTCCACCCTCCAGAGCTGGGAATGGCACCAGTGCTCCACAGGACTCCTCCGTCCCTGGCAGAGGGATCCTGGCAGTGCCTGAGCTTGGAAAGGAGGACCTTGGGGATGCTTCACCCAAAGGCAGGGAACAGCAGAGTGCCCAAGCTGGGACTGTCCATCAGAGGGGTGTTCTGGGGCATGGCTCTCACTTCTGCATCTCTCTTTTTGTCTCCAACACCTGCTTTCTCTAGCTGTGCACAAGTCAAGGCAAGGAGTGTCACATTCCTTGTGTCACATTCAGCAGAAGGGGGGACTCTTTGGAGGCCTCCAGTTCCTGCTCCCTGGCAATCCCAGTCCTTCCTTAGGGCAGCTCCAACCTGCCAGCAGCAGATAAGCCCAATCCTGCAAAAATTCTGCTTTCAGCTGTCCCCTCACACACGTGTTCAGTACCCGTTCCTCCCCTGGCAAAAGGAACCTGTGTTCACTGATAATTCAGTGTGCTGGCACCAGCAGTGGCAATGCAGGTGGTGCTCCAGGGCCGTGACACCTGGCTGGGGACACAACACCAGGTGTGGCCTCAGGGGCGATTTGTCCTCCTTAGTGGTGCTTTACACAAATGTTCCCTCACTCTCATCCTTCTCCCTTTCTCCCCTTCTCCTCTCAGCCCCCTGCTGCCCCATCCCAAGTGCCAGGAGCTGTTTGGTGTTGGGTGTCATCCTCCCTGTCCAGAAAGACAAATATTCCCCCAGTGTCTCGTAGACCCAAGAGTCAGGGCTGGAAGAGGGTTTTGGACCTGGGCATTTCAAAGGGGGGTGGATGGCTTTAGCCCCAAAATCTTTTGGGGCTTTCTTTTTTTTTCCTTCCAGTGCAACCATCACTGGGTTGGATTTCTGCCTTTTTTTCCTTTTCCTCCTCCCACCAGATTTGCATGCACAGAAGAATCACAAGAACAGAAGGTGAAGCTAGATCTTTCTCCCCATTTTTTAAAAAATTTATTTTGGCATCCATTGCCTGCTTTTTGCCAAACTGCTCCAGTTCCTCTTCCCCAGTGCCCACGCTGCCTGCCCAGCATGGGGGACACGCAGTGCCAGGCATGGTGGCCATCAATTCCCTGCAAGAGGAGGAGGTGCCAGAAACACCAACCCAAAAGCCAGGGGAACACCTGTGTGGGTTTGGATCACCCTCTGACGAGGAGCTGGTGCACCAGCAGCTGAGCCGAGGTCGCTGCTGTCTCCCAGTGGGTGGGAAAGGCTCATCACACGGGTGGAAGCCTTGGAGCTCCCCACCTGCATCCTCACTGCCTCTCCTAAATGCAGTCAGCGTGTTTCATCATCCTTCCCACCTTTCTTTGACGCCTTCCCAGCTTTACTACATCCCTTTCCACCTGTGCAGTGCTCGGTGTGTGGGTGCATGGGGAATTCATCCAGTGGCAGCGTGACTGGGGCTGTTGAGTTCTGTTCTTCTCTGAGTAATCCCTAACACTCAAGATGCGTTTTTTCTTTTATCTCTGCTGAGCAATGAGCTGATGTTTTCAGAGAACTATCTATTATAACCCTGAGATCTTGTTCCTGAAAGTTAATAGTCAGCTCAGAGCCCATCATTTTATTTCTGAAGCTGGGGTTGGCTTCTCCCACGTGCGCCACTATTTATCCGCACTGCATTTCTCCTGTCACTTTCTTGGCCAGTCACTCACTTCAAGGTCCTTCTGCAATTCCTCACGGTCACGCCTCGTCCTTAATACCCTAAATAATTTGGAAGCATTAACAAAAAGCTTTCATTTCAGTCTCCACTCCCTTCTTGTCCCAGGCAGCCTCCATATAGGGTCTAGGAGATATTTTGGGGAAACTCGTGGACCCACAGAAAAACTGTGCCCCATGGAAAGGGATGGGAGAGAAGAGCCCATGTGGCTGCCTGTGGTCCTGATGGCCATCAGCATCTGGAGGCAGTGGGGACAGGCTCCAGGCAACCCAAGTGACAGATATCTGCAGGGACAACTTGTTTTGATACATTACCCCCAAGATTCATCAGTGAATGGGATTGAAGAGCCTTTAATGACCATAAAGAGTGAAAAATTCCAGTGGAGGAATGGCCATGGCTTTCCTACTCGAGCAGATGCTCATCAGAATTGGTACTCTCCAGGGAATCGCTCCAGAAGGTGGATGGAATAAAGTGATTTTCAGTATTAAAAAAATAAAATAAAAAGAGAGACATCAGAGCTCCTGGAAGCTGTTCAGTTGGCACCGGGAAGGCTGCGAATAACAGACGCCCAAGGGAACCAATGTTTGAAGCCAAAGCAATTTGGGTAACAGGACAGGCTTGAGGGGAAAAAACCACACAGCTTTTGGATTCTGCTGCACATCGATACTAAAAAAGAAGCCACACATGTTGTGAATGTACAGCCCAGGAACACATTTTGTAGACACATTCCTAGCGTGGCACGTGGTGTGCTCGTTCCTATTATTGATAATAGTTAACTGCAGCTCCTCCTCCTGATTTTCCCTGCTCAGCCATGGAAAACATGGGATCCAGATGCTGTTAAACAGCTTTAGAAATTTCCAGGTGAACATATAGTGGCTGTTTTGAGGGTCTGCCTTGGATTCACACGGTTTACAGTGCAGAGCAGCTGTGTGCAGGGAGGGATGGATCCATTTGTTTCCCATATTGCCACCTAAAAGGGAGGGCTACATTCCATCCAAGTAGCTCTGGCATTGGCTTTATTTGACCAGTGAGGCCATATAGCAAGAACGACAGGATTCAATCTGACCAGAAGCACTTCTCTTAAAATGTCAGATGATGCCTTGGGCCCCCACAGAGCTGGGAAGATGTTTTCCTTCTGCAAACCAGAATCAAACCTCTCCATTCCTCTTTATCTCACTTATAAGCCCAGGGGAATCCCTGGGAAGCTGGTGATAAATCAACCTTTCTTTTGGAGGAGAGGAAGAAGTGTTCTTCATCTTCCTCTCCCCAAGCCACAGTGTAGCCTCTGTGCTCTTCACGTGTCTGTCTGTGTAAAGGGACAAGGGACATGTTACTGCTCCATGTCACAGCCACCTCAGCCAGGTCTGCAGAGCAACCCGGGCAAAAAAATGGGGAAGTTCTGCACCTCTGAGCCACACTTAGTGCTGCTTCTGCTGGGACTGCAGCAGGACACTGACTGACACCTCCCAGCCTGCCATCACCCTTTATCACAAAATGGGCTGGCATGGAAGAGACCTTAAGAAACATCCAGGTCTCCTGCAGACTGATCCCTGGGGCTGATTCCCAGTCTCCTTGCTGGGGTCGCATCCTTACGTTATGGATACACATCATTCCCATAGCATGTGTGGTGTTTCTCCTGGAGTTTTCACACACAAACATTTCCCTTTTTCCCAAATCCACAGCAGTTTCCACCTGGGTCCTCTGCAGTACCACAGACCCTGGCCTCTGCCAGTCAGCCTTGAAGGGTAACAAAAAATCCCTTTCCACTCAGAGCCCAGAGACGTGTGGTGATTTGCAGACTAAACCCAGCGTGTTTGGTGGTTCTGGTCCCCCAGAAGTGATGGACAAGCCATTGGCCAGTGGGGTGGTGAGGCCACCCCAAGAAGCCCCTTGACTGGCCATGGCAAGGTTTTTTAAGTGGGATGATGATTTCCTGTGGGGACTGGGGGAAGATGGAGTACAGTAACAGGGACAGAGCAGCTGCAAGCTGAGTGTTCATGACGGATGGTGAAACCACCATGAGATTTCAGATTCTGCCCTAAATCTGCAGCTCCACCATTTTTCAGCACCCTGGGGAGGAACCCCCCCACCAGATGCCACCTGGGCCACCCATCCCACCAGCCATGGCCACATGGGGCAAACACCACTGTCCCAAAATGCTGCGGGAGGGCTCCTGGGCACTTGGTTCATCCCAGGAGGGGGATGAGGATGGGGCTGGTGTGGGTGCCAGCGGGGGGACGGACGCGTGGCTCACCCCCAGCCCCTGACTCACAGCAGTCCCCACGGGCTCCGTGTGACAGCGCGGCTGCCTGCGGTCGTCTATGGCAACTGAACCACCTTGGAAGGCTGCACTGCCTGTGTGGGCTTGAAATTGTGGTTGGTTTTTTCCCTCTTAGACAAAAAAAAATAAAAAAGGCAATCTGATTTGTATGTAACTCCACATAAATTCCTTGTTAACCTTTACAGCCATCTGGAGGGAGTCACTCCTCGCTGCAGGGCCGTGGGAGGGAGCGATGCCTCTGCTGGCAGATTTCACAGGGGTTGGCACAGGGGGAGCTGGAAGCCCCTGCTGGGTGGCAGCCAAGAGCCCTGGAACACCCACTGGCCCCAGGGGTGGAGGATGCTGGGCTTTGGCTGGCCTGGTTTGCTGGGAGCCATGGGCTGTGTCTGGCTTCCCCTTCCCTCCCAGTGCGGGGCACAGGAATGGGAACAGCCCCTCACTGCTTGTCTTGGGTGTGAGCAGAGAGGGGAACCGAGGCTGACACCATGCAGGGGGCCCCACTGATGTGAGGGTCACGCTGCCACAGCTCTGCTGGAGACCTGAGCTCTGGGCTTTCCAGCTGGGGGTTGAGGGTTCAGGTTTGCTGCAGGCGCTGAGTCCCCCATGGCATGAGGAAAGAGCTGGATCAGAGCTGAAGGTCCATCCAGTCCATCCACACCCACAGAGCTCGATTCATCCACAGGCTTCTCCCTCCCAGATCCTTCAGCAGTCCCTGGTAAATCTGCTCTGAACCTGCAAAGAATTCCTTCTCCTCCAGATGCTTCCTGTGGAGTCCCCTCCTGACAGGCGCTGAGTCTCACAGTCCTCACCTGGGTCTGACAGTCCTTACCTGCACCTCACACAGCCCTGCCTGTCCCCTGCAAGTGCTGGTTGGCAGGAGGGATGAGCAGAGGGGGCAGGGGACACTGCCACCCCTCTGGCAGCCCCATGGCAGACCAGACAATGGGATCGATTGCAGTTTCTGCAGATGAGAGAGAGAAGGGGCAGCACCAGCCAGATAAACAAAATGCAACTTTATTTTATTTTCTTTCTTTCTTTCTTTCTTTCTTTCTTTCTTTCTTTCTTTCTTTCTTTCTTTCTTTCTTTCTTTCTTTCTCGGCTCCTTTTAAAATGTATAAATATTTTGAAAGCTCTCCAAAGGGAGGGAAAAACCACCAAGTTGTACATGACTGACTCAATGCAGTGTCACTGTGTTCATTAAGAAAGAAGAAAATCAAGTCATTGCCGGGCTGAATAAAGAAGAATCTTTTGGTTGACTAAGAGAGGGAAATGCACTTGCAATGGGTGGGATAAAACAGGAGCATGGCTGCTTTCCAGCCCTGCTGAGCTCTGTCTGAAGGTCTTAATTATAAGAAGCTAAAAAAAAAAAGAAAAAAAAAAAAAAAAAAAAAAAAAAAAAAAAAAAAAAGCCTGCGAGAAAAGGAATTTACAACACAAAAGAAATAAATTGGATCTCAGATGCCTCTATACATATTTAATCATTGGGATGCTGATGAAGAGGAATCTTTAATATGAGCTGCCTCCATCCAGCTTTGCTCGCCGAGGGTTCTGGGGGAGGCACCGTGCCCGGCTGCTGGCGGATTTGGCCAGTGCAAGGGATGCCACCAAGGTGCACGGCTGCAAACTGGCAGCCAGGGAGGAGAAAAACCCGACCTTTGGGTCTGGGAGCTTGGCTGGAACTACAGCAGAATCAGATACCTCCTTGGAGAGCTCTCCAAGTTCAATGGCTTGGCCTTCAGAGACACCAAAGTTCAGCGAGGCTCTGGCTGGTTCCATGGAAAATCCTGGCTCAGCCTCTGCCACCGTGGAGAACAAGGGATGATTGCAGCCCTCGATCCTTTTAAAGCCAATTCTCTCTTATTTTTAAGCCAGTCTCACTAAACCCTCTCTAAAGTAATTTAATTCATTTTCATCTTAGCTCTGATAACCACAAAGATTGTTCGCCTTTACCCCATGGCAAGTTCCGGCTCTCCTGAACCTTCTCCCCCTTTACTGATCTCCCACAACCTCTGGAGCAAGCATTTCCACTGCACCTTTTCAGGGCTGGGTTTAGATTTTATCTCTCTCCTTGTGTTTGTGTTTGCATGGAGCATCCTCATTAATTAGGATGTCTTGTTGGACACAGTGTAGTCTTCAGGGAGTTCCCCCAGTGATTTGTTTACAGATGTCAGGTTAGCAATAAATTGGGAGAAATAATTGACCTTTCCTGTAAGACTTTGCTAATCCTGTTTCTTCTTAACCGTTTCCAATTTTTAGTGTGCAGCGGTGTTTTTCTTAATCAATTGTTCAGACTGTGAGAACATTACAGGAGATGCGATCAGGAACACGCCGTGGTGATGCAATTTTAATGATTCATTCTCTCTTCCTCATTAATTCATTGCATTTCATATTTCTTCAAGTGCTGACTTTGGAAGTTTTCAAGACTTTAAGTAGTTTTTCTGTTTGATTTTTTTTTCTTTTAACAATTGGAGTGGCCTTCTTGGTATGACTTTTGTGGCTGCAACAGTCTGTGGGCAGGATCCACTTGCTGGAATGATGCAGGCATGGAGCAGGGAGCTCATCCCAGCCTCAGGACCCGGCGTGCCAAAGCAGATTCCAGCTCGAATGCAAGGAGAAGAGTCAGCAGAACATTTCTATTAAAAACTGTTACTTTTAAACAAGTTAATTTCCCCCATGAATCAAGCTGCTGTAAGGAGAAATCCCGTGTGGCAATCGAAGTATAATTGTGATATTCTCATTAGAAGTGCTCAGGCTGAATCGCTTTAATTTTTAATTTTTTTTTAAGGGAATTCAAACTTTTGGAAGTTAAATGACTTGGAAGAGATCCAGCTTTTGATTTAAGGGAAATTGTTCTGTTGTTATTCTGCATTCCAGAAATGATAAAAACACTTCAGGTTTTGAAAACAAAACCTGGGGAACTGGAACGTTTTATTTCATGCAAAATAAAACTATGGGGCTTTTCCACGTCAGTTATTTCAGGGGAGTGATAACATCCCTGAAAAAGCAGCTGCACTAGCACCTAATGCTGCTATTAATATGCAAGTGTGGGTCCTTATTCTGACGCCTGACAGTGAGCAAAACAGCAATGAAGTGTTCTGCGAGGAAATCCTTTCTGCAGCTAATCACCTCATTAGAAATCCAGAGA
Organism: Passer montanus; assembly: GCF_014805655.1. Taxonomy (NCBI): domain Eukaryota; kingdom Metazoa; phylum Chordata; class Aves; order Passeriformes; family Passeridae; genus Passer; species Passer montanus. The sequence continues at coordinate 838,496 of NW_024360166.1, read as the reverse complement.
TTGTTTTAAGCTGATCAGTTACAGTCGGTTCCGAGCAGGAGCAGCGGCGGTGACGGAGCCGGGCGGGCTCTGCGCGCTGGGGACAGCTGGGGACAGCTGGGGACAGCTGGGCCGGATCGGGCACACCGAGCCCTCGCCTGCCTTTCTCGGGCTCTTCTGCCGCCTTTAGAGCCTGTCAGGTCCGACAGTTCATAAATTACACCTCCAGCAGTACAAGCTGTTATCTTGTTTCACACGCAGTTGTCAATTGAAGGCAAGGCTGCAAACGAGGCGCTATCTCCTGGCTGTGATTGCGCAGGGATGCTCTGCCCCAGCCCGCAGCCCTTCCCGCTGGGAGAAGGCACCGGGATCGGGAGGTCTGGGGACAGGGACGGGCACGGGGAGGTGTGGCGATGACAAGGTGGGATGGATTTTCCTCTCTCACCACGAGTCAGTGTCAGGGATTTGGGGCACTGCTCATGCAGAAGCAGAAGGACACTTGAGCATCTCAGTAATTCATTGTTTTAACCCAAGTGCATTCTCCAGGACAAATATTTGACTTAAAAGTCAAGGCAGTGGAGCAAGGTTCATGAGGTAGGAGACTTCGGATGTTTTGCTTAGAATTAAAAAAAACATGTTGAAAATTTAGAGAAAAGCCTTCCACATGCTTCAGGCAGTCTCTTGCCAAAGGCACTCTTGTCCCCTTGGGTTTCCAAGCTAGTCTTGGGGAGAGGAATCAGTGGCTGAGCCTTTGTAGCCAGGAGGAAAATCTGATTTTCTTGCTGTCCTTCAGGAATTTTTGGCTCTTAGGGTACACTTTTTGAGTGTTGCTCTCTGGAGCAAGTGTCACCCAGCAGGGACCAGGCTGCTGTGTCCTGTGTGCTCCAGGCTCACTTCCCAAAGCCCATCCCTGCCTGCTGTGCCCTGGGCAGCAGCACAGCTCTGTGGCTGTGGCTGCAAACCCCCAGCCCCTACAAACCCAGCCCTGGTGCCTGGCAGGGCCTCTCACAGGGCCACATCCCACAGGGAACAATCCCTCAGCCGTGGCTTTGTTAGGGACTGGGGGAGACAGATGCTGACCAGCTCAGCTGGCCTTGCTGGGCCTTGAATTTCATAGAATTTCATTGAATATTGGTTTATTTTACGTTGCCTTTTATTTTTCCCTTCTCCCTTTTTCCCTTTCTCTTTTCCTTTTTCCATCTTCCTTTTCCCTTTTCCCTTTCCCTTCTCCCTGTTCCCATTTTGCCCTTTCCCTGCCATTCTGCTGCCTGCTCATCCCCACTGGCAGCACTTTCCAGGCACACAGAGCCAGGCTCTGCAGCCCCTCTGGCTGTGCTGCATTCCCAAGGACATTCCCTCTGCTGGGAGAGGCCAGCCCAGCTCTTCCAGGGGCCCTTGTGCACCAGTGATGGCTGTCTCGCTGTGTCCTGCTGAAATCTGGGATCTGGGAATATTCCTTGCTCATTCAGGGCTGTCCCCACACGGGCTGGTGACAGGGCCCTGCCCCGGTCACCACGGGGAGGGACAGCACAGAATCAGCAGGGCCCTGCTCAGAGGGACAGATGGCACCATCGCCACAGAGATTTGTGCTCCTCGGGACAAAAAGCTAAACACGTTTAAAATGAGGCCATTCCAGCTGTCGGGATAACGGAGGGCAGCAAATCCCTCTCTGCTTGCTCACGTCTTTGTCATCCCGCTCCCTTCAGCAGGGAATGAGGCTCCCCCTTGCTGGAAAACCGCCTGGAGAGGATCTCCTGCTCCCTCCCCTGTTGTAAATGGGCTCTCCCTCCCCGACAGGAGGGTGAGTTTAATTATAAACTAAAACCAGACCCATCTGCTTGGGTGGGTGTGGGTGTTCTTTCCCCAAACTGATGGGGTTTGGCCACTTTTCCTCCTAATTTTAGGCACAAAGAAATGAAAAGGATTAAACTCTGGCATGGGTGAGGGCTGCTGCAAACTGTCCCCCACTTAGCTGCTTTCCTGGCAGTCACATCTCTGCTGCTTTGGGGGCACAGAGTGGAAAAAGGGTAAGGAAACAGCAGTGCCACCTCCCCACCCCTTTCCCTGTTCTAATTCTTACCCTTCCTCAGGGCATCACAGCGAGGTTCCCAAAGATGCTTCCTGGAGAAGCACAGTGGGAGCAATCCCCCTTCAATCTTGGGTTCATTCAGGGTTATTTTAAGAAATTCCTAGTCAGTGCCTGCTGTTGGATGACACTCTCCCCTCTCCTGCTGGGCTGTATGTTTGTTGTGCTGTGATTATTTAGGTATGTTTGAACTTCTCTCTGTACTACAGGATTTCTTAATGGAGGGGAAAGTCATGCAATTGCACAACACTAAGCAAAAGTGGAGCTAGGAGTAATATAAATAAGATAACCCCAAACCAACAGGATAAGCAACAGTTACCTGGGTGCCATCACAACTCAGATGAGCTGTGTGAGGCATCTGACCCTGGAGAAAGCTGCAGGCACAGCAAAAGTTCCTTAAATAACTTTTGGTAGAATTATTAAAGCTAAATCAAGTATCATTTAAGCTATAACGTATTGTAGACAAGACCTGAAATCTCCAAAGCCTGATTTCTGAGGGCCCTGAAGGCTGTGGGTGTCAGGAGCACAGCATGATGTGTGCCAGCTCTGAGTGGGCCTTGGCAGAGACGCAGGATGTCAGACCACAGTGACACAAACTGCAGTGCCACCAGCTTGAAAAGAGGATATTTAATGGCAAAATTATTATTCCCAGGGCTGAATCTTCCCTGTGGTTGCACCTGAGGTCTCAGTGTACCCATCTGTTCTCAGTGCTTGGAAACTCCTTATCCTGGAGGATTATTCCTGTGTGAGGCCTCAGCAGCAGCTTGCCAGCCCCAAAGGGTTTCCAGGAGTGGTGAGGAGGAGGATTTTGACCGAGGAAGGCCATGCAGCACTGCAGGTGTGGGAGTGGCTCCCTCCACTCCAGGCTCCCCAGCAGGGCTGACTGTGCTGTTCCAGGGTGCCAGACCCTGAGCTCAGCATGGATTTAACCTTCTGACAAATGGGGGGCCTGAATTAAGGCACCTGAGTTTACAGCCTGTTTTATGAGCCTGACCATGTAATAAATCCAAGAGAGCTGAGCTCAGCAGCCTTTCCCAAGTGGTGCCTCCAGAGCAGACACAAGTCCAGCACCGTGCGACGTCTGCGAGGCTGCAGAGCAGAACCTGCAGCTGTAAAATCCACTGAGAGTGGGAGCTGAGTGTATGCCAGGGACTGCCCACAGCCCCGGGAAAAGGGCCTGGGGCTCTGCAGCACGGTGGCCAAACAGGGAGAGAGGGATGGGCCATTCTGGGAATTGTTCAGTGGAACAGCCAGACCCCCCAGCTCCTCCTGGCCATCTCCACAGGGAATGACAGTGAGTGCTGGTGATTTCCTGGACAATGGGAAGATCCCCTGGTTATTCTCTTTTAGGGTCATGGCCTATTGGGTCTTTAGTGCTGAGAGTGGCAGTGTGTTTATTTCTGCAGCTGCAGGCATGAGAGGACCAGTCCAGAGATGTTTGCATCCAGCTGGCAGGGAGCACGGTGATTCCAGAAGGTTCTTGGTTCCATCCACCTCGACGCCAAGGCTCCTTCCAGCTCCTCTTTCTCGGGAACTTTGCTACCTCTGCAGGAATTCCTGGCTGAGGGTGAGCCCAGGGCAGGCTCCATGGCACAAGATGAACTCCAAGCTACCATGACAGGAAGAAGTAAGATTTTTCCTTTATAGGAAGAAGTAAGATTTTTCCTTTAATCAGCCATGAGTAACCTTTGAGAGCTGACCTGCCTTTTGGGCTGCCTCTGCCCCTCCATCCCCTGGGGTAACAGTGCATGAAAATTAGGAGCTGAAGACATCAGCAAAGCTGAAGCACAGGAGCAAAGCTGAGCCCTGAATGGTGCAGAGTCATCAGGGACAGCTTTTCTCCCTCTGCATGGTGCTGCCATTCCTCCTGCTTGTTCTCCCAGAAAAAATGGAAACCAGGGCACATTTCATTACCCTGCTTCATTCCCTGCACTGCACAGAACTTCAGTAGAAGTGGCAAATGCCTCTTGTTCTTCTCATGGGGGCTGCATCTGGGACTGCCCAGAGCATCACTGTGCTGGGCTTGCTCTCCTCACCATCCTCCCAGCTCCTCTCCTAACTCAGCCCAGCACTGGGGAGCTTGTTCTGTTCCCCCAGAAGAGGCCCAGGGAAGTGGGATGGAATCCACTGTTCCAAAGTGTGTTAGCTACATCAGTAACAAAAGAGAAAGTGGAGAGGCTCCACCTACTTCTGTCCCTGCCCCTTTCCTTCTCCTGCAGAGCCCCTCTCAGAGCAGCTGAACATCTGCCCACCAGTCCCTGGTGCACCACAAGACCTCAAAACCAGCCTGGGAAACTGAAAACTATCCATGCAGGCACTGAATGAACCAGGGAAGTTTGGATTAAAACCTCATTTTATTTGCTAATACTTGGAGAAAGTTGTGCATGTGCTGTGTGAGGTGTTCATGGCTTTTCCTTCAGAAACATGGAAAGAACCTGAAGAAGGGATGAGACACTGTGGAGTGTGGTCCACAGTGGTCCAGGAAACAAAAACCAGGTACAAATAATTTGGGGTATCATGCCATTTGGCCATGGCTCCCTGGGGAAGGGAAGTCACCTTCTTCCAGTAACACCCTCAGGATGAAGATTAGCACTGGTGTTTTCAGGAGCCAGGAGGAGCAATGGCACAGAAAGTCAGGGGACAGCTCTGCACTGGCCAAAATCAGCTGGCAGGAGGCAGCCAGGATGTGGGCACATGGGCTGGCAGAGCTCTGGCAAGGACAGCACAACTCTGGGACACACAGAACAGATTCCAGATGAAGTGCCAATGCTCAGCAAAGCTCTGTGCCACTCTTCCCTGCCAGTGGGATTCTGGTGTGACTTGTCAGCAGCTTTTCACTTGCCACTCACCAAACAACCTGGTCAAACGAGCACAGAACACGGGCAGGGAGAGGGTGCAAGCAACACCTCAGAGCTTCAGTGCAGGTTTTGTTTGCTTGTGAAATCTCATCATTTGTTTACCCCTTTTTGCTGGAATCCAATAACTCTAAACTGGCAAAAAGGGACTTAAAACCAATTGTTTTTTATTGCACAAATCAAGACTGACACAGAGCACGCAGAAGGACACGAAGCATGGGGCAGTCCCCGAGATGCTGGGTGCAGTATTTGGGAAGGAGCCTGGGGAAGCTGTGGTGCCGTGTACTGCTGACACATATCCCCCTGGGCAGGCTTTAAAACCCTGCTTTTAGAGCTCAGCTTGAGCAAAGTGCTGCTGTTCGTGCTTTTAGTGATAGCAATAAAGACCGTTTTTATCGTTGTTTCATCTCAGAATTTCACAGCGTGTCCCTGTTGTTATTCTGGGGTCAGCCCTCAGCTGCAGCAGCTGCAGCACTGGCAGCAGCCAAAGCATGTCCTGCACAGCGCCGGGGGAGCTGCAGCAAACTGCAGCAAACTCTGCTGGAGCACGGAAGGATGCTCCCGTTCCCTGGTTGTGGAAGCCTTGGGAGTGCCTGCGGCTGCTTCCAGAGGAGGGCCGAGCCCTTGGGAAGGAGCTACAAGACTTGGGAGAGAGCCGGGACTGGGGAGATGGTGGCAATAGAGGTGCTGACAGTGCTCGCCCTGTCTCGCAACCAGAGGCTCGGCTCCTTCTCCAGAAGGGTCGGGACCCTGCGGGAGCTGCTGGTTTAACATTCCTGAACAGAAATCCTGCCCTAAGACCCCGCCGGGGGATGCGCCCGCCGCTCCTGCAGCGCTGCCCATCTGCCGGGGTGGCACCGAGCCCGGGGGGTGTGGTGCCAGCGCAGCGCTGGGTGCCAGCGGGACGAGCGGGGGGACAGCCTGTGCCACGCCGGGAGCCAGCGCATCCTGCTGGGTGCCAACCGTGCCGGCCTCGGGCAGCTGGCTCTGCTGCGGGGCAGGCAGCTGAGGAGGCTCCGAGCACTGCCCCATGGCTCTGCCCCCCGGCACTGCCCCATGGCACTGCCCCATGGCACTGCCCCATGGCTCTATCCCCGGCTCTGTCTCGGCTCTGTCCCGGCTCTGCCCCGGCTCTGCCCCGGCTCTGCCCCGGCTCTGTCCCGGCTCTGTCCCGGCTCTGCCCCGGCTCTATCCCGGCTCTGCCCCGGCTCTGCCCCGGCTCTGCCCCGGCTCTGTCCCGGCTCTGTCCCGGCTCTGCCCCGGCTCTGCCCCGGCTCTGTCCCGGCTCTGTCCCGGCTCTGTCCCGGCTCTGTCCCGGCTCTGCCCCGCGGTCCGGCGGCTCCCGGAGCCGGGCAGGGAAATCGCGGTGCTCGGGGCGAGGACAAGCGCTGACGCCCCGGAGCAGAGTGCGTGGGGCAGGCTTTGACGGGATCCGGCTCCTCAGATGTTCGTGGCGCTTTCCCCACCTCATTTCCCGATGCTGAGCTGCACCTGTTTTCCTATTCACTTTTACCAGGAGTTTTTCACGCCTGGGAGAGGGGAAAAGGAGACTTCAAAGCCTCGTGCGGGCTTTGGACTTAAGCGTGATCTGCACAGGACGCGGTTGGGAACCCCTGACCCCTGAAATGGTGGGGAAGCTGCCGGGCTCGTTGTGCCAAGGGCCGCCTCCTGCCCACGGCGGGGGCAGGCTGGAGCTCAGAAGGGGCGGCGGAGAAGCTGATGCTCCTTTGCGGGTGACTTCAGTTCCCCAGTGCACAGATATCCCCTGCCAGATCATCTCCAGCTAATTGGCAGGGACCATCCTGGTGACAGGGCTCCTTTCTGGCCTGGTGCTCTTCCCTGCAGCTGGAGATGCTGGAGTTGGAGCAAGGATTTATTTGATATTAAGTATCTGTTCCAAATAATTAGGTTCTGCATTCTGGCCATGGCTCTCGGAGAGAGGTAACGCTACTCAGACATAACGAGGCTCAGATCGTTGATAGACTCAGGGAAATTCTTGCCATCATGAAATCTATTTTACATGGGCACCAGTTAGCCTGGACTTATTGCTGAAAGGCACCAAGGATGAGTGGGAAAGCAACTGTGACTAATGGGAGCTTTCCTCAAATGTATGAAGTCACAGGAATTAATGAAAGGAGGGAGAAGAGCGGTGAAGTGTAACACCAGGCAGAAAAAGAGCTGTCATTTTCACATTCCTTTCCAGCAATTAATTTGTATCTTCAAGTCTCCCTGAGATCCCAACCCAGCCTAGGAAATGGTGTTTTCTGGATATTTCCTGGAAAGAGCCATCACTGCTACAAGAAGTCCTTGCTCTTGCCACGTCCCTGCTCCTCCTCGCAGGAGCAGCCAGTGCAGGGACCAGCCAAACTCCTGTCCTGTGGGATGCTCATCCCAAAAAAACCACTGGATTCCCCAAAGCCTGGCTCTCACACCTCTCCCAGGACACCTGGCTGCCCTTTCTGCACAAAGCAGCCCCTGATTCAAGCCAGCTTTGTTTATTGCATTCTGCAGTGTAAGTCCAGGCAGCCCAACTGCATGGCACTGGGAAAGTTTGCAGGGAAGACTCTTCTGTGGAAGGAATGAGAAAAATGCCTGGTTTGTGTGAAATTGGAGCTGTTATTCCTGTATCTTTTTATGAGATACCTCTATGTTGTACAGTTGATTTCACGCTCTTGCAAAGTAGAGCTCCCTTCCTTCTCTCCTTTGGAACAAAGTTTGAAGAATTTCTGTTTATACACCTTGAATAGCTCAGCACTTGATCCATGCTCTGCCCTCAGTGAGTGCTTGGCACATGGACTGAGCACAGAGCTCACACCCTGGGAGCAGCTCTACTGCTCCCCAAGTCCTCTGCACCCAGCCCGTGTTGCCCATGTCACACTGATCCCTTGCTCAGCATCTCTTTCAGACATTTGAATGGGAAATGCTTCACACGTTTGATTAATACAAAATCTCTCCTCCATATCTGAATTCAAACAACCCCACCAGAGCTTTGCAGCAACCTCCAGTGGCAACACCAGCCTTGGGAGCTCCTGCTTTCCCAGGATGGAGGTGAACCATGGTCCTCTAGTCTGGAGGAAGCTCTGCATCCCCAGCCCAAAAGCCCAGGCTGCTGCCAGCCAGGGCACCACGGCACAGGCTGAGCTCCTGGCACACCCCAACCCTCCAGGCTGTGGCAGGGCCAGGATGATTTTGGCTCTTTCTTTCCAGTTATATAAAGCTCTCTCCCAGTTTGTCTGGTCTGTACCCTGCTGGCTCTGGTTTGCATCTACCCTGACAGATGAGAGAGAAGCCTCCTGCTTCCATCCGGCTGCAAAGAGCTGGGTACCACAGGGGCTTAAAATATCTGCAGGAGGAGACATCAGACAGAGAAACAGGGGGCTGCTGGGGGAGGACAGCTGGTGATGGACTGGAGGAGAGCAAGGACAGGATCTGGAGGAGCAGGGGATGTTTGTAAAGGAACAGGCTGGGATGTTGGGCTGGGGAGGATGCTGAGCTCTGTGGGAAGGAGCCATCTCTCTGCTCCAACTCAAGCTGAGCCCCTGGGCTCTCCCTGTCCCTTTTATCTCCCCTTGATCCCTGTTTCAGGTCTGTAAGGGAGTGTGTTTGGAACTTGCCTGCCTGGGGTGTTGGTGTGGGAGTAGGGAGACCTACAAGGACTTTCTACCCACTTTAATTAAGCTGTTTTTTAACAGGAAATCTCCTTGGGTAAAATCTAGCCTTGATAATAGTTAATAGCAAAACTTATTGGCTATAGAGGAGCTAGGATTGTCCCTAATTAGTCTTTTATAAGGCTGTTATTTTTTTCCAGTTCTCTGGACCCAAGGGCCATGACTGAAGAGCAGAGCTCACTCAGAGCCTCCCTACAAAAGCTCTGCCTTTGCTGGGGCTGCAGGACACAGCCCCAGGTCCTGTCCCCACACTGCAGCAGCTCATGGTGCAGGTCTCTGGGTCTGTGCTGCCCTCCCAAATGCCAGGATGAGCCTGGAGAATCCCCATGGATTCTGGGTGCCCTTCCATGCAGCCAGGGCACAGCCAAGGCACAGGAGATCTCTGGAGGCAGGAGCTGCTCAAACCCATGCCTGGTGTCTGCACCTCCTGTGGCAATCTGGTTCTTACTCTGCCCCTTGCCTAGAGTTCTGGCATTCTGGCTGGGATTGCTGGTGCTGGGGCAAGCTGGGAAAGTGGTGGGGAGCTGGTTTGGGGATGGGCAGGGCTCCAGCAGAGCTCTGGGGCTACAGCATCTCCCTTCCTTCAGCACTGGAAGAGCCAGGCTGAGCAAGGCTGGGGTTTTACTGCTGAGGGGTTTTTAACCTTCCCTTTCCCTTTTTATCAGTAAGAAGGCTTTGAAGCAGAGTCAGTGAGTGGCCCAGCTGGTGCTTTTGGGCATCTCAGTGACTGTGGGAGCTGTCAGAGCCTTGCACAGTCCTGTGTTTGTGTCACTGAGCCCCCATCCTGCTGGATTCACCAGGCACTGTGTTACACTCCAGCTGTTTATGTTATGTTCTGGTTCTTCCTTCTTTTCCAGCTTGCAAACCTGTTTGAAATATGAACAGCAGCATCCCCAGTGGGTTTGCTGTGGATTTATTGCCCAGAGAAGTTGTGGCTGCTCTGTCCCTGGAAGTCTCCAAGGTTGGACAGGGCTTGGAGCAACCCAGGCTCATGAAAGGTGTCCCTGCCCATGGCATGAGATAATCTTTATGTCCCTTCCAATCCCAACCACTCTGTGATTCAGTAACTTCATGGTTCTGGCATTTCCCACATGCATCTCCTGTAAATGATACCCTGGAGAGCAACAATGAACCTTGGTGGGTCCCAGATGGCATTGGAGGAAAAAACTGCAGAATGTTGTTAGTCCATGAGTTGAAGTGGGAAGTCCTGGCCAGGTGCCCCTGCTGGAGTTCAGGGCTGCTGAATAAGACCTGGCATTCCTTTAGGCTTCAACCTGGGAGCCTCATTTCTGGGGGGAGCTGGCTGCTCAGCATTGAACACCTGGACTCAGACACTGCCACCAAAAGCCCCAGGACAGCTGTCAGGGCTGGGCTGGCCAGGGGTGCTGTTCTTGTGATCTCCTGTGTGCAAAAGGGTGAGTTACCCCCAAGCTGTGCTGGTGTGAGTGACTGCAGGGTTACAAAGCAGTCACTGGCCCATGGTCCCACTGTGTGTGCCCATCTTGGTGCCTCTGGGGGGCTGCAGAACTGGGTGGGACCCTGTGGTTTGGGACACTGGGGCACAGGGAGTGGGTTAGGAGAGCTGCTTGTGAGGTGGAGCTGCTGGTTGTTCTCAGTGATGCTGAGGAGCTGCTCAGCAGCACCACAGCGGCTTTAGGATGGCCAGGAATAAACATTTCACTGAAAACTGCAGGACATGCCAGCCCTGTCCCCTTGGGTGACGTTCACAGCCCTGTTCCCTCGGGGGACATTCCCAGGCTGTGTGCTCAGGCAGCAGCTGAGACCGTGCTGGCCCGGCAAAACAAACCCTTGGCTCCAGGCCAGATCTGGCACAAACCCAGCACCCCGCTGGGAACCTCTACAGTGTCCCCATGTCTTGTAACAGTGTCCCCGTGTCCCACAGCAGTATCCCTGTGTCCTACAATGGTGTCCCATGTCCTGCAGCAGTGTCCCCATGTCCCACAGCAGTGTCCCATGTCCCACAGCAGTGTCCCCATGTCCCACAGCAGTGTCCCCATGTCCCACAGCAGTGTCCCTGTTTCCCACAGCAGTGTCCCATGTCCCACAGCAGTGTCCCCGTGTCCTGCAGCAGTGTCCCATGTCCCACAGCAGTGTCCCCGTGTCCTGCAGCAGTGTCCCCATGTCCCACAGCAGTGTCCCATGTCCCACAGCAGTGTCCCTGTGTCCTACAATGGTGTCCCCATGTCCTGCAGTGGGGTGGGCAGCACACCGGGGCTCTGACCACACCTGAGGGACACCTGAAGCAAGGCCCCGCTCCCTGCAGAGCCAAAAGCCAGCCCCCAGCTCCAGGTGAGATTTGTCCATCCTGAGCAATGCCCAGCAGGGTTTGCTGCCCGAGCCCCGGCAGGGTTTTCAGGTGCTCTCATGTTGAATTTTTAGGGTTTGAATACAGCAGGCAGGGACATCAGAGGCATCTTCAAAGGGGGAAAAATAGATGTCACCTGCTGTTATGTTATGAGAAAAAATGATGGATCCCAGAGACTCCTAATGCTCCCTCTGGCCGTGTTAAAGTGAGTGGCACTGCCATTACCCACACAGCAGGGCAAGCATCACCTCTGCCTCCCAGTCCCCCAGCTGAGTCATCCCGAGGCAGAGGAGCACCAGGGGGTGGTCCTGGGTGGACACTCCTGGTGCTGCTCCATGCAGCAGGGGGTGTGGGCACAGCTGGCGAGGCGTGGGCTGCCCTTGTGCCATGAAGGACTCTAACGCTCTGCAGGCACAAAAATGATTTCTGATTTTTTCCCCAAATTCAAAAGCACTTCAGAGGTTTTCAACTGCAAATCACAATCATATTAAGGACTGTTTTTCATCAGCACCTGCACAGGCTGGTTTGGAGCCTCACAGTGCCTGCACCAAGGGGCTGCCTGGGAGAATGAACCCTGCAATTTTGGCATCTAGTGTGCAGGAGTACAGTAAATATTTAAAGCCACCAGACTGAGGTTTCCAAAGGACTCTAAAGAGATTGATTTCCCCAAACCCCTGTGACTGCAAATGGAAATTTTGTGCCAGCCTCCTTTCAGCCAGCATTTCCCAGAGAGTCTAAATGTGGATCTGGGCTGTGCTGGAGGAAGTGGGGGCTCGCAGTTCCCCGTGAGGTGCCGTGCTCAGATCCCTGTGCTCCCCGGCGCTGGCTGCAGCACATGGGGTGTGACAGGGACATGCTGTTCTGCTCAGACACGCCATGCTGGAGCTCCTCCTGCGGCACCGGGTGTCTCAGCATGTTTTCCCTCTTGGCTCCCTCCATGCATCCTCCATCTCCTTTTTTTTTTCTGACTGAGGGTAAAATCTGCTGTTTCCAGCCAAGCTCACAAGTGCTGGATCTGGGGACGAGGCTCCATCCCTGGCTCGTGCTCGCAGGGGGCTCAGGCTGGCAGGGTGTGCTTGGCAGGAGGGGTTGGGGACAATCCAGGGTCATCCAGGCTGGGATGAGCAGCTGGAGCAGCCCTGGGAGAAGGACCTGGGGGTGCTGGGGGTGGGAGCTGGACCTGCCCCGACCCAGAACCCCCAGCCCTGGGCTGAGCCCCAGCGTGGGCAGCAGGGCAGGGGGGATCCTGCCCCTGAGCCCCTGTGCTCAGGTGGGACCCCACCTGCAGAGCTGCCCCAGCCCTGGCCCAGCACAGGGAGGAGCTGCAGCTGCTGGAGAGAGTCCAGGAACTGGCACCCAGAGAAACTGTGGCTGCCCCATCCCTGGAAGTATCCAAGGCCAGGTTGGACAGATTTGGAACAACCTGGGCTAGTGGCAGGTGTCCCTGCCCATGGCAGGGGGTGGCACTGGGCTTTAAGGTCTCTTCCACCCAGGCCATGCTGTGGTTCTATGATTCTGTGACTGGTAGCTCTGAAGTTCACTGCCATGGACAGGAACAGTTTCTGTCATCCCAAGGACAGATCCAAATTCCCATGTGATTCCTCCTTAAAGAGAAGCTGGTTGGAGTGTCCCCCACAGGCAGGGTGTTTTTCCTTCTGCTCCCCACCTGCTGCATGTTCTTGGGCAGCCTGAGGAGCTCCCTGGCACCTTCCTTGCCAACACTGACATCCAGCCCTGGGAAAACACCCCAGTGTTTTCCCAGCACAAATTGTCTGGGCAGGGACACACAGGGTTGTGACAAACAGAATAGGAGGGAGATACCAGCAGTAAATAAGGCTTTTGTAAACACTGTCTCTCCATCTTTCCTGTCAGCCCTTTCAGGCACTGGAAGGCTGCACTTAAATTACCCCAAAGCTTCTCCTCTCCAGGTGAGCAGCCCCAGCTGTCCCAGCCTTTCCTGCCAGCAGAGCTGCTCCATCCCTCTGCTCATCCTGGAGCCTCCTCTGGCCTGGCTCCAGCAGCTGCAGCTCCTCCCTGTGCTGGGCCAGGGCTGGGGCAGCTCTGCAGGTGGGGTCCTGCTCCTTCTCCTCCTCGGATGCTGAAGCAGAATTCCAGTGGCCGGGAAAATGGGACAGAAAGGAGGTGCTGAATCTGTCGGGGCAAGGCCAGGGGCAGCTCCCTGTTCCAGCCAGCCCCAGCCTCTGCAGCTGCTCCTGTCACAGGCTCGGAAATGTTTCCCCATCTCAGCCCTGGAACACTGAACCAGGCTCTGCTGAGCCCGCCCGAGGCCAAGCTGAGCTCGTGAGGAGCCGCACGCCACGGGAGGCAAACCCTGGAATGAGGGCAGGGAGCGCTGTCCCCAAACCCTGTCAGGGAGCATCGGGACAGCGCTGGCTCCGCAGGAAGAGTGGGCAGCACGAAGAGGAGAATCATAATGATGTCAACGCAAATTTGGGCTGAAATGATGTGAGTGAAATCCCCAAAGATGCAATGCCAAGAATAATAAAACCAAGCAGGATGCCAGAAAACCAAATTACAACAAATAACATGGGGGGAGGGTGGGGGAGAGAAGAACTGATGGAACAGGCAGAAGAAATGCAGGCAAGGGGCAGAGGCAAGTGGCATCAAACCAGGCAGTGCAAATCCCAAACCCAGCCAGTGTCCATGGAAAAATCTGCCAGGGGAGATGGCCGGTGATGTGGGGCAGGACTAGGCAGAGATGGAGCTGTGGGTATGGACAACAGGCTGGGAGTGACCTCACACCAAACAGGACTCAGGGGCAGGAGAAACTCACCTGAGGTGCAGCAGGTGAAGTGCAGAGCTGTGTCCTGCTGGGCACAGCCAGGGCTCCTGCAAATGCAGCTCCCTGAGATGGATGGATGTGTGCCAAGGATGAGATGAGTGCTGGGGACAGGGACGAGCTCCCTGCATGCCCTGAGCACTGGGAGTCCCAGGACAGGGCTTGGGATGGGCTTTACAAAGGGGTGCCAAACTCAGCCCCCACCTCCCTGCAGCCACCCAAGGGAGCTCAGCCTCCCCCTCTGCAGGTGGGGAAACTGAGGCACTGGGAGGGCCGGCAGCAGGGCCTTCGGGTGTTTTTCCTGCTGCTCGTGGACATTTCCCTCCCTGTCCCTGCTGGTAGCAGGGCTTGGATACGTCCCATGGATGCCAACTGTTCAGGATGGAGGTGGGGCAGCAGCAGGAGGGCTGTGGGGTCTGCCTTTCTCCTGGCTTTCAGCTCCCAGGTGGAGAGTGATGGCTCAGCCTGGCAGGCATGGGCCCCACCCAAACCCTGCCCAAGCTCCCGCTGTGCAGAAAGCAGGACCTTGAAGCTGTTTGTCACCTGGCAGAGGTGGCAGCATGTGGCTGGTCCCAGTTCAAGCCCAGCTGTGCTCGTCCCCAGCGCAGAGCCCAGCAGAGCTCTGGTGCAGCAGGAAGGCAGCTCACAGAGCTGATTTACACCTGGTTCCCAGCGTGCTGTTGCCCGGCTCCCCTGGCCCAGAGGAGTGGAGTCAGCAGGCGTGTGGCACTGCCCACCTGCAGGCACAGCCCCGCTCGCAGCTCGGCTTGGCCGCCTCTAATCACCCTCCGTGCTGAAGGATTAACAGCAGCAATCTTGTTCCCAGCCACCCTCCAGATGATACAGCATAATAAGACATATAACAGCCCCTTGGAAAACAGAAAGTTATAGTTCCCACAGCAACTGTAACTCAGCCATATTACACATCTATATATATATTAAGGCATAAATTTAACAACATATATTTTAATGCAAAATACCAGCGATGCACAAGGGGACAAATAACAGTGGTTGAGGGATCCATAACATTTGGCTTTCCCCGCTTCCCACTGCTGGAATCTCACCAGCAGCAGCACAGTGAGGAAGATGGATCCATCCCACTTGTGGCCCTCTTCCACTTGCTCCCAGTTTTATGGCAGGGACTGGCACAGGGACAGGCACAGACACCCCAACCATGCACCTCTGGGCCACCCACATGCACAAACATGGCACAGTGCATGGGAAGAGTGCACAATGCATGGGAAGGGGGCACAGTGCATGGGAAGGGTGCACAGTGCATGGGAAGGGTGCACAGTGCATGCACATCCCACGGGATGCCACGGAACACGCGTGGCTGCAGCAGGGATTTCTCCTGCTGCTCATCAGGCTGAATGCAGAATGAGATCCTTCCGATAGAGTTCTGGAGATTTTATTTTTCCAACTATCAGCTGGAATTGCACAACAGGGATATAGTTCTCGATTACATTTTATGAAATGGCTCAAACCCGTGTTGTTTCAGCTCATCTTGCCAGGCAGCTCCCAGCCACCAGCAGTGAGGCGTGCCCTGCCCGTTCTGGGCTGCTTCCCACAGCTGGAAAACCTTGGGTAGCTCCTGCCAACCTGGAGAACCTTGGGTGCTTCTTGCCTGTCCTTGCAAACATGGGTGCCCTGCTCTGTTCCTCACAAATGCAGTGTATCCTGCCATGGCATAGCTGCTTTCCCTCCCAGACACCCAAAATCCGTCATGGAGGGAATACATTCCCCATCTTGGGGCAAGAGGAGCGTTTAATGCATGTCCTGAGGTGGCACAGCTGTGCCCAAGGCTGCTGCTGCTGGGGCAGGGGGTGCTGAGGAGGAGGGAGCAGCCTCATTGGGGACCTCCCTCTCATCCTGGGAGGATAAGGGATTTCAGGAATTTAAGCTGGGCACCTGCCTTTGTGCCTCACCAGCCCTGCTTTGTGGCCAGGGTGCCAGGTTTGGCTTTTACTCTGCGGGCTGTAGCAGGGCTGGCTCTGCTCGCCTGCCCAGGTACCTGGCTCTGCACCCCATGGCTGGCTCTGCTGCTCCCAGGGGGTCCCTGGAACAGAATAAAGGACATAAAATGCTCTGCTTGCAGCATTTTATGCTTGTGCCTTAACTCGACATGGCATTATATCATTTTGATATTGCAATGAGAGAGCTGAGCTGCGGCTGCGGTTATGGCCGATGCTGCCTGGCAGTCTGTGCTATAAGCACCTACATTTGCACTTCAATTAGTTTGCTTAATTGCATCGTCCCCTCTCTGGCTGCTTTGTGGGGAGGGCTGGTCTGGGCTGTGCTGCTTTGCTGGCTGCTGTGGCCCCTCTCCCGTCTCCTCCCAGGCAGGCAGAGCTGGGATCGTGGCAAGTCTGAATTGCAGCGCCTAGCAGAGAAATACATATATCTGTATGTATGTATGTGTGGTGCTTACAAAGCAATCCCAGCTAATCTCTCTATCCAGGCAGGGCTTTAGGATGTCCTTTCAGCAGGGATTTGTGGAGTTTGGTAGTTATTTTCTGAGAATGCATTACCCAGGGTTTCCAATGAATAATGTAGGTCCTTGTTCTGCAACTTACTTACAAATGTCGAACCTTAAACCACTGAAGTCGATGGATCTACTTGTGCACTTAAACTTAGGCACAGGTTTAAGTGTGGCAGTAAATCAGGGCTGTGCTGCCTGCCTTGGTCCTGCTGGTGGGGGGTGCTGATGGAAATAGTGAATGGTGTTAGAATTATGGAATGGTTTGTGTTGAAAAGCACCTTGAAAATCATCTCATTCCACCCCCTGACATGGGCAGGGATACCTGCCACTGTCCCAGGTTGCTCCCAGCCCTGTCCAACCTGGCCTTGGACACTTTCAGGAATGGGGCAGCCACAGCTGTTCTGGGCAACCTGTGCCAGGTCCTCCCCACCCTCACAGGGAGGAATTTCTTCCAAACATCTAATCTAAACTTCCCTTCTTTAAGTTTTAACCCATTCCCCCTTGTTCTGTCACTTCAGTTCCTGATGCAAAGTCCCTCTCTGTCTTCCCTGCAGCCCCTTCTGACTCTGGAAGATGCTGTGAGCTCTCCACACAACCTTCTCTTCCCCAGGGTGAACAGCCCCAGCTTTCTCAGCCTGCCTTTGAAAGGGGAGGTGTTCTAATCCCCTGCTTATCCTGGTGCCTCCTCTGGCCTGGCTCCAGCAGCTCCAGGTCCTTCCTGTGCTGGGCCCCAGGGCTGGGGCAGCTCTGCAGGTGGAGTCTCACATGCAGAGTCTGCCCTCAGTCAGAAAAACAAAGGTGATAGTGATGCATGGAGGGAACCAAGTAGGAAAATCTGATCAGACACCCGGCATTACAGGAGATGCTCCCTGTACATATTTGGGATTGCTCTGATCCAGCTGTAGGATCTTGCCTTTGCTTTGTTGCTTTGAAGTTTGCATAGTCCCCCCTCTGGCGTCCCTTCCCTCCATCCTGTGACTGCACCTGACAGCTCCAACTCCACACCGAGCTCCCTACCACCACAGAAATTGTCCTGGGGAGTGTCTGTTCTGGGCACTAAGACCAGCCCTGGTGGGGACAGCAACAAATCAAATGTGTGTGTGACTCCCCCCGTGCCCTCAGCAGATCTGTGGCACAGCCCCACGTCCACACAACGCCAGGCACACCCCAGAGTGCTGCTGGGCATGGGGCTGTGCTCTGGAGTCCTGGGGGGTTTCATTTAAACCCCACTGTGAGGGGAGGGAGGCAGTGCCCCAGTGCCAGAAGGGAATGGATGGGGGTGCTGAGCGCCCTTCCAGAGCAGGGGATGATCCAAGGGTTCGCTGCTGCGGGAACAGGACAGGGAAGTTGAGCACAGAGCTGGAGCTGCACTGCCTGCTGCCCTGGGCCAGGAGCTGTTCCTGGGACCCGGCACTGCTGCTCCTCTGCCACGGAGGAGATGGGAAAGGGTTTGGTGCCTCAGCTGGGCAGACGTGCTGCAGAGCCCTTTGGAAAAGTGTGTAGAAATGAAATCCCACCTCTGCTCCCTGCAAAGCCCCAGGGTGAGGGTGCCCTGGCAGGGGCTCCCTCCAGACCACGGCTGGCCCCACTTTGGCAGGTGCTGGAGGAGGGGATCGCTGGGCTCTCCCCACCGTGCCCGGAGCCATCCCAACCCCCGGGATGGATCAATGCGAGGTGAAATAGATCTCCCTTGGATATTCCTGGCTCCGTGCCCTCGGTGCCAGGGCTGCGGCTCTCCCAAGTCAGCAACGGCAGGACGTGAAACCCTTCCGTCTTGCCAAGTGCCTTTTTAAAAATTATTATTCTTTTTGGCTTCGTGTGCGCTGCCGATGGGGCGGCACCGGCAGAAGAGCCCTCCGGAGCGGGAGAGACCCATCCCGGCGCACAGCCCACGGGCACGCGGCAAAGGCGGGGTTTCAGCAGAGATCTAATTAGCAGTCCTAATTAGCCTCGATTTCCTTGTCACCTGCAGGTCCCGGCTCCTGCTCAGGCTGCACTGCAGAGCTAAAGCACCCACGGGGACGTACGGGCGGGGGATCCCTCCAGTGACAGCACCCCGGGCTGGCACAGCCCTCCTCACCCTCCGCTTCCTGGGACGGGGCACGGGCGAGCGAGGGACAGCAGCGCTAATTCAGCTCCTCCCGAGGGGAATCGGGAGTCATGGTAGAGTAGAAAAAATGAGGGCACGGGGTAGAGGGGCAATAGGGCGTAAAATCACAGCTGAGCAAAAGGAGAGAAAGCGCTTGCACACTGTGAGCTATGTTCTGCTTTTCCTTCCCTGAGCAGGGCTGGGAAGTGATGCTCTCAGCCCATCCCTCATGGCACAGCTCTCCCACACAAGAACCAAAGGCATGTCTTTGCCTCAGACCTGTTGGGAAGTTGGGGCAGGCAGGATGGTGTTTGGGATGCCCTGTGGACAAGGCAGAGTGGGAGGCAGCAAAAGCGAGTTTGAAGCACAGAAACCCATGGCTGTTCTGGGAATAGGGAGTCACAGCGCATCCATGTCCCCTTGGAGAGGTGGGGAGGGCCTGGCAGCAGTACTGGGAGCTGCTGGCAAAACTCTTCCTCCCCCATGGCGCTCTCTGGAGAGACTTGTGCTTCCCATTATTGCTTGGACAAATTCTTGTGCATGAGCCAGCAGCTCTCCTCTTGTCTCTTGTAATTACTGTCCCAGCGTTCTCCTTGAGAGACACCATCTGCTACTCCTCCATCACCAGTCATCTCCCCATCTCCCGGGCACAGCCCTTTCCCCGGAGAGCTCGGCTGATCGTGCTGATGGTGCAGCTCCCGAGCTCCCACTCTGCTTGCTGCTCGCTAAGCTCCATCACATCAAAGGCAGCTGCTCCATCACCTGATGCCCTAGCCACGGGCTCAGGGGCTCTGCTGAGCCCCCGCCTCCCCCAGGACATGCTGGCCAGGAAACAAACACCAGGCTGGGGCTGCTGTGAGCAGTGGGAGCTGTGACCCCCTAAACCCCTGTCCCCTCTCTCTGTGCCTTGCACAGCTGCTGAGGCAGCCCCAGGAGCTGCTGGAAGTCAGGCAGAGGGTGGGATATTCCCGGGAAGGCAGCGAAAGTGGGCAGCCTGTGGTGGGCACATGGGGACAGCTGGGGTGACACTGAGGTGACACTGAGGTGGCAGTGGGCGTGCTTGGGGCTGTTACAGCTGAAACAAGCACTTTCTGGGTCAGAAACAAGATGCATTTCAGAGAGCTCTGGGGCTCCCAGGAGCAGCAGGGCCGGGCTCCAAGGCGAGGCAGCGGCACGGGGGAAGCGCAGCGCTCGGCTGCACCGTGTGCCCGGTGCTATCAGTCTCCTGCTTTTAATCAACCCTAAATGAGCCTCTGGGGACCTATTCTCTCACGGCAGCACACCAGAAACTTTCACTGAAGTCAACAGAAGTTACTCACCACCCTTAGGCACAAGTCCGCAGTCCTGGGAAGTTGCAAGGGAGCTGTGATTTATGCCGAGTGTCGCAGGCTCGACCACAGCCAGCGCCCGCCTCTTGGTATAATTCACAAGTAAATGTACATTTATACTAAAAAATACAGTAAAACCATCACATTTTATTAGGGGAGGCTGCACGATAAATTTTTACATTGAAGCTTCCAGCAGCCAGAGATGAAAAGCATCTTCAGGAAAATCACTGCCATGGAGACAGGTTTGCATCCCAACGTATCAGGCGGCTCGTTTGTATTTTTAAGGCATCTCATTAGAGCGTTAAATGATCTGTAAAAGGTAAAAACAGCGTTTTTCTCCGTGGCTCTGGTGATGGCCAGGCTTCGAGCCCCCATGGAGCAGGGGGTGGTGGGCACGTGGTCCATTGAGCCCACTGAACTTGTACCCCCAGCCCCATGCCCAGCCTATCCCCAGAGCTGGGTGAGAGCACTCATTTATTCATGCTGGCAGACATCCCCCTAAAAGCCCCAATAAAACCGACTTTCTCTCTGTTACCAAAATTATTGTCTACAAAAATATGCGTGCACCTCCTCCAGAATTTGCCCAAAACTGGAGCAGTATGTTGACATCCCCACACCCCAGATGAGCTGGGGCTGGGCTCCTCCAGCCAGCTCGCCCCTGGCTTTGTGCTGGCACGGAAGAGCTGCCTGTGCTGGCTCCCTGGGGCACTGTCCAGCCCTCAGGGCTGGGAAATCCTGCTCCTGGCCGAAGCTCCTGCGCTCCCCCGGCCCTGCTGGCCCCGATTCCCTCGCCGCCAGCCTGTGGCTCCCCCCTGGCAGCGTCTGCTCGTCCATCTGCGAGGCTCGGCACAGGCTCCGAGCCGCCCTTCTGCTCCAGCTCCTGCTCTTCCCTCCCAAATCCCACACCACGGCGCTGTCAGGCAATGCAATGTTGCAAATGAATGATTTTTAGAGACAACCAAGAGAAAGTCTTACATTGTTCCAAGGCCAGAAATAAAAGCTGCACCTGAAGTTGTGGAAGTGTTCCAGCGCAGCAGCTCAGGTTTCAAACTACTGCAGAGCTGGCGAGGAGGGTCCCAGCTTTTACAAGCATGAGGGAAGAAATAAAATGGTCGAGACAGCGAGAGATGAGTGATTTTGCAGATATTTGTCCCTTCCCTTGGCCGTGTTTCAAGGACATCTGGCACCACCTGGACAGGAGCAGCTCAGTGAGCGCAGCCGCTCTGGGGAGGAGCTGGGGGACCTTCTGAAGGAAGACAGGGCTGTGCCTGCAGCAGGGATCAGCCTTGGAGCAAGTAAACCCTTTGCAATGAGCGCCACACGCTCCCATGCATCCCAGTCCAGAGCTGCTCCATTCCCAGCAGCCCAGGGCCACTGGCAGGAACTGGCAGGGCTGGGCCCGGACAGGGATGGGGAGGGACCAGCCTGCAGAGCTCAGGGATGGCTCCGTCATCCTCCCCAGCTCCCAGCAGCACAAGGGAAATTCCCTGGAAGTTTCCAATCCCTTCTTTCCTCAGAAAATTGGGTTTCACCAGTGAGCAGCTCTGGGTGAACCTAATGGGAGCCTCCTGAACCCAGCCTAGGCTGGCTGTAAAATAAAGGTGTGCTTTGTTTCACACACATTATCCTCTTTAAAACATGAGTTTTAAACCCATCCACAAAAAATCATCCCCACCCCCGCAAAAGGACTTGTAGAATTTCTGAAATGCTCAATATTTTTATGAAGTGTTTCTAAGGTGTTTTTTTTTTGTTGTTGGGGTTTTTTTTGTTTGTTTGTTTTTGGTTTGGTTTTTTTTTGGTGAAGAAAAGCTTGGCAGGGGAGCAGCTTACCTGCTCATAAATTAGTAGGCAAATTAAAGAGGTTGTACAGCTTTTTTTTTTTTTTAATTTTTACTACATTTAACCCAGCCCATGCTTCTAAAATATTTGGGGGTGGTAGTGCTGCAGTGGTGCTCCACAAAGGGAAATTTGGGCAAAGCAGCACTTGGCTGTGCCGAACTGGGCTCCATCACTTGGGTCCTTGCTTTTCCAACAAGGAAAGGGGCAGTCCTGCCGCTGAAGTGCTGAGTGAGGAAGTCCAGGAGCTTGTAAAAGGGCAAGATCACTGGTTCTGTGGCCTGGATCCTATATTTTTCCAGTGGCTTTTCCTCCAGGCTCCATGGCTCTTGGCCAGGCCAGGAGCAGCCTTTGCCCTCCAAAGCATGGCTGGTGCTGCCCATTGCAAACACCATTAACTAGAATTTTAGCCTCTCATTAAAAAGCAGGAGGAGGCTGGGAAAGGAAACCTCAATTAAGCAAGGTGAAAGTTAAAACATCAAGAAAAGCTTTTAATTGAAGCGCAGCCCTGCAGGGAAATGCAAAGTCGCTTGTTTGGCAGCCTTACAGATGGTGGGAATGTCACACTTTGGAGAAAGGAGAGGGAAATCAGGAGCTGGGGTGGTCAGGAGCTTTGAAGAAGTAGGACGTGTACAGAGAGATGAGAGGGAAGGGAGAAGCGCTGCTGCCTGTGGCTGACACAGCCTGGCTCCCAGGGCTGGCCCATCCCTGGCACCTCCATTCCTTTGGGCACAGCAGTGTTCCTCAGAGCCACCCACCTCAGCCAGCACCCAGGGAAGCCCCACATGCCCCTCTGAGTGTGAGCAGCTCTCCAGGCTATGGGAAGGTTTCCCCTTTAACTCAAAGTGTTAGGGGAAAATGCAGTTTCCTTTTAATCACATCCCATGTGGCAGCCCCAGCCAGTTTGTTGTGCCTGCCTAGATGCTGCCTTGGCAGCAGGGACCTGAGGGAGCAGGACCCTGCAGCTCTTCTCTTCCCTATTTTCATTTGAATTTCTTTTTCTCTTTCCTCTCCTTTTCCACAATTCTAGCTGCATTTTGTTGTTGCCCTATCCTGTTCCTGAGGGATATCCTGAGTGAGAGGTGACATATCCAGCAGTGGTGTTTTCCACAGAAATATCTTCCCTGTCTTCAGTTTGTGACCAGGAGGAAAAATCAAAGGAAGATTTGAGTCCCCCCTCTGTATCCTTAGAGAAACCACCCCAAAAGCTCCTTCCCTTTTCAGATGGGATTTTGGTGGGCTCAGATTTTTGCTCGCCAGGTTTCACCTCAGATCATTCCTGGTGGGCTCTCAGCTTTCACTCCCTGACATCCCACATCCCTGACTGCTGCTCCCAGCAGATGTCACCCTCTGCGGGAGGAGAGCCCCTCAAGGAGTGTGAGGTATGGCTCAAGCCCAGCTTAATCAGTCTTGAGAACATAAATACTTGCAGAGGGAAGAGTTATGGCTGTGAAGGTCCTGCAGCTCTGCAGCTTCCCCGAGGTTTTATCTCAGCTCTGAATTAGTGAGAAGCATCAGCTGCCACTTCTGTGAGAATGATGCTTCTCTGAAGGGCACCTCACAACAAGGAGGTGGAAACCTTGGAGCTGCTGGAATGGAGGGGGATGTTCCCTTTGGCAGCGCTGATGCCTAGGGCTGAGTTCTCAATCATATCCTGCAGAACTGGTCTGCATGCAGGAGTGTAAGGGAACCAGAATGCTACACTAATCTGAGAACCATAAGATCAGAGGAGAATTGAGAAGAGTAACACTGACATCACAGAAATCTCAAGGCAGGCTGGGAGCCAATCCAATGGCACATTAGTGGCAAGTCAAATTTTAAGTCATCTTTTCCTCTAAAAGTCTTTTCTAGGTCTCATGCTCATCAAATCAAAGGA
Source organism: Passer montanus (assembly GCF_014805655.1). Classification (NCBI taxonomy): domain Eukaryota; kingdom Metazoa; phylum Chordata; class Aves; order Passeriformes; family Passeridae; genus Passer; species Passer montanus. The sequence continues at coordinate 815,174 of NW_024360166.1, read as the reverse complement.
GCAAACTCCAGATCTGACCAGAACTAACTATCCTGGCCCAGATCTCCAGCTCAGGCTGGCACACACAGTGAGATGCTGAGGAACAGCCTCCTCCTCCCTTCAGGGAGTTAACAGCAACAATGATTCAGTGAGTAGATTGAAACGAGGAATAAACTTGAGAAACTTCAGCACTTGTTGGCTGATCACAGGGAAAATGAAGAGAAAGAACTCAGTGCCTGAATTATTTGTGATGAGTTAATTATGCTGGAAAAGGATGATGGAAGACAGAACAGCAGTCAAAATTCTCTGCCTTTTCCCACCTACGCAGTTTTCTCAGATCCACTCAAAATTAATGTGAAGCTCAATATCAGACCCTCTCAAGTGTTGGGTGAGTTTGAGCCTGAGCATTTTTTTATTTACTACTCTGTCCAGTGGTATTGTGTCTTGGTTTTTTGGATGTCTCCAAGATGTAAATCAGGTGGGAAATGAAATGCTCTGATAACCCAACCCCTGCTACTGCAGGGGAGGTTACAGCCCTCCCTGGATGACCATGAACGCTGCAAGATAGGACAGAGCTTTCACATTGTTAGACCAGCCTAGAAATAATGTCATAGAAAGCCAGAAAGCAAAGTGCAAAGCCCAGTTTGTGGTGGGAGGAGAAGATGAGGCCCAAAGGTCACGAGCTGAGAACACCTGGGGACATTTGGGGCTGGGAGATGTGAGGCCAAGAGGAGCATCTCCTACCAGGACTGAGTTGGTGACTCAGTCACCAGCCCTGGGCAGGTCTGTGCATGGTCAGCCCCTCAGGACTGGCACTGGGGGAAGGCTCTTCCCAGATACCTGCAGGATTTACACAGCTCTGATTTGCCACCCCGTTAAAAATTGCACATATCCAGGAAAGCTGCTTTCCCAAGAGACTTCCCACGGAATCCTGCACATCCCAGGGGGCTGCAGAGCACCCAGCAAGCTCCAGGGTGTGTAGGCTCAGATAAATCCAAAAGCACACAGGGTATTCCCCATGGGCAGTGCATTACCTGCTCCTGTGCACACAGCAGCTACAGCAGCAATGAAAACCCCGCTGGGATCAGCAAACCTTTAATTAATGTCAATTTTGCAGAAAATAGTGGATGTCCAAAACGACCCTGTGACGAATTGAGGCGCGCTCTTGCACTCTGTTTTCTTTAATCACATGCATCAAGATTTATGGAGACATCCAAGCTGTTTTCTGAGCTTTAGGGGGCTCATTTTATTACAAATCCATGGATTTTTATGCATTTGGAAATGGATTTCTGATGGAATTGTGAAACTGGAGAGAAGCCACTAGTGGGGACTCTTTGGGGCATTGCTCTCGGCACCTAAAGAAGGAAAAAAAATGAAGAAGGAAAAACTTAATGAAAATATATATTTGTATAAACAATCAATGAAGATCGTGTTTGTGTGTTAAACAACCACCTTGAAATTGGTCTGTCTCAAAGGACTGAGCAATTGCAGACTACCTTAGCATGAATGATTTATGACATTCATGAACTTGGCAACTACATCAGTTTTCCTAAACCTGGCAGCAAACACCACCTGCATATTAAGTGAAGATTTATGATTTATAAAACTCACCTCATTATGCAGAGGAACACGAATTGTCTTATGTGTGCAGTCTATAACTCCTGGGACAGATGAAAAGGCAGCTATGACACACAATTTATGTGTTCTTGCTGCTGAGGTGGTGAGGGAAAAGCAGGGAGAATAACTTGGGCTTTGAGGTGGGTGCCTTCAAAGCTGTCCACATCCCTTTTCTCTCCCCAGGATGATGCAGTGGCTAAAATTGCCTGTTCTCTTGGAGGAATAATAAAAAAAATCCCTTGCAAAGATTAATGGTGGAGGTCATTTGAATCAATACTCGAAACTATGCCCTCCCTCCAAAAAACACCAAGATTGGAAGCATCTGAGGGGCCTCTGTGGAAATCACACACTTGGTGCTGAGCTCACCGCTCATATTTTTCCCCAACTTGTCTTTTCCTGATCCTCCTCACCCAAGGACACAGGTTCCTGGCTTCAAGAAGTGGAGAGTTTTGGTCTGGAAGAGGCCAAACTGTGGCTCAGGTTAGGGATGGAGCTAATGGCTCCCAGCAAGGAGTGAAGCATCCATGTGAGCCCTGGGTACAGCTGGATTCCCTCGCTGTGGGTCAGGGGAGCATCTGAAAGGCTGCAAAACACACAGGGCTGATGGACTGAAAAATGAGTGATATGATCCAAGGAGAAAACACCTCAGGGCAGAATTCACCCCAATCTACTGCATGAGTTTGAGTGAATCGTGGTTTGTGTGTCCTCGTTTCTTCATTTGCTCTAACAATACACCCAGACAGATGCTGGTGCAGTTGGATGGGCAGTGCTGTGGGGAACTCTCTGGGGGCCCTGGAGCTCTCTGTAGCGTGCTGAGAGCAGGAAAAACCCAGCCCAGGGCCTCCCCTGCATGCCCAGGGCACCAGAGGACGCAAACACCTCCTCTTTGGCTGGCTTGAGTAGGGCTCCCACAGCCTGCACTGGGGTGTCTGTGCTGTCCCCAGGCTCGCAGAGGGGCTGGGTCCCCACAGAGACATCACTGCTTGGGGCCAGCCTTGGGCTGCTCCTGGACCTGCCTGGGTGTCACAGGCAGAACAAGGGGTGCAGCAGGGCCAAGAGGCTGTCACCCAGCAGGGCCATCGGGATGTCACCCAGCAGAGCAGCCTCATGTGGGGCTGTGACCCTGGCAGGCAGCTCCGTCCCCACAGCCTCACCAGAGCCAGCTCCTACTGAGGGAAGGGAGAGCCTGGGAGCAGCAGCTTAGACACAGCCCCTGGGCTGTCCCTCAGCCCTGCAGCCACTTGCCAATGACACCCAGAGGCTTTGGCTTCTCCTGCAGGAGAAAAACACGTGTGAGGCCTTTGGGTCTGTGTTATATAGGGATAATGGGATGACTGGCTCTCGCAATTAAGGGATGAATATTGTGCGCATGTTACAAGAAGTTGTGTTGATGTGTGGTTGGGTTATTTGCTGTTTGGACACGCTCTGTTCTCCCCACAGTCCCCTGTGCCGCACTGTTGTTGCCAGCCCACAGCCGCGGCTGTGAGGGAGGAATGGCGGGCGGGCGCCTGCGGGCCCTGGTGGGCCAGTGGGAATGGGCGTCCTGCCCGGGGCATGGCACGGCAACACCTGACCTCCAATCAAGCTGCACGAGAGTGATCTCCACCAAGGGGCAGTGAAGAAGAGTTCACAGGCTTTGGGAGGGGCCAGGGGTTTAAAAGGCAAAGCAGCCATTTTGTGGATGAGTTTGTGGTAGCTGGTCACACTGCCAGCGCTGCTGGTTTTCCTCATTCAGTCCTTTGTTGTATTTGTTAACCTTTGAAACTTTTAAAATGAGCAGTTGTTTCTCACAGTCCATAACTGGCTGTAGCACTATTTGAATGTGTTAAAAGCTGCCTCTATGCCTGCTCTGGCTGCTCGTGCCCACCCTGGCCTGCCTTTGGCATTGCAGGGAGCTGCCTTGGGGAAGGGATATTCCAGCAATCCCGGTCCAGCTGAGCAGACACTGCAGGAGCTCCTGGAATTCCAGATGTGGAGGTCTTGGATGTGTCCTCCTTCAGCACGGAAGGAAGTGGCTGGTGCCTGATGTGTTTGTGCTGTGGCTTGGTCAAGCCAGAAGGCTCAGCAGGAAGTGAGCAGCTGAGGTTGGAGGCAGTCAGGATGTTTCTCTTGTTGTTGTTTGCAGGGGGACACAATTCATTCTTTATTTTCTGCAGTAAAAATCTGCACTGAGGCTCTTCAAAATATATGTCGGTGCTATTGAAGAGGAGGGAGTTGGGAATGTGAATGATTTTGTTTTCCTCCCTCATTGTGTTATTGCCAAGGTAGCAGAGAAGGAGAATTTCTACTCTCTGAGCACAAATCAGGAATTCTCCTCCTCCAAATGTTACCCTTTTGTTCACACCTGTCTCATGAGGCTGATTCCAAAATGAAATTATTGTAACTGTACATATTAAATAAATCACAGGCTCTGCTTGGGCCACGTGTGTTGGCAACAGCTGATCCACCAGGAGCTGCTGGCCTCTCTCTCTCCTGGCTCTGTGTTCAGACAGCCTGCACAAAGCAAGTGTACTTGCACTGAGCAGCTGATGAGGCTCCCGGCTCCGAGGTTTCCATAGGGAAGGACAGGTTACTGAAGAATAACAAAAGGAAGAGCAGGTATGGATCAATTAAGTGGTTCTTATTGTTTCCAGAAGAGGAAGCTATGCTCTTCCTCCAAAGACAAACTCACTGGCTGAGGAGTTTTGCATCCTCTGAGCTGCGCTGGGAATGGAAAGTGCTGGTTCTTGGTGGTGGCAGAACCTCAGAGAGCAGCTGAAACCTGCACAGCTGAGAGGACAGTGGGAATGGGCACTGTGAGGAGCCGGCTCAGAGGGGAGGGTGTGGGGACACTGTGATACACCCCTGTGATGCCCCGGAGCACTCAGAGTTCCACAGCTGTGAATTTGGTGATTCTGCAAATACCAGAATGGGGAGGACAGGAGAGCCGGCAGGGAGGGAGAGATTTGTGCAGCAGAGGCACGGGATCCTTCCAAAGCCACTTGACAAGGGAGACGTTTGGGAAAGCAGGAACAGAGAGATGTCTGGGGCTCGTGCTGGGGTGCTGCAGGGTATGTGGGAGAGTGGATGCGCCTACTCTGAGGCTCCCGGCTAGAGCAGCGTGCCGGGCTGTGCTGGAAAACCCCTCCATGGGCCGGGAAAGTGGGTCCAGGCCAGCAAGAGGCAGAGGGAGACTTGTGCCAATGCACAACCTCTTGACAGAGGGCCTCTCCTACCTGCGAATCTGGACCCTGTCCAACCTCCCCACTGTGGCACAGCTTGGTGACCTTCAAGCCAGCCTGTCCACTCAGCAGGGCTGGGACCAGCCTTCAGAGCCTTCCCAAAACCCCTGGCTTTGTACCTCAGCTGCTTCAGATCAGGGTAAAAAAATCTGCAGAGTACAACCCTTGTAAATTTTAATTTGTACTGCGCCAATTGCCCTCATTATTATGGTTCCTGGAGGCAACTTGGATCCTTGTTAAGGCAGCTGCAGTCATAGAGGGGTGAGATGTGGTTTGTGCTCCCTCTGGTCTCCTGCATCTTTGCTGAGTGACAGGCCTCTGCCACTTGCCCTGTCAGAAGGTCTGGTGAGCTGCTGGCAGACACAGGGAGCCTCCCAGCTGCCTCCTTGCTGCCTCAGGGTTACTTTCCAGTTTATGTTGTGATGCTTTCCTGGCTGATGCTTGTTGCCAGCCCAACTGGGATCATGGGGGTGAAACCAGGGAAGCTTGGAAGGATGCTGGAGGGTGACCAGCTCTGTGCTGAATGCCCATCCCAAATCCTGCTGTGGTTCCCCTGAGATGATTACTTAGCCAAGCATCTGACTGATCCTTTACTGCACCACTGGAGCAGTTAAATACCTGATTCAAACACCTCCATCCCTCCCACCCCTGCAGTGGGTTTATTTCTGCCCTCTGCCCCTTCCCACTGCTCCTGTCCTTTGCAGCCCCTCTCCTCCAGCCAGCCCTCAGTGAGCCTGGAGGATAACCCTGGATCCCAAGGCTGCTCTCCCCTCCCACACACGCAAGCGTGTGGGGCACTGTGATTCAGCCTGACTCAGGGTGCTGCCTCATGTCATGCTGTGTTTGATCCATCACTGCTTTTCCCATTTCCTTCCACCCAGTGAGCAGGAAAGCAGCTGAAGTGTGGCTGTTTTGGCAGCTGCCTCAACGAGCCTTTTCACACCCGGTCACCTGAAGCCAGGCCAGCATCACTCAGGATAACTTCAGTGCATTGGGGCCAGAAAACAGGAGCTGCTGTCAAATCCCTGCCCGTGGGGAAGAAGGAAGGTGGAGGAGTTAATGTGGAGCCCCCCCACGCCTTGAAACACTGGCAGCAGCCCTGCCATGGCACTGCCAGATGCCTCAGATGTGCTGCTTACATGAAAAGCGGGTGAAAACTCCTTCCATTTAGTAATTTCCGGTAACATCCTTCTGAGAGAGATGCCTGTGGGGTTGACAAATGCACCCCAGTGGTTGGAGACTTTGTAGGGATGGAGTTATGGCCCCGCTGTGCTCCTACAAATGCTCTGCTGCTGATCCCTGTGGGAGCAGGGATGGGACATCCCTGTGGAGCTCTGCCTTTGCACCCAGGGCTGCCTCAAAGCAGCCTTGAGCAGCCTCTCCAGTGCCTCAAAGCAGCCTCGTGTCTGGCAGCAGTTCATGGAGAGGAAATTCCTTGGGTTGCCACAGGGCCGTGCCCATGTCGCCGTGCCCGTGCCATGCTGCAGGCAGGGGCTGCCTGCTCCTCACTGTGGATTGTCCAAGAGGGATCACATGGCCTTGGCCTGCAGTGCCCCCCTGCCAGATTTCCCCTTTCCCCAGGAAGGTCCAAAGGAAGAGGAGTGCAGGCTCAGGAGCTGATCCTGCCCACTGCAGAGTGTGCTCTGGCTCACCTGAAGGCAGTGGGTGGCAGCTCTGGGGCTCTTGCAGGGCTGCTGGGGCTGTGAGCTCATGGCTACCAAGGGCTATGGCTGGGTGCTTTGCCAGCACTGTGGGCTGTGGAGCTCTGTTTGGGGAGCGGAGGGGACACAAGGCAGGCCCCTCCTGAGGGATCAGTGTGTGTGGGAAGAGGGGGCAGAGTGCATGGGCACAGGACACTGCAAGTGGGGCAGCTGAAAGCAACACCTGAGGGCAGCCTGAAGCCCAAAGAGAGCAGGAGAACTTGTTGCACTTGAGGAGTGCAGGCTGAAGGTGTGTGCTGGCTTTTGCTGGGGGCTCAGAGGAACCTGGAACATGGACATGCTTCATGCCCTGACACCCTAAGTCACCAGACTCCAACATGCTGTGCCCAGGGCCGCTGCAGGTCACATCTAAGAAGCAGTCACAGGGGGATTTGGTGACCTTCAGAGCAGAATTTCCTTTTACTCCTCTTTTTAGCCCCTCTCTATAATGCTGGAACATTTGCCTGTTGTTCCGTGGACCGCTGCACAAGCTGCTCCCATCACAGCCAGGGGCTCTGAGGGGACAGCGGCCCTGCTCCCTCGGAGGGGAAGGACCGCAAAGCTCCCAGAGCCACTTCCCAGGGTGTCTGCACTTCCATCACTGCCTTGCCAAGAGCTGGGAGTTGCCAGAGCCGGCAATGAAGCTGTCACTCTGCCGGCTGTGACTCGGAGCAGGCTGCAAGCAGCGCTAGCACGGCCGGCTGCTGCCCCTGCCTGGCGAGCAGAGAGGCTGGCACGGGCACCCCTTTGCCAGACTGGAGGTGGCCCATGCAGGACTTAGCTTTACACCAGCAGAGATGGCCGAGGGATGAGGTCAGGCTGTTCTGAGCTGTGGGGAACACTCTGGTGATCCTGCAGGAGCACTAATCCTGCCCAGTCTCTTCTTTGATGGAACGGATCATATCCTTCATCTCGCTGATGGAGGCATGGATATTTCGGCTCCTGTCCAATAGATTGAAACAGCAGAGTCCTTCAAATTCCTTGCACCAAAAGGACAAAGTCTATGGATGCCCAATTTTGCAGAGTGGCCCGCCTGGTTGCTTCCTCGTCTTCAAGGAGGTTGCTAAGAGCAGCTGTTGGTAAATTCACCTGTTTTGCCACCCAGCACTCTAGGTGGCCCAGTTCACCTAGGGCTTTTGCTGCTGCCACTCACAGTAAAAAAAGCAGAGACGGCAGCTCTTTTTGGAAGAGACCAACGTACAATTTCAGAGTCACAGTGTTCATCACATTCTTTGATACTATGTTTTTGGATGGCTGAATTGTTAGATTTGGACTGCTAATTCAAAATTTGGGTTCGGTTTGGCAAAAACAGGGACAGCTGTCTGATGGTACATGGGCCTCCTAAAAGACAAGCCCAAGTCCTTTCCCCACAAATCAAAGCTCCCTTTGTCAGCTGGAGCAGTTGTTGGTTCTTGCTCGATGGGATATTTAAGTTGGTGATGGTTTCACACCATTTGGCTGCCTGAAATTCTTTTTTGGGGACTTTAACAGAAATATAAAATTTGGGGTAGTAGAGAGGTTTAAAAATAAACTGAATGCAAAAGGGCGCAATGAACGAACCAAGGAGCTCAAACTCAGTGGAATCCTTTTCTAACTCAGGAAACTCAGAGGTCTATTTATGCCATGAAAGTAAGGGGTTTTTAATGGGAACATTATGTTTGAAAATGAGGGGAGAGTTTTTATTAACTTCTGAAGTGATGGATTTGAGATGGGCTGGGTATTGATCAAAAGAAGAGGGGGAATCCCCACCAGGCAGGTTGACCTCAGGTCATCTGCAGCAGTCATAGACAAGCATAGATGGTCTTGTTGGAGTGCACAGGTGAAGGTGATCCATACTTTTTGCTTTGGCTGTGGGATGATCTACGCCTCGGGGGACTGGCTTAACAGCATCAGGAGCCACAGGTATCTCCACATCTTGGTGACTGGGATGGATGTCTCTTAAAGAAAGAGAAACAACATATGTAAAGAATAAAACCCCAAAGACACGAACTCTTGAATAAAATTTATGATTAAAATTACTATTGAATATCAAGTGCTGATAAGCTCTTAATTAAAATGTTAGTTTGCTATTGAATGTTAAATGTTAAAATTCTAAACTTACCTTGTTGTCATTGTTAAGTGTTAATATCTCTTGATAAGTTAAGACATGTTCTGCCGATCTTGTATTTGTATTCCTTCCCATCACTTACCCTGTGTCCATAGCCCTTTCTGTCAGGGACCACTTTCACTGCTCCCAAAAGAACTTGCACACAAACCACATGCAAATGGGGGGCTTTGGTGCAATTCAGACCCCCAAAACAACAAATCAGCATAAAAGAGTAAAAACTGTAACTCTAGCCCAGCAGAACTGCAGAAAATCACATACCATCAACTAGAGCCAGGTTCTGTCCTATCACCATAACTTTGACAGCACTCAGTCTAAATGATACCCCTAGACTATGAGCCAACAAACGCCTTCCTAGGGACTCTCATGAGGACAGACGCCCCAGCTCTGCCGGCAGACAAACTGTGCACCTCCTCCTCAGTGTTGTCCAGCGGGAGCAGCAGCAGTGTGCGCATCTCCTTGGGCTCCCCACCCAGAGCTGTCTTTAATAAAGTCCTTTTCAGAGGAGCTGGTCTTCTGGCCCGTTTCTTACAACATATGAGAAACTTAACATACGTCTTCAAACAATAATTCTGACATAAGGAAAACACAAAGTTCATGGTTTTTCCTCTCCCTTGTGTCTTTTCCTGTCAGATGCCACAGATACGTCTGCAAGTGTATCCATGCCCCCAGGTCACCAGCTCGAAAGGCCCCTGGGTTTGACATGTCTCTCACCAGGACTGATGGATGCTCTTTAAACTCTAACATCTTGTTCTGATGGAAGTGCCTCAATATTGGCGGGTTCAGGTTCTCAAAGGAGAAGTTCAGAAAGTTGATGAAAGTTAGTGAACAGTGCTTTTGAGAGCCTGACATGTGGGGAAATGGTCTTCATCCCTTTGATGTTCCAATGTCTTCTTCAGGGTCTGATGCATTCTTCCTATTATTGCTTGGCTGGTGTGGGAGTATGGAATCCCAGTCTGATGTTCAACCCCCCATTCCTGCAGGAAATTACTGAATGCCTTGGAGGTATAGGCTGGCCCATTGTCAGTCTTCATCACCTTAGGGATCCCCAGGATGGAGAAGGCTTGCACCAGGTGTTTTTGTGCATCACTGGCCTTCTCCTCCTTGTGGACAGAGGCATGGACTGCACTGGAGAAGGTACCCACCAACACATCCACATATTTAAGCCTTCCAAACTGGGGAATGTGGGCGATACCTGTCTGCCACAGCTCACAGCTTTGGAGTCCTCTGGGGTTCACCCCTGCCCCCATGGATGGTAGTGAGGACTCCTGGCAGTTAGGGCATGTGGCTACTATTGCTCTGGCCTGGCCATGCCTAAGATGGAACTGGCAGAACAGACCAGGCATGTTCTGGAATTGCTGATGGCTAAGCTGGGCCTGATAAAAGATATTTCCTTGGCCAGCCAGCTGCAGCAGAGTGGCCAGGGCATCAGCTCTCTGATTCTCTTCTGCAGGTCTGTGTGCAATCTTACATGCATTATGTAGAATGGTTGCTCTCAGTGGGAAACCAGCTGTATGAGTTTTGAGAGCAACCTGTAAATCACTGGGTTAGAGACCTTTTTCAGTAGTGCATGTTCTGCCCTAGATACTACCCCTGCCACATAAGCTGAATTGTGACAATGTTGATTGGTTCTGAAAATCTTTCAAAGACCGTGACGACTGCGTCCAACTCAGCTACTTGAGGGGAGCCCTCAAAGATCTTAACATCAGCTTCCCACCACTGAGTTTGGGGGTCCTTCCAAGTCATTACTGACTTGTAAGAACCTCCAGATTTGTCAGTGGAAACTGTCAAGGCCTTGACAGGCTTATGACTTTGTTTGTCTTTTGGGACCAAATTAAATTAGATGTTAAATAATTTGTGGCCCAGATGGTGGGGATTGACAATTTTCTGGGGTAACTATCTAGAGCAAATTTTAGCTTTTAATTTTCTCTTAATAGTTGTTCCAGGGTCTCTTTGGTTAACTTCCCAGTGGACAGCTTGATGGGTACATGAATGCATGCAAAATTGCACCCTGCCAACAATCTCATGCATGCCCTGGCCTTGCTGATTAGCTGGGCCATCAGCTCCTGTGGCTGTGTGATACTCTTGGACAGTTGGTGGCCAAGGAACACCCACTCTATGATTAAGAGGACGTCCCTCTGACCTTTTGTCCCACTGAAATACCAGCCCATACAGGTGTGGCAGTTTCCCCGTGATGATGAAGTTAAATGGAAGCTCTGGCTAGCAGCAGTGGGCCTGCCAGTTTGACAGTGCCAGCTGGACCTTGTCCAATGCAGCCTCTGCCTCCTGGGTCAAAGCTGTCCTGGGCCATCCATCTCCTCCACGGCATTTAGTAAGTTGAAAAGAGGAGATAAATCCCCCATGGTGAGCCCCAGCCAGGGCCTGACCCACTTCAAAGATCCACACAACTGGTGGAGATCCTTAAGGTTTTGGGCTTATCATTGATCACTGACCTCTGAGGTGTTATGTCCGGTTGGTGATCTCAAGGCCCAGATACCTCCAAGGCAGCAGCCTCTGCACCCTTACTTTCTGCAACTCAAATCCTGCCACCAACAAAGCAATAATAGCATCATCAAGAACCCTGGTCAGTGCACTGTCGTCAGGGGCACACACCAGTACATCATCCACATAGTAACAGATGATGCACTCCCCCGCTCTGGCATGCACTGGGGACAGGATTTTGCCGATGTACCACTGGCAGATGGTAGTGGAGTTCTTTATTCCTTGTGGAAGAACACGCCAGTGGTACCACTTCATAGGAGCTTCTCGGTTGATGGAGTGAACTGAGAACGCAAAACGCCAGGTGTCGGGTAATTTGTAAAAAACAATCCTTAATATCAATCACAGCCAATTGCCAATTTTGGGGGAGCATTGAAGGAGATGGTATCCCTGGTTGGAGAGACCCCATGTCCTCGATGACTTAATTTCTTTTTCTCAGATCATGGAGGAGACGCCACTTGTCCTTCCCTGGCTTCTTGATGACAAACACTGGGGAATTCCAAGGGCTGTTTGTCTCAGCGATGTTACCTTTGGCCAATTGTTCTTCCACTAGCTGAGTGAGTGCACTTAATTTTTATTTACTTAGGGGCCACTGATCTACCCAGACAGGTGCTTCTGTGAGCCAATTTAATTTGTAGGTAGGTCTTCTTCAGTGACCGCACCTAAAAAACCTGGGGAGTCTTTGGGATTTCAAGCCTGACTCCCCACTGGGACATGGTGTCTCCTCCATGGAAAGGTGAAGGGGAAGGGTGAACTTCGAATTCAAGACAAATGGGCACACAGCAGCCAATTGCCCATCGGGTTTTTGGGATTTCGAGCCTGACTCCCCACTGGGACATGGTGTCTCTTTCCTATGGAGAGGTGAAGGGGAAGGGTGAACTTTGAAATCAAGACCAATGGGCATACAGCAGCCAATTGCCCATTGAGTCCCTCAGTTTGTACAATGCTCTTCGATTGTTTAGCCAATTGGATCCCCCCTACACCTTGTACCTTACTCACCAGGTCTTGCAGCTCCCAATGTGACGGCCATTTGTGCAGGCAAATGACCATCACATCCCCCGCTGTGTCCATCATCCCTTGGAGCTGGATCGAGTGCCCCCCACTCTTAAGGCCACACAAAATGAGGGGCTTGTCCTCTCCTACCATCTCAGTGCAATAGACTGAAAGATCCAGGTCATTGAACAGCCGCTGTGGCAGTGGAATGGCCTGAGCGATGACCTGGCCTTTCGGCAGGAAGAGGGGGTTTCTTTGTTTTGCAGTGACTCACTTCCCTTCTTGTATTGACTTGTATGTTTCTTTTTTTAGAGCCTGATTGCTAAGTGAGTGGGGGGTGCTCTATTCTTCAGGATCTTGGGTTTTTAGATCTGTAATGAGAAACACCAGAAATTTTACAATGGTTTCTAATGAATATTTAAATAACAATTTAGAAATAACATCTCAACTCACAAATAACTTTTAACTTTGACATTTCATAAAGGGTTAAAAATTCTGCCTCTTTTTACTCTACTTTACCTGGAGCTTCTTTTCGGGGTTAGTTTTGTGTCTGTTGCATTGATCACTGTCCATTTGATAGGTGCTAGTACTGGACCTTTAACTCTGGTGACATTAGTCCATCCTCTCTCTGTATCCTTACCGCAGTGTTTCTGTCATTTCCATAGGACCTGGAGGGAACCCTCCCACTTTGGGGTTAATGGTTGTTCTTTCCACACCTTTATTAAAACCCAATCCCTTGCCTGGAATGAATGAATTTTAAAGTCAATTGGTATGCTTTGGGGAAGGTATCTGTTCTTCCTTAATTCTTCTAGGGTGTTTGTAATAATCTGTATATACTTCTTTGTACTCCGTTCTCCTTCCTCATAAGTCCCTACACAATCTGAGGTGGTTAGGAATGGTAATCCAAACATTGTTTAATAGGGGGAAATGCCTATGTCAGCTCTTGGTTTTGTTCTTATCCTCATTAATGCTAATGGGAGACACTTTAACCGTCTAAGTTGGAACTGTCTTAATAGTTCTTCTAGAGCTTGCTCAAATAAATTTGGGGATTCTGTGAACCCTTGGGGTAACAGGGTCCATTGGAGCTGTTGTTTTCTCCCTGTTTCTTCATCCTGCCACTCAAAGGCAAACTAACTCCTACTCTCCTTAGCTAGGGGGCAAGCCCAGAAAGCATCTTTTAGGTCTGTTACAGTGAACCATGCATGTTTTGATGGTATCTCACTCAAAAGAGTGTATGGATTAGATACTACTGGGTATCATGAGATGGTCTGTTTATTAATTTCTCTCAGGTCCTGAACCAGTTGGTAAGTACCATCTGATTTCTTTACTGGTAATATTTGGGTGTTATGGGAAAACATGACGGTTCCAGTATTCCATCTTTGATCAACTCTTTTATCATTGGAGCCAATCCCTGGAGCAATAGGATACTGTTTTACCCGAGATAGCTGAAATTCCCAGTTTCATTTTCACCTCTATGGGGGTATGTTTAGTAGGCCACAACCTCCCTCTTCTGCCCAGACTTTGTAATCAATCTCACTTTCATCTTTCAACTTGAGCATCATCATCTTCGCTACCATCTGTTCTTCTTTAGGGATTACTCCTACCCCCAGCTGCACCTGTAGGTCATGGCCTAATAAATTACATTCTAGTTTAGGCATATATAACAAACCCGCATATCCCTCTCCTGAATTTCTCTTAACAGCAACTTGCTCTATAACCAGTACTTCAAATGGTTCACTATTGGCATCCCTTACTTTGCACACCCCCTTACTTAACTGTCATCCTTTTGGGAATCTTGAAATACATGATCTATCAGCCCCAATATCAACTAAAAATTCAAATTCTTCCCCCTGGGGACCTATTTTCAAATTTTTCAAGGGCTCTATCTTATGATTATTCATTTTCACCAGGGGATAGAGCCCCTGACACCCCTAATCATCATTTGACACAATATCTGTTTCTCTATAAAGCCTCCTGTCCCTTTTCCCTTTCTTACAATGTTTTTTGAAATTACCCTTTTCTCCACAGTAGAAACATTTCCCCTCCCAGGGGTCCTTGTACAGTTCCCGAGTCTCTTCCCTCTTCTGTTTAACTGTTTCCTTTTGTTCCTCTCTTTCTCTGTCCTGGCTCTCTCTAGCCACTGCAACCATGATCCTCACCTTGACTTCATTTCTCCTCTTCCCTTCTCAAATACACCTTTTGCGCCTCTTGCAGCCACTCATTCAAGCCTTTCTCCTGCCAATCCTCCATCTTCTCTGGCTTTCTTCTGATGTCATTCCATGCTCTTGTCACAGATTTCACCCTCACTAGCACTTGCCCCTCTGGAATCTCAGGATCTGCGTTGAATACAATTGAAAATTTCGTTTCAGTCTCGCTAACCAAGCACTGGGGGTTTCATCTTTTTGTTGGCTGTCAAAAGCCAGCCTCACATTACTACTCCTAGGGACTGCCTCCCAAATACCTTTGATGATTAACGATCTATAATCTCTCATGTTTCTGCATCCGACCTCATCGTTCGGGCCCCAATCAGGCTGATTGATAGGCATCTTTTCATCCCCTGGAGGGCCAGCCCTGTTCTCCCTTTCCCATAACCTCATACCAGCTGCTCGTATCAGCTAGATTTCTTCAGAGGAAAGAAGAATGCCTAATATTGAATTAAGTTCCTCCCAAATATATATATTTGGGCCCAAAAACTGATCAACCTGGCTGGCTATACCTATGGGATCTTCTTATAAGATTTTAATATCTTTCTTAAAATACCTGACTTCAAAGGCAGTCAAGGGCACATTCATAAATCCAGTCCCCCACCAGGCACCACCCATGGGGACTTCCCTTAGGGGTAGTAACTTTTCCACTGTCTCTCCCTTTGGTAAACACTTCTCTGCCTGCGATCAAGTATTGTAAGGGTGACCCCCTGAAACTGCAGCTTCTTCCTTTGGTCTCACCGCAATCGTACAATCACAAGAAAGAACTACACCTTCACTTCGGGGATTCTGTTGGTTTGTAATCTCCTGCTCATTCTCTTTACAGGTCAGTGACACTCCTGAGGAAACTTGGGGTGTTAGGGAGATACTAGGAAGGAGGGCCTGAAGTATAGAAGGAGCAGAAGGAGGTACAGGGGAAACTTGGGGTATTTGAGGAGGATTAAGTGGGAGAGGCTGGGGGCAGTGGGAGTAGTGAGGGGCATAGGGAGAATAATAGGGGAGGGGGCTATTGGCGGTACTGGAGGGGCAGGGAAGGGTATGGTTTGAATAGGAAGAGGTAATGGAGGGGTATAGGTTGGGTACGAAGAGATTACAGAGGAGTAGGAGGATGGACTGCTGGGAGAACAGGAGAAGGGGCAGGGGGAGACATCCAGTGGGTTCCACTTCTTTTCAGATTCCTCTTTTTCCTCTTTAATCTCTTTGGATACTTTATATATTCTAATCTTGTCCCAAATTTCATTTTCTACCCAACAGGTTGCATAATGTGTCTCTTCTTTGTTTGGAACCTCTCTTAAATTGATATGCCTATTTAAGGCTAGGCATAACCACTTCTCTTTTTGGGTCCCTCTTGAATACTTTCCTGTGACCAAATTTCAACACAGTAACTTATCACTTTAATTTTATCCAATTCCTTTGGAAAAGTTTTATCATTATCCCAATATGCTAACATTTCTCCCAATGGACTGTTTGGTGGAATATCTCTTAAGTTTTGTTTTATCGGTTCTTCCCTTATGGGAATTCTTGCCTGAACATTGACCCATGTTCCTTATGAGAACAATTAAAAAAAAAAAATTCAGGTGGTGACCAGGCAATAGTTAAAACTAATTAAATTAAATTAAATTACATTAAAAGAAATATCTATATGTGAGTGAAGTATAGAGGTGTGAGAAACTAGACTAGTTATGGAAGGGTATAGGAATTCAAGTAAACTCTATGATGGGAAACAAATAGACCAGGGGAGCTAAAAAGAAAAATGGTAGCCTGTGGGAAAATAGTGCACCATGGGAACTTGATGTAAGACAAGATGGCTACCTGACTGGATATGTCCCCAGACCCTTCTGGTCTGCCCTCTGACAACCCACGCTGCCAGTCAACCACCACCAAGCCACCACCTCTTCCTGGGGAGAACCCTCCCTTTCCACGATGCCTCTCCTTGATAACAAAATGGCTTCTCCCAGTTGCCAAAAGGAGCTACACACCACAACCTTTTATTCTCTACTCGTTGTTGTCCTTCAAGTATCACTTAGATCTTATCCTCTTAAGGACTAAGAACCCTGAACTTAATGAACAAATAATTTTGCAAATTCCCTGTGTTCCTAAACAAGTATCAAAATGTTTGTTCTAATACCTAATCCCACAAAATCGCAGTACACACCAAAGCAAACAAAAGCCCCAACACAAACTAAAAACTCCACATTCATTCAAGCAACTCTGGGAAATGGTGTGAGGACTTTTTGGCCTCCTCCTCACCCCAGAACCTCACTTCACCAGTCTCCCACCTCCGCACACCCCAGTGAATCTAAATGAGCGATAACTAATAATAAATAAAATGAAGAAATATATTCATAAAACAAATTCCACAAACAGAATGCACCCAAGTAATTTTGGACCCAAAAGTAAAAGACAAATAACTCCAATATATGCTTTAAAAAAAGGCAAACTGCAACCCTAACTGGCAGGTCCTAAACCTTCCTCTGACCCCTAATGAGTAAGGGGACTTCTTCCCACTGGCAGGCTTCGCCCTCCCCAGCCTGTCGCTGCACTGCGAGGAACTCTTCCCTCAGTCAGCTCCCTGACTCACTGCACACAGAGTCACTGGTTTGAGTCCTAAGCCCCCCTTGGTCAGGCATCTGCTTCCTCTCCCTGCCCGAAGAAGAACAATCCCCCAGCCAGTGGCCACACACACAGTGGGTCTCCAGTTAGGAGTCTCTCGCATTGCCCCCAAGGGTCCTACTTCCCTAGACACCCAGGACTCTCCCTGCACTCGTCTTAGGGAACCACTCTCCAGGTTGTCTTGGTCGGTGGAACCCCCCTGTGCCCCCGCCTTGTCTGGGTCCCACCATATGCGCCGGCTTCCAAATCAAGGGTCCAGTGATGTCCACCCCCCCCCAGCCAGCCGCCTCAATGCCTGTCGCTGCAGCTGAGAGACCCCGGTCCCAGACGTCTTTCTGACAAGCAAGAAAGTTGTCCCAACCAAACCCTCCCCTCCAGTTCCTTTGCTACTTGACTGAAGACACCCCGAGGAGCCCCCACCCTAGGGAAGCAGGAGCCTATACGGGTAAGGACAGATGAAAAGGAAGCACTCCCCCTACTCCCACTCTCGGGGTCCCGCGGGGTACCACACTCATTTGTAACTCCACTCACTTCCCTCTTTTCCTGGCTGGGCTCCTTGCAGAAAACCGGAACTATGGTACTCAGAGGCCCACACTCACTTCGAGAGTCCAATCTACATAGCTCCTGTCTCACTCATCCATTTTTCACACACACGTGCGCGCCCCCTTATGCCACGCCCCACTCGTGACACCAACCTGTGCACTGCGAGCCCCGCTCCCTCTCAGAGGGTCCTCACAGTCTGGGTTGTTGTGCCGCCAATCGTTCCTCGGGCATAGCCAGTGGTCCTTCCTCAGTCTCAAAGAAACACAAAACGTGGGTGGCCAAAAATCAGCCGCACATGTCTTCTCCAGTCCTGTCCTTCTCCAGGACCACCTCTGGGTGTGGTTATCCCAGATCAGTCCCCAAAAACTGTTAAAAATAAAT
The DNA here is from genome assembly GCF_014805655.1 of Passer montanus. Lineage (NCBI taxonomy): Eukaryota > Metazoa > Chordata > Aves > Passeriformes > Passeridae > Passer > Passer montanus. The sequence goes on along the minus strand of NW_024360166.1, from coordinate 797,320 downwards.
GAGGCCAGCAACTTTTAAAAGGTGAGCCTGTTTATTGTAAACCAAGAACAATTGGAAACAAGGCCCCAGGATAAGCACAGGGCCTGCACAAAAAGCCAGAGTAACAAAAAACTCATGACACACAGGGTGCTCCCTCAGACTTTGAATTCCGCAGGAGGACCAGGTGCCAAGCACCTGGGAGTTTTAAAGTCATTTGCACCACCAGATTGGTGCATTTGTCAATCCTTGCACTGATTGGTCTCTTCTGTTTGCTGGTTGGTGTACACCGCCATGTAATCCTGACCAATCATTTCAGAATAAATCCATTCTATTGGTCGACTCGTTCTCCAGTCATACTTTAGGGTGGTGTTGTCATCTCTTGTACCTTATGAGGTAATATTCTAGAAGGTTAGTTCTATTAAATTCATTGGGTCCTTGTTATACCTTCTTCTAGTGGTACATACCCATACATTAGTGCATTTAACTTAACTCTTTACATTAATTATATCATTAACACTTGATTATCTGAGAGATGGTGACGGGGTGGAAATCTGGGTGTCATTTCATGCTGTGGAGAAAATGGGAGGGAGGAGGAGGAATGTATTTGGAGAGTTTTCATTCCGAGTTCTGTGTCTGTTCCTTTTTAGATGCTGTAGTTAATAAAGCTTGTTTTTTTTCCTTTGTTCCTGAGTTGGAGCCTGCTTTGCTCTATTTCTGATTGCATCTCACAGCAGCCACTAGAGAAAGTATATTTTCATGGGGGCACTGGCATTGTGTCAGCGTCAAACCATGACAACACTTCATAACTTTTTAACATTATATTATTATGTTATTAACAATTCATAACTGCACCTATGACCTACTAAGCCAACTTATCCATAAGAGGAAGGAGTAGGTTTGAGGGGAGGAGATGGGGAGAAAGGGGTTGTGGGGAGAAAACACATAAGTGGGGGGTCATTCCACATGGTGACCACCATCTTGTGTTCCTTCTTTGGGGTTCAGAGAACTGCCGTCTTGGGAACAAACCTTGGGTTTTACAACTGGGAAGACGGGCAAGGTTGGAGGGACTGGGGAGACGTCCTTGACATTATGGCCAGCACTGTCTGGACAAGGGTACCGGGGAGGTTGTCAGTAGCCAGGGAGATGGTCTGCAGCTTGGAGGCAAGCCTGAACCTTCCCTGGGTGGGTTGCTACCCCTGAGCCACCTGATGTAGGGGAAGAGAAGAGTAGGAACAGGGGATAAGGAACAAGATGCTTTCGGGAGAACTGGGGACAACTGGTCTGGTTGCTTTTCCACTTTCCCTTCTAGGTCTTTTACAATCACCTACATTTTTACAAAAAGATGGAAAAAATAATTTCCTGACCAGTTGCCCTCTTTAGTCCTCACGGTGAGCCTCGCTCCACCTTATTCCAAAAATCGATGGTCTTAACCTCTTGGGGAGTAACATTTGGAAAGTGAAAAAACAACCATCTAATAAACCTTTTCAACTCACCCTTAGAAAATTCCATTCCCCCACCCACCAGGCAACCCACAACTTGGGAATAAACCTCCTGCTGCCGTGCCAACAACCTGGCATGCATGGTGTTGACACGGCTTTTTCCGCCCTCTTCTGGAGGTTAAAAGGAATGAACTAAAGAAAAAGGGTCTGGGGAATTGCTGCGGGTGGGATTCTGACACTGTGCACTGTGCCTCCTCTCACGCCAAGGCACTCAGGAGTGCACCAGCACCCAACCTGTGAGTCCCCAGCCAGGTCAGTCCCAGCTGCTGGAGTACTCACCTGTCTGACAATCCTCAGAAATAAAAACCTCAGGAAGGGTCCTCCGCCCTGGAAGGGGTTCTCCCTGACGTCCTCCCTGACACGCTGGAGGTTGTCCCTTCCTCTCCTGGAAGCCAGAGTGACCAAAAAGTGGGCAAGCTCCACAGGGGTGCTGACACTCCACCAAGCTTCACAACACCAACCTCTTGGGTTTGGGGCACAGCTCTTTCAACATCTCGCCAAGAGGCCCAACATTGGGCACCAAGCTGAGGCAGCGTCTGGTCTCTGGAGAAAGCTCTGTCAGGCTGGCTCACTTTCTCCCCCAGAACCATGCCCCCAAGTGGCCGCTCCTTGCCAGGTCACCGACCGACACGGGTAGCGGTGCAGCCGGGGGCAGATCCCGACAGTGACAGATGGTTACTTGGCACTGTAGCCGCTCAGAGATGTCTGTGGCTAGCCCGATCTCCTGACCCATGCCAAGAGTGGCCGCCCCCTATCCGCCCCTCGGGCCAGTCTGGGTGGCGGTACGAGCAGGGCTGCTTAATTCCCAGAAGCAGCAAGGCTGCTCTGTGCTGCTGCTGTTGGTATCCTGAGTAGAGAAATCCGGAGTAAAGGAAAGAGAGGGATCACTTGTATGGGTTCCCAAGAAGTTTTAAATCCTGAGGGGGTCCACGGACAAGTGACAGCAAATGCAAGGTTACAACAGCTTAAGTATGGCGGAGGGAACAAGGGGAGGATACAAACAAATCACAGACCACCTGGGGAGGACCACAAGGCAGGGAATACACTGTGACAACCAGTGGGGGACAATGGGGGAGGAGAATGGTTTAAACGTATCAATGGGGTCTTGAAGGATACAAGATAGGCATAGAAGGTTCTAGGAATAAAGGTGGGGTTACAGTGATGGACAACGGAGGAGGGCAGGGTTTCACTGAGTGACAGGGAAGGATCCAGAATAAGGGGCTGGTCTTTAAGGAGATGGACATGGAAATGGGAGGGCACAACTCTGGGGTAAACCAACATACATTGGTTGAACAAACCACTTTCACTATAACAAGGTGGAAATGGGAGGGCACAACTCTGGGGTAAACCAACATACATGGGAGACAAACAGAACAAACCACTTTCACTATAACAAGAAAGAACAAACCTCTTGAAACTAACAACAGAAAAAGGCACACACCACAGTCAGTGGTGTCAAGGGTTCCTTTGTGTGAGTCTCCACGAGGGTTTATTCTCCAAAGCGGGTCAGGGCAAAGAATCACCTTTGCTACTTGTGCAACAGCATATAAAGGGAGGAGGTCTTAGGGGAGCATACAATACATCAACCAGTCAAGGGGGGTCAGGGGAGAAGTACAGAGCAGGGATACATAATCTCACAAGCAATGAGGGGTATGAGGAGAGGAGAGCACTCGCCCACAACCAGTGGGAACTTAGGAATTATGTAAGTGACATGGAGGGTTCTAGAAGGAAAGGCTAGGTTTACATTAACTGACAGGGGAGAGGGGCAGGGTTACAATGACAGACATGGAAGGATCGGGAATAAGGAGTAGGTACTTGGACTGACAGTCAGGGAAAGGGGAGGAAACGATGGACTAAACCGACTGCAAGGGGGTACGTAAGGTTGAACCAAATAAAACAAATTTAATAAAACACAACAACAACCAAACTAAATGTTGCAACTAAAATTCACCACGCTGAAGAGGCATTCTGCATCAGGAATACGAGTGATAGCATAAGGAGTTGGAGCTGGTAGCCAGGTTGGAAAAGCTCCCTGGACATGGGGAGCTGCAGCTCCTTTTGTGTCTGCAGGATCCTCTGAGGCACAGAGCAGAGGCTGTTCCCACCTGGCTCTGCCACAGCACCCTGGGAGCCATGGGGTGGGTAAGGTGGCATCAGGCACCTTGCTGATGCGCCCCTTGCTCCCGGGAACACTTCACTGCCACGGACTGGGCTCCCATTTTCACTTCCAGGCCTTTGCTGGTCATGAGCACTCTCAGGGCTGAGCCAATGCTGCTGCCCCTGAGGTGGATGGGGCTGGGACAGCACAAAGGAGTGACACTGGTGTGAGGCTGGGCTGTGATGCCACGCTGTGTCATGGGCCCAGCACTGAGACATCACTGGGCCATTCCTATATAAGCCGGGCCAGCCCCACAGCCACCAGTGCCATTGCAATGGCATGTGCCAGAGCCACCAACAACGTCAGAGTCCTGATGGCTGCACTTGCCCTGCTGCTGGCCACCAGGCACCCTGGGAGCAGCAGGCCAGGACTTGGAAGCCACGCAAGTGCCCCAGGGTTCAGGCTAGGGGCCCACGGAGGAGCCTGGAAGGCCCTGTGACTCCCAGGGCCTCTGGGCCTCCTGCGATCCCTTGGAAGCATCCAGATGCTCCCACAAGTTCCGTGAGCGTCCCCTGCAGCTGCAGTCCCTGCGTCAGCATGGCCAAGGAGCTGCAGAGGCTGATGCAGCTGCACTGGGTGGGACACTGGCTCCACTTCCTTCCGAGATGGGGATGGTGCTGTGGGCACACATGGAGCGGCTGGGGAGCGAGGCCACCTGCTCTGCTGTGCCTCATGCCCCTGCTCCAGGCACCTCCGTCCCTCCAAGAGGCTGCTCCCAGCCATAATGGCCATGCCTCGGACAGCCTTCGAGGAGATTCCATCAGACACTGACCATCCCTCTGAGAAGCTCAGGCTATCAAAGATCCAGCATCCCAGGAGCCTCCACTGCCTCTGATGGCCTCCAACCCTGCAGGACCCTCACTGCTGCCAACCACCTCCCTCCCTCTGAGAACCTCCCCATCACTGAGATACCGTGACCCTCCGAGCAGCTTCATGGAATGCCCATTTCTGCTGTGAGCCCCCAGCCTGTCAAGATCCTCCACCTGCCAAGCGGGCCAGCCCCACAGCCACCAGTGCCATTGCAATGGCATGTGCCAGAGCCACCAACAACGTCAGAGTCCTGATGGCTGCACTTGCCCTGCTGCTGGCCACCCGGCACCCGTCCCTCACTCCAAGTTCCAGCCTCCCTCCCAGAGAGTCACTCCTGGAGGCCTGGATCCCTCCCAGCCTCTCAGGAAGCCCTTCCGGCTTGTGGACCCTGAGGGAGCCCAGACCAGCTCTTCCTGCTCCCTTGAAGATCAGCAACATGCCACAGACATGGACAGCACCGGCACGTCCCAGAACACTGACATGGCCAAGGAAAGTCGGGAAGCAGAAATGAGAGTCAAGAGCAGGTGGCAGAGCCACCGGTGTCCTGCAGCCACCAGTGTCCAGCCCAGGGCTCCCAGGACGCTGTGCCTCAGCCAGCCGGGGACAGCCCAAGCTTGGTGGCACAGGTGACCTCCAGGAGACCGTGGAGGTTCTGTGGTCTCCAGGCTTGCCCGAGATGACCCCCGGGCCCTGGGCTGGTGACTACAATCATGGGAGAGCACATCTGGGGTGGGTGTTAAATCCATTAGGATTGCCCCAAAGAGCTGAGGACTGTTCCTGCTGTTCTGGATGTGACTGGGAGAGGGCTCCATTCTTCCCAGGAACTGGCTCGGTGCTGGGTTTGGGTTCAGGCTAGGAATGCTGTGGAACTGTGAACTACTTGATTTGGTTTAAAGTCCTGTTTCTCCTCTGAGGCTGAGGAGGTATGAGTTTCATCCCTCACAGGTGTTTTTCCCAGTGCAGCCGGTGGCACAGCCGCGGTTGGCAGGGTTTGGGGGCTGTGTTCCGCAGGGCTCCGTCCCTGCCCTCGGGCCGCTGCGGGATCCCGGCCTCGCTGCGTCAGGGCCCGGGGCTGAACCACGCATGCGCGGGAAGGGGCGGAACGGCCCCGCGCCCTCGGTGCGTGCGGCGAGCTGCGGCAGGTGCGCATGCGCAGCACGGGGCCTGACGCAAGGGCGCTGCAATCGCCGTGCGCTTTATCCTGTCCGACCTTGAGTGCGCGGCCGCCACAGGACCCGGGCTGTCACTGCCGCGCCGGTGCGCACCGCGCCGCTTCTCTGCCCGTGTCCTGCCTCGAGCCGCGCCAGCCTGTACACCGAGCCGCGTGTCCGTGTCGGGAGGGCCCCGTGCAGCTGCGCCGCCGGTACGGAGTCCGAGCGGTGCGCCGAAAGCGAGCGGTGGGATCAGGCGTTATTGGAGTCAGCCCCCGGCGGGGGTCCTGCGGCGCGTCTCGGCCCCCCCGCGGCCCACGTGGGTGGAGGTTTCCAGAAGAGCCGCGGCCCCGCGCGCCCCGTCCTCCGCCGCCGCCGCCATGCTGAGCGCGAGCCGCCTGCCCCTGCTGCTCGGGACACAGAGCCGGGGGGACTGCGGGCCCTCAGGGACCGGGACAGAGCCGGCGGGACTGCGGGCCCGGAGGGGCCGGGACACAGAGCCGGGGGGACTGCGGGCCCTCAGGGACCGGGACAGAGCCGGCGGGACTGCGGGCCCGGAGGGGCCGGGACACAGAGCCGGGGGGACTGAGGGGCCGGGACACAGAGCCGCGGGGCCTGTGCTGGGGGAGCGGCGCAGGGCCAGTCCGGGCCCGGCCGCGGCTCCTCCGTGCTCAGGTTTATTAAGAGCAGGCTCGTGTGGCTGCGGGGCGGTGCGGTCCCGGGGGTGTAGAGGAGCCTGTCTCACGTGTTTGAGAGTGTTTTGTGTCACGGAGGTTTGTAGTATGCTCGGTTCCTGGCCGTGCGGCGGTGACAGCGGGGGCCGCAGTCCCCCCGCGCTGTGCGGGCCCTGCTGGCGCTGCTCTGCCGCAGCCTGAGCCACCCGTGCCCTGTGCCTGGGCCTTGCGTCTTTAAACATCAGCGGAGTAGTCACGGCTCGATCCCGTTCGCATTAAAATATCTTTTAGGTTAGAATTTCGTTCTGAATTAGAAAGAGGGCTAATGCTTCCCGCGCTCTCAGGATGCTGCTTTACACGTGCAGAGGGGCTGCCAGGCTGGGGTGTAGCTGGAGTTGCAGCGAAATCTCAGCTGCAGGTTCCTCAAGGGATGCGGTGGGGCTTTTCTTGCTGACCAGGCACAGAGCTGTGAGAAATGTTTAATGTTTATCTACTGCTGCTTGTGGAATGCTGAAGGCTCAGTGTTGACTTACTGAGACATCTTTTGCTTGGTAACATGCTCAGGGATTATTCTGTATGAGGAAAATATCTCGGTTCTGGTCATAGAAATTAGGGTTGTGGCAGATTAATTAGTGCAGTAATTGGGGGGGGGGGCGGTGCTGTTTATGTCAGCCTGAGTCTTGCTCAGGTTGTTGGCTCCTTTGCAGTTACATGTTTAAAGAGGGTACAGTGTAGTAGGGCAGTGTTGCTTCAGACGTTGTCTGCTTCTGAAAGCCTTGCTTTGAAGATCTCTTGATATTTTAAAATAAACTTTCATGTGAATGTCTCTGTTTTACAGACATTTTGGAATGGCCTCAGCCAAAATGTTCTCAGAGCAGCATCCAGCAGGAAATACGCGTAAGTGCTCCTTGGAATGGTCGTGTTTGGCTGTTGGTGTTTATATTTACTCTCTTCCTGATACCAGAACTGATTTTTGGAGCCAGGGATTGGGTAACAGAGGCAAACCAGCAGAATAAAATTGGAGACTCCTCCTGTAACTTCTCTAAATCTGTTTCTTAATATCTTGTTTCTCTCCAGGGGAGCTTTGAGAATGCTGTTCCCTGTTGCTCCCCCCGCCACCAGCAGTGCACACAAAACATGGATTGCTGAGATTTGTTTGATTAAAACCAACCAAAAAGTAATGCAAACACTGTTGGGACAAATTGTTTTACACTGACATGATATGGGTGATGTCTGGATCCATTACCCTGAAGATAAAGTCCATTTCAAACATGCATTTGAATCACTCATTTTCCTTGTTGCAGGATAATGGGAGAAGGGAGCAGTTGGTTGTGTGACTTACTCAGATGTTTGTGGCTGATGCTGATTCAGGCCATGGGCTGGGAAATCTGTTTGTGTTGGGAAAGCTGTGTCTGTCTAGTACAGCTGAATGTTCCAAGCTCACTGCTTTGTTACTGGATCTGGAGTTAGAGCCCCTGGCAGCTTGGGCACAGAGAAGGTGACATTCCTGGAAATAAACAGTCCTGCTCTGCTGCAGAATGCCTTCTCCAGCCCAGAACGTGCCTTTGTCTGTGAGCAAAGCTGTGGTTCAGGGATTCTCTGAGCCTCAGGAGGGGTAATGCACTCTTCCCAGAGAGGAGGAAGGGGTTCAAACTGGTCTTGTGTGAGAACCCCTCCCATTTTTCAGGACTAAATTCACTTGTTGCTCCTGAGGATCAAGAAGGTGGTTTGCTTTGGCGCTGGCCCAGAGCACCATGCATGGGCCAAGTGATTTATCACTGTGGATTCTTTTCCCCATGCTAAGCAATGGTAACATGAATAAATTGTATTTGTTTACTTTACAGTCATTCAAACTTATTTGAATGTTTTCATTCAAATGAATGGATTGCCCAGAGCAGATGTGGCTGCCCCTGGATCCCTGGAAGTGTCTAAGGCCAGGTTGGACAGGGCTTGGAGCAGCCAGGGATAGTGGAAGGTGTCCCTGCCATGGCAGAGGGTGGCAGTGGATGAACTTTAAGGTCCCTTCCAACCCAAACCAGTCTGGGATTCTGTGATCAAAAATAACCCAAGCCCTATCTGTAGGGACAAAGTTAGTTACAGCTTTTTTATACCAAACTCTTAAGGGTTGTTGAGAAGATAGAAATACGTATATGAAGTAAAGATACTCTGGGGAAGAATAATATGTTATGTGCTTATTTTAACAAGCGATGGTTTGCCTGTAAGTCGTTTGGCTCAGGACAGAGGCACAAGCTTAAATTTCAGTGTAAGAGTCAGAGAACACCTTAGGTCTGGATTTGCTTCAACATGGAGTGGAAAATCACTTTGTCCTGTCTTTGGGACTGGACATTTTTTGCAATTAAGTATTTTCATTTAATGGTAATTGCACTTTCCCCTGATGTGCTGTGCAGGTCAGAAGCAATCAAAGGTGCAGTTATTGGGATTGACCTGGGTACCACCAACTCCTGCGTGGCCGTTATGGAAGGGAAGCAAGCGAAAGTGAGTAAAACGGGAGCGTTGCACGTGGGTGTCCCCAGCGTGTCCCTGAGCTGAGGGTGGGGTGTCACACTTGCCTTTGTGCCCAGGTGCTGGAGAACTCGGAGGGTGCCCGCACCACGCCGTCGGTGGTGGCGTTCACGGCCGACGGCGAGCGCCTGGTGGGGATGCCGGCCAAGCGCCAGGCGGTCACCAACCCCCACAACACCTTCTACGCCACCAAGCGCCTCATCGGCCGCCGCTTCGACGACTCCGAGGTGAAGAAGGACATGTGAGTGAGGGGACAGTGCCACTGCCAGCGCCAGGGCAGCAAACACCACCGGGGTAGCGTGGCCTGGTCTGCATCCAGACACGGCTCTGCACTGGGGGAAACTGTTGTGCCCTCAGCTCTTGAGGTTGTGGTGCTTCTGTGTGAAGGCCAGTCTTTGTTTAGCTGCATTCATTGCTGATCACATTAAGGCTTCCAGAGAAGAAAAAAAAAGCTTGCTGGTGCTTGCAGTGCAGATTTTTCTAGTTCTTGAGGGTGCTTGCAATTAAAGCTGTGTGATCACACCTCAGGCCTGTGATTAAATGAGGTGTCTGATTAAAGCAGCAGGGAACAATGCAGTGTGTAAGTTCTGCAGGGCTGGTGCCTAGGCATGAGTCCCATCTGTGTGTTTGATGACTTAATTCCCTTTCTTTGAGACCTTAAATAGGGTGTAATACATATTTTTCTCACTTGTCTCAAACACTTATAAAGTTGGTATATGTATATTATTTGTATTGTGTTGTACGTGTTAGCCGCAGCAATCTGTAATTGGTACCTCTGGGCCTCTGGATCTGGGGCTCTGCTGGCAAGTTCAGTGTTCTTTGTTTAGAGCTACACATGTTCGTCACTGATCCTGATGGTGTAGGGTTTGTGCTGCTGCAGAAACTGAGTGTGAGTTTTGTGGTTTTTTCAGTAAGAACGTCCCATTTAAGATTGTCCGTGCCTCCAACGGGGACGCCTGGGTGGAGGCTCATGGGAAGCTCTATTCTCCCAGCCAGATCGGTGCCTTTGTCCTCATGAAGATGAAGGAGACTGCAGGTTGGTACAGCTTGCTCTGTGCTGTCTCTGTGCTTCCTATGTGGAAGTGCTGCAGCCATAACAATGCTTTCTTGATGCTAAACCCTCGTAGAGCAGGGCTGCAGATGGGGGAAGGGAACAGGGTGGGCTCCTAGGAAGCCTCAAAGAAGATCAGTGCCTGCCTCATGCTTGGATCTTTGTCTGCAAAGTATCAGTGCTTTACTTAAGGGATACTCATACCAGAATTGGTTGCTGATTGAGTTGACTCTGATTGAATTCCCACTCTCTCAGAAGGGGGAGCTCCATTTCCTTGGAAGCTGCAGTCCTTGTGCCTCCCTGGCTGCTGCTGAGCACAGGCTGGGGCAGCCAGGCTTGGAGTGCCTTTGTTCCTACTCAGCTGCTGGGAATGTGGCATGTAGAGGGATGTTCAGGGGACTCCATTGTTGGGGCCTAATAGCTAATTAAGCAGTGTTGACTTTAAATCTTCACTAGGAGAAAATATATTGACCTGGAGAAATGTGTCCTCTCTTTCTCAATTCCTCAGGTGGCTTCTGGAGAAAGTAAGTGTAGTACAGAGAGGGAACAGTCAGTAGTGCCTTCTGCAGGCTCACTTGTAAAACACTGTGTCCAGTGAGCGTGAGGAGGGCAGGACTGAAGCTTCATCAATTACTGTATTCTCTGTATCAGGTTCTGGGCACGTGCTAGAGCTCCACCAGTAGTAAAATACAAGTGTGTGGTGTGTGAGCTTGTAGAGGTGATAGATCTGACTGACTTTGATCTGCCTTCAGCAGGGATCTGCTTCCTGGAGGGATGTTGGCTTGTGGCCTGGATGCTGCATGGCTTCAGCGGTGGCTTTGCAGGCAGCAGAGAGCAGTGCAGTGTTTAAGCTCTGTGCAGGGCTGCTACACAGCCACGAGTCCTGTCTGTGCTTCCACACTGCATTGTGCACATTTGTATTTTTTAGTAGGTCTCAATGTGCATTTGGGGATTGCCTTTTTTTGAGACCTTAAAATAGGGTGTGATAGATATTTTTCTGACTTGCTGTCTCAAACACTTATGAAGCTGGTATATGTACATTGCTTGTGCTGAGTGTTAGCAACAGCAGAGATTCTATATATGGGATGAAAATGAGTAACTTTTAAGGGCATCACATGCAGAAAAATTGAGTACAGCTTCAGTCTCACACAATAAAAAGACAGGCTCTCAGATAATGGATTACAGTGGCATCCACTCACTGATGGAGTTGCAGAGGTGCATTGCTATGCTGCCAGAAGTGTACGAACTATTCCGTGTTTTGTGGAAGGACTGGAATTCTGCACAGCTCCCTGTGCATTTTCCCAGCAAACAGCAAGCCTGTCTTCTGTAGGTTGGGAGAAATAATTTCAAACTAGGTACTAATGGAGAGAGACTATTTACAAAAGCACGTAGTGATGGGACAAAACTAGGTACTAATGGAGAGAGACTATTTACAAAAGCATGTAGTGATGGGACGGGGGCAGTAGATTGAGACTAAGAGAGTGAGTTTAGGTTAGACAGTAAGAGGAAGTTTTTCCTGTGAGGGTGGCCAGGTCCTGGCACAGGGTGCCCAGAGCAGCTGTGGCTGCCCCTGGATCCCTGGCACTGTCCAAGGCCAGGTTGGACAGGGCTTGGAGCAGCCTGGGATAGTGGGAGGTGTCCCTGCCCCTGGCAGGGTATGGAATGGAATGGGGTTTAAGGTCCCTTCCCACCCATTTGTGCACATTTGTATTTTTTAGTAGGTCTCAATGTGCATTTGGGGATTGCCTTTTTTTGAGACCTTAAAATAGGGTGTGATAGATACTTTTCTGACTTGCTGTCTCAGACACTTATGAAGTTGGTATATGTACATTGCTTGTGCTGAGTGTTAGCAACAGCAGAGATTCTATATATGGGATGAAAATGAGTAACTTTTAAGGGCATCACATGCAGAAAAATTGAGTACAGCTTCAGTCTCACACAATAAAAAGACAGGCTCTCAGATAATGGATTACAGTGGCATCCACTCACTGATGGAGTTGCAGAGGTGCATTGCTATGCTGCCAGAAGTGTACGAACTATTCCGTGTTTTGTGGAAGGACTGGAATTCTGCACAGCTCCCTGTGCATTTTCCCAGCAAACAGCAAGCCTGTCTTCTGTAGGTTGGGAGAAATAATTTCAAACTAGGTACTAATGGAGAGAGACTATTTACAAAAGCACGTAGTGATGGGACAGGGGCAGTAGATTGAGACTAAGAGAGTGAGTTTAGGTTAGACAGTAAGAGGAGGTTTTTCCTGTGAGGGTGGGCAGGCCCTGGCACAGGGTGCCCAGAGCAGCTGTGGCTGCCCCTGGATCCCTGGCAGTGTCCAAGGCCAGGCTGGACAGGGCTTGGAGCAGCCTGGGATAGTGGGAGGTGTGCCTGCTCCTGGCAGGGTATGGAATGGAATGGGGTTTAAGGTCCCTTCCCACCCATTCTGTGTGTGATAACTTGACATTCTTACAAGGATAACTTCTGTTTTGTCTCCTTTTTCTTCCAGAAAATTATCTGGGGCATGCAGCAAAGAACGCCGTGATCACAGTCCCTGCTTACTTCAATGATTCTCAGAGACAGGTACTCTTCAAGCTGGGAGATGTTTGGGCTCATAAATTGCATTCAGTTTCTCTCAGGAGTCAGCACTCTTCCCCTTTCCTCCTCAGGCTACCAAAGATGCTGGGCAGATTGCTGGCTTGAATGTCCTGAGGGTAATTAATGAGCCCACAGCAGCTGCACTTGCCTATGGGCTGGACAAGTCTGAAGACAAAGTGTAAGTGCATAACACCAGCCCTCTGAAATAAACCTGCTGGGATTTGCCTCCTTTGCTTGCTGGGTTTTTGAGCACTGCTTGGAGCTCTGCCAAGGTGGACTCAGCTTTTAGTGAGAGCTCTGTAATGTCACCTCTGTTCTGTGCCAGCCAACCTTGTTAAAGAGAATTCATAACTTGCAGCTACAACTTCATTATCCAACCCGAGTGTCAATTTAATTTCCTTACCTGCCGGTGGCAGTGGTGGGTGTGGCTGAGGACAGCTGGGTGACAGGCTGTCACTAGAGGTGTTGATGGGCAGCACAGGAGCTGTGCTAGCTGTCCGTGGTTTGCAGCTCCCCTGCCTGTATTCAGTCCTCGTTTGCTGTTGGGGGTGATTACAGAAGTGCAGGCTTTTGTTACATGTTCTGTATTTCTGAGGTAGTGATAATCCTGGGAAAGCCTCATTACATTTGAAACATTCTGTAAAAAAAGCCATTTTGTAATAGTTCTAGTGTCCCTGCTCTTGTCATTGCATGTGAGAAGTCTGATTTTGGAGAGGCAGGAGCTGCCCTCTGAAAAAAATGGGCAAGGTCAGGCTTTGTGCAGCACATCTTCCAGGGATCCCACATGGACTCTTGAGTGCTCAGGGAGTATGGACATTTTGAGATTGTTCACTGCTGTCTTTAGAGAGGCTTTGAACTTGTGTGGGCACCAGTGTGCGTTCTGCACATCATCTCTTGAGGAGAAGGAGTTTGAGCCACTCACCTTTGTGGAGAAAGTAATATTGTCCTGCCTCTCTCCCTGCAGCATCGCAGTCTATGATCTGGGTGGTGGCACTTTTGATATCTCTGTGTTGGAAATCCAGAAGGGAGTCTTTGAGGTGAAGTCCACCAATGGTGACACTTTCTTGGGTGGAGAAGACTTTGACCAGGCTTTGCTACAGTATATTGTGAAAGAGTTCAAGAGAGAGGTAAGGTGTCTCTTGAGAGCACAGTCCTGTGTTACACTGCTTTTCAACCTCATTTCCTTAGAAGAATGAGCATTCTCTTAAATTCTTAGGACTTGTCACCTCTGGCACTGCTGGAATTTAAGAGGATTAGACACTATTTAGCCTGGCTTCCACTTCTCCTTCTTTTCTTGAAGTGGAATATTCCTTTCCTGGAAGACACAGAGTAGCAGAACTTCTGCCTTTTTTTCTCTCTGGTATAGCAGGACTGTCCTATACACAGTTTGCTAAGTATTAGAAGTAAACATCTGTGATGCAATTGAATGTGACCAGACAGATGCAAACAAGGGTTGCTGGGAGGAAACTGCCATGTAATTCCTACCCCTTTGCTAATTCAGTCCTGTCTTACTATTCTGTGCTGCAGCAGCCTTTCCAATTTCAGTCTGTAATTCACTGTATGATCACTTGTGGGGCAGAGGGGGCTGGCAGATTGGAAATGCTGACTACCCGTGCCAGCAAGGAGAAAGCAGCACAGTGCACATGGCAGTCTGCTCTAGAAATAGCTTCTCAGTAAAGAGCTCTGAGTGGTGAACTGCAGGGATGTTACTCCTGAGCAGGTGCTGAGAGTCTGTTAACCTTTTTTTTCACTCAGACGGGAGTTGACCTGACTAAAGACAACATGGCCCTTCAGAGGGTGAGAGAAGCATCAGAGAAAGCCAAGTGTGAGCTTTCATCATCTGTGCAGGTACGTGCCTGGATCCAGAGCATCCACTACAGCATTAGCAGACACAGAGTTCTGCACTGGCTTTGTTTACTAAGCTCTCTGACAGGTTTTTTCTTCTGTGTAGCCCAGTGGTATCTCTAGCACAGGAGGTCACTCAGCAGGGTGGGCTTTCAGACCACAGAGCGCTGCTGGAACCCGAGTTGTTGGGTGCTGAGTTTTGTCCTTTTTCTGGCACTACAGCTTCTGATCTTGCAGGGAATGTGACCTTCCCAACCTGTTCTGCACTTTAGAAGTGTGATGGGTATCAGGGAATTTAGCCAGTGCTGCTGGGTTACTGGAACCACTTACAGCTCTGTGCAAGCAGTTCCAAAACCTTGGTGCTACTCATTCCACTGAAATAGCTAATTTGTGTAGTAATTCCTATACAGAATCTTGACTTACTTGCCTATAGACAAGGTGGCTGGACAATGGGCAGCAGCCACCCTCCCTCTTTTTTTCCATCAGCTTTGTATATTAATGCAGTCAAGCGTGTCTTTTATTCATTACTGAATAAGGAACTGGAGAAGCAGCAAGTTGGGAGTGTAATAGTCCTGGCTAAGTGAAATTAAGGTCAATTATATAGTAATTGAAATGGGGAGTCTGCCAAGTTCTAGCTTCTGAATAAGCATCTTTAATTTTATCTGATGGTGGTCTTTTTGCTGGCCAGTGGGGAGCTCATAGCAAGGAGCTGAGGGCAGTCACAATGGCTGCATAGTTCTGCCAGAGACATAGCAAGCTCTGTTTTATGAGCTCAGGAGCTGGCAAATTCAGTTTATTCATACCAGGAAAGACTGAATTCTTTAACTCTTTAGCAGTGAAGTGAAAACAACTTGCTTTTAGTCCTGTTTTCCCCTAATACTTTTGAATACCCTGTGTATGAAGTGAGTGCACACCTCTAGTCAGCAGCACAGCTTTAATTCTTGTGTAAACTTAATCTCTAGAGCTTAAACCACTAATGTTTTAATTGCTTTGGATTGTAGTGTCTTTTGATGTCAGCATGACTCAGCACTTGAATCAGATGATTTCAGTATAAGATTTGCTTTAAAAATCCAGCGTGTGACAAACAGCTATTAAAGTGGGGATTATGATTCCTTGCTCTAATTAACTTTTTGTTAAATGGCAGCAGAGTGGCTGTTGAACATGAGCTGTTGGTATTTAGAGAACAGCCAGGAGGGAGGGAAATACCTTCAAGGAGTTTACCTGGCGTGGAGTGTCAGTCAGTTGGCAGAATCTTTGGAACTCTGCAGATGGGCTTTCTTCTGTGTTGTGCTGAAGGAACAGCATTAATGTTGTCACTTCCAGTATTTCTGCCTTTACCTCCTGTCTGTGACAATTTGTTTTGCTCAGCAATGAAAGACCTTGAAGTAACACAGTATTAAAATTGGCATTTAACAATTGTAACCATGAGCTGTGGAACAAAATAATTTTCTTATTTCTGAAATGTCAAATATAAAAGTGTGCCTGCTGCCACTTAAACTGGGCTAGAGGGTGAAAGCCAAGCAGGTACCTCAGTACAGGCCAAACAGAACCTGTAAGCTGATGTAGAGCCCATTCCTGGTTTTTCCTGAGCCTGTTTCCATGCCACAGACCGACATCAACCTGCCCTACCTGACCATGGACGCCTCCGGACCAAAGCACTTGAACATGAAGCTGAGTCGGGCGCAGTTCGAGGGCATTGTGGCTGACCTGATCAAGAGGACAGTGGCCCCCTGCCAGAAAGCCATGCAGGATGCTGAAGTCAGCAAGAGTGACATTGGGGAAGTCATCCTCGTCGGTGGCATGACCAGAATGCCAAAGGTATGAGCTGAGGGCCTATTCAGGCTGGGCTGGCACAGCTGCCCTGTGCTTGCTTGTGGGGGTTCAGGACAGAGGAGCTGGGAGTGCTCAGGGCAGACTCAGTGCTGAGGGTCCCACGGAAGCAGTGCCCAGGACCTCTCCTGTTTGCTTAGCCCAGCTGGGACCTGGGGCTGGAGCTGGGTTGCACTGTACAGAGTGAAGGGGGACGTGCTGGGAGGTGAAAGTCCAGCTGCAGCCTGACGTCCTGGTGTGCACTGGACACGAGCAGCTTTGCTGAGAAGTACAGGGCATTTCCTCTTGTTGTGGACTCAGTGTGGTAAAGGTACATTTCAGTGACAGCCACTTGTCAGCAGTCTGTGCCTTCCAAGGGATTTCCAGCACTTCCAGCTATGAAGAACCTGCATGAGCAGAACCCCTCTGGTACCTGCTGGTTGTGAGTAATCAGAGCTACCTGTTGGAGGCTGCTGTTGGCAGGCCCATTTACCTGGCTCTTGCAGACACTTCTTATCTAAAGCCTGGCCCTTAGTTCTGTGGAGATAAGCTCAGCAGGTAGCTTTAAAGCCTGTTGTGCTGACATGCACAGTTGTGCCGATAAATGCTGTCTGCAGGTGATTTACTGCTCCTGTTCCAGCCATGCTCTGCTGCTGCTCCTCCATCCCAGAGCTAAACAGAGGTGGTCACTGCTCCCTCCAAGGGTACAGCCTGGCCTCTCCTGCAGAGAGCACCAAAATCTCACTCCAGAGGGATCACTTAGGCTTGGACTGTTTGTTGCTTTGTGATTTGCAGGTCCTCTCTAGGACAGTAGGTGTGTGCATGGTCCTGCTTGGGGTTGATTTGGGGTTTGGTGGGAGGGTTTTTCCTCCCTGTGTTACTGAGCCTGGTGGGTGGAGGTGATACTGGTGTGAGCAGAAGGTCACTCAGGCAGGGGCGCCAGAGCAGCAAGATAAACAGAAGCTCCTGTTCTGGCCAAAGCTCAGGTGGAGTAACTCTGCTGTATGTTCCCAAAGTCCTTGTTGTTCCAGCTGAATAAAGGAAAAATGGTGTGATTACATATATATGAAGTGATGACAAACAAAACCTTTTCCTGAAACATTGTATATCCTTCAGGGATGGAAGACAGATCTTAAGTATTGGTTGGGTTTTTTTTTTTCTTCTTCCCCTCTTAACCCCCAGCCATGTGAAGCTTTGAGCTGACAGAATGCCTTCCTGAGTGCCTGTAGTCACTGCCTCTGAAATTGGTGCCAGTGTGTTGTACACAGCCAAGCCTTCCCTTGAGTACCTTGTTCTGCTCTCTTGACCCTACTAGGGGGGAATGTGGCTCCTCTGGAGCTCTCCCAAGGCCAGTACTCTGGGAGATAGACTGTGGGTGGTTACAAGTATTGTTTTGTACTGTAAAATGCACCTCCAGGGGGAAACACTTGCATTTAATTACATGTTCACCTCTGTAATGAGCACTCTGGGCAGGTGTCTCCTGGCTGCAGTGCAGAGCTGGGTGTTAGCTTCCAGCAATTTTCCAGGCACATCCCACTCACCTGGGCTGGTGTGCCCAACACCTGTACTGAGGGAGGAGGCCCAGCCCCACAGCCTTCCCTTGTAGGGTAGAGAAGGGCAATTCTGAGCTGTGCTCTGGGGCAGACCCTAGTGCATTCGTGTCTGCATGCTTCAGCAGGAAGTCTGTTGGGATCTTGAGCACACTTGGGGATGGACTGAGCAGGGCAGAGCTGACAGCAGAGCTCAGAGTGCTGACAAAACACATCTCTACTGAAACAGTCCATGAAATAAAGAGTTGGAAAACACTGATCTCTATACAATTCCCTTTTTTTTTCCTTTTACTGCGCACAAACATGAACTGTGCTGCTGGATTTTTTTTACCTTCCCTGTGCTCCTCCACAGTAGTGTTCTTGGCAGCTGTGTCCTGCTCAGTGTCAGCTTGCACAGTTCCCAGGGAGCAGTCCTTGACTCCCAGATAAGCCTGGAAGGATCCCCTCGGAATGTGGCTGGGCTGTGTGAAGGCACTGAAGGGACTGCCTTGCAGCTGACACACAGAGCCTCTGGAGAAGGGGCTGTCTGGGCTGCCATGAGGGCATTCAGTGCTGTGCAGGAGGGTGGGCAGTGAGGGAGCAGACAGAGAGCTGAGGCTCAGTGTTTCTGTCTCAGGCTTCCATGGTATCAGCAGCATAAGGACATAGAACTGAGCCAAGGCTGCTGTGGCTGTGTGGTTCTCCCATGGATGAGCTGTGCTGTGTCTCCACTCAGGTGCAGCAGACTGTGCAGGAATTGTTTGGCCGTGCTCCAAGCAAAGCAGTCAATCCTGATGAGGCTGTGGCCATTGGAGCAGCTATCCAAGGTGGGGTGTTGGCTGGTGATGTGACAGATGTGCTGCTGCTGGATGTAACTCCCCTCTCCCTGGGCATTGAGACCCTAGGAGGTGTCTTCACAAAGCTCATCAATAGGAATACCACCATCCCCACCAAGAAGAGCCAGGTAAGAGTTGACTCTGAATGGGTGGGACTCTGCTGGTGCTGTCAGACAGCTCAGGAAGGGCCACCCAGAGCATCCCAGTAGATGGTTTTGTCTGCTCATCTGACAAGAGAAGCAGTGGAGAAATCAGGTTTAACATCAGCCACTGAGTATCTCTGATTATTGTGTCCAAGAGGGGAGGGCAGTTGAGTTAATGATGACAAGATATGCCAGGATGTTTGTGGCCTGGTGAGGGTTGTTACAGTGTGTGTGCCATGATGTCAATTGTCAACACATCATTCTGAAGAAGGATTGTGTGGAGCCCTTCTGGGACTGAGCACCACGCCCATGGGAGAGCCCTTGCTTGGCTGAGTGCCTGGGAAGGGGTTATCTTTTCTCTGCATTGTAATGTCCTGGTGCCTTGGGTGTGATCCCTTCCTTCCCTTGTCTCTGTCTGGGCCTGCTGCTCTGTGCTCTCTGATAACACCTGAGCTGCCCGGGGTGTGGGCTGGAGCCTGCTGCTTCAGGGCAGATTTTCTGGGGTGTGGTGGCTGCCCTGGAACCTGTTCCTGCCATGGATGGCCAGTTTTTGTGACCCCAGGTGCATAGAGGACAAGAAAACATTGGCTTGGTTCTTGCTAGCCTCGATGCCCTGGAGTTTTGTCAGAGGAAATAGGAGCAATAAGGATTTCATGATTTTCCCTTCCAAGCAGCTTCCTTTTATTCCTTGTTCAGTCAGCTTGTAACTGCACATGTTTGTATTCTAATTGGCGATACAGTAACTTCCTGTTCCTTTTCCATAGGTGTTTTCTACAGCTGCTGATGGGCAAACACAAGTGGAGATCAAAGTGTGCCAGGGAGAGAGAGAGATGGCCAGTGACAACAAACTGCTTGGCCAGTTCACATTGGTACGTTAGCTTCTCTGTTCCTGACCTTAGACTTGACCTTCTGGGAGATGTTCAGAGCCTTCTCCATTTCAGCTGCCCCCTGAAGGCAGTGTTGAGGGGGAGTCATCTTACAGAAGACATTTGACCCCTTTCTAGTACAAAAGCAGCCTCCAGGAGCACAGCCTGGCCCTGAGACAGCCTTTCTGTGGCTGAGGACCAGCTGACATTGAAGATGGAACTCAGAGTTTCTGAGTGCTCCCATGTAGCACTGGGGCTACTGGCCTGGTCACCAGGAAGGGCTCTCTGGGTATAAAATGTCTGTGCAGTACCAGTACCAGCAGATAATCTGAGTCCTGGCCTCTACTCTGGTGTAGCAAAGATGGGACCTGGAGCAGCTCCAGGGTACCTGCAGTCCCCAGGGAAGCCCATTTCAGTCTAGTGAGTCCCTGGGAGCAGAGTCAGTGTGAGCTGAGGTACTCCAGGGTGTGTGTTTGTGGGATTGCAGCGTGTGTGCCATGATGTTAAACTGTCAACACATCATTCTGAAGAATCGTGTGGAGACTTAGTGAACTGAGCCCACGCCCTGCTCCCTGGGGAACAGATGTGTTCTAGCATTGCTGGGAGCAGAGGGGGCTACCCAACCAGCTCCCTCAGCAAAATGGGTTTGGTCAGTGCTGGCAAAGTTTGGCACTGCTAATCTGCCCAAGTTTGTGTGAACTTGCTAGGAAGAACCCTGCAGAATGGAAGGGCTTTGCCCTTCTGTACTTCTGAAGGAAGCTGTGCTGCCTTTCACTGTCTTAGAATGGTTCCCCAGAGGTGGGCAGTGAAATCTCTGTCCAGAACTGGGGAAACAGAGCATCCTACCACAGCTATGGAAGATGGGCTTGTGTAGCAATAAAGCAGAGGCTGTACCACCTTGGAACCAAACCTGGGGGGTTCTCTCTTGTTGTTTCTGTGCACTTTTCCAGGGCACAAACCAGGTACCAGTGCACAGCATAGTACTAAACAGGTACTTGGAGGACTCAGCTCTGAGGGTTTTTAGTGGTTCATTCAGTATCAGGTCCCCAGTGTGAAGTACCCAGCCCTTGTCTCCTGAGCTCTGTCCCTGTGGGAGCTGATGGCCAACCCTTGTCCTTGCTCAGGTCGGGATCCCTCCGGCGCCGCGGGGAGTGCCCCAGATCGAGGTCACCTTCGACATCGACGCCAACGGCATCGTGCACGTGTCAGCCAAGGACAAGGGCACCGGGCGGGAGCAGCAGAGTGAGTGCTGGGAGACACTGAGGGACTCGGGGCAATGGAGTGTGCTCCAGTGCTGCCTGGATGGTGTCCCACAGTCCAGGGTGGGGATGGAGCGTGTGGCTCCATGCTTGGGTCACCCCTACTCTCCAGGCTGGTGCCAGTGCAGCACAGATGCAGCTGAAGTCATCTGAGCCTGTGTCCCTCCTGGAAAGGAGGGTGGGCAAAGGGATAAGTGAGAGCTGAGCTGTGAGGTTGTTGTAGGGCAGTGAAGCTTTTGTAAGCACACAGCCTCTGCCCTCTCCAGTAACCTGCTGCCAGTGGATGCTGTCCTTGCATGTTAGGCAGAGATGAAGCACCTGCCTGTGCCAATGTTTAGGCAGCCCTCACTGGCAGGGTTTCACCACATTCCAAGTGGTTTTGCCCTGTGTGACAGTCCTGCCTTGGTGTTGCCATCTGGAATAATTGCAGCAACATGTGAGCAGAGTGCAGCTGTTTCCTGGGTTTCCTGCATGGATCAGCTGTGTCCCAGTGCCCAGGTGCTGGGCACACAGGGTGGCTCACTGAGGGCCTGTTGGTGGGCTGTGCTCTGTCATCAAGGTGTTTGGGGCAGTCATGTGTGCCCTGTGTTACCCTGAGGGGACAGAAGTTGGAGTTGGGGAATGCAGCACTGTATGAGTTGTCCTTGAGCTGTGTGGGAGTGCTGTTTCTTTGGGAATACACAGGGATTGCTGTCTGTGAGCCTGGCTGCAGTGAGGTGCCAGCTTTTAAGGGAGAATCAAATCAGGAGGATCTCAGACTCCAGGATGTGTCGTGTACAGCTGAGCAGACCAGCCCTGTGCCAAGACCCTGGTTGTTATATTCCATTATAAAGGTCTGGGGATTGGGATATTGTGAAGCAGCAGGTTTTCCCTGTAACCACCTTGTCCATTTTCTTGTTTAGGCTGGAAGTGTCTCCATCTGGTAGGAGGCTCAGGGAGTTGAAGTTGTCAGTGTATTCTGCTCTGTGGTGCATTGAAATGTTGGGCCCCATGTACTGGGGTAATTAATGGCTGACAGTTTCTAAAGCTCTGTGGTGGGTCCAGGAGATTAATTTTAAGCATTTACAGATTCCCCTGATAGAACTTAAAACTCTCTTCTCCCTTGTAACTGGAAGCCTCTGTACTGCCTTTCAGCTGTTTCTTGGAGAGAACTCTTGAGCCCTGAAGTGCTTCAGTTAGCAGAAGTATTAACTGTGCACAACTGGAGGGTGTGTGCTACTTTTAATCACACTGCTTGGCTTTTTGGCAGCAGGTTGGCACCAAAACCACCCTGCTCGTTACTTGGATTTCTTTGGAGGTCTTGCACATGTGGCAGCTTTCTATTGCTGAGTAAAGGGCTGCTAGTGACAGGCAACCAGAATTACTTTTAGCTGCCTACCTGTAAGTAGATGTGGTCCTGATTGCGGTCACCCCTACTCTCCAGGCTGGTGCCAGTGCAGCACAGATGCAGCTGAAGTCATCTGAGCCTGTGTCCCTCCTGGAAAGGAGGGTGGGCAAAGGGATAAGTGAGAGCTGAGCTGTGGGGTTGTTGTAGGGCAGTGAAGCTTTTGTAAGCACACAGCCTCTGCCCTCTCCAGTAACCTGCTGCCAGTGGATGCTGTCCTTGCATGTTAGGCAGAGATGAAGCACCTGCCTGTGCCAATGTTTAGGCAGCCCTCACTGGCAGGGTTTCACCACGTTCCAAGTGGTTTTGCCCTATGTGACAGGCCTGCCTTGGTGTTGCCATCTGGAATAATTGCAGCAACATGTGAGCAGAGTGCAGCTGTTTCCTGGGTTTCCTGCATGGATCAGCTGTGTCCCAGTGCCCAGGTGCTGGGCACACAGGGTGGCTCACTGAGGGCCTGTTGGTGGGCTGTGCTCTGTCATCAAGGTGTTTGGGGCAGTCATGTGTGCCCTGTGTTACCCTGAGGGGACAGAAGTTGGAGTTGGGGAATGCAGCACTGTATGAGTTGTCCTTGAGCTGTGTGGGAGTGCTGTGTCTTTGGGAATACACAGGGATTGCTGTCTGTGAGCCTGGCTGCAGTGAGGTGCCAGCTTTTAAGGGAGAATCAAATCAGGAGGATCTCAGACTCCAGGATGTGTCGTGTACAGCTGAGCAGACCAGCCCTGTGCCAAGACCCTGGTTGTTATATTCCATTATAAAGGTCTGGGGATTGGGATATTGTGAAGCAGCAGGTTTTCCCTGTAACCACCTTGTCCATTTTCTTGTTTAGGCTGGAAGTGTCTCCATCTGGTAGGAGGCTCAGGGAGTTGAAGTTGTCAGTGTATTCTGCTCTGTGGTGCATTGAAATGTTGGGCCCCATGTACTGGGGTAATTAATGGCTGACAGTTTCTAAAGCTCTGTGGTGGGTTCAGGAGATTTAATTTTAAGCATCTACAGATTCCCCTGATAGAACTTAAAATTCTCTTCTCCCTTGTAACTGGAAGCCTCTGTACTGCCTTTCAGCTGTTTCTTGGAGAGAACCCTTGAGCCCTGAAGTGCTCCATTTAGCAGAAGTATTAACTGTGCACAACTGGAGGGTGTGTGCTACTTTTAATCACACTGCTTGGCTTTTTGGCAGCAGGTTGGCACCAAAACCACCCTGCTCGTTACTTGGATTTCTTTGGAGGTCTTGCACATGTGGCAGCTTTCTATTGCTGAGTAAAGGGCTGCTAGTGACAGGCAACCAGAATTACTTTTAGCTGCCTACCTGTAGGTAGATGTGGTCCTGATTGCAAAGCTGAATTGCTCATCCCACATCTGTATCCAAAGGGCACCTCTGTGTGTGTGTCTTTGTTCAGGGTTCTGTACAATTGACAAATATTCCTTAGAAAAGTTCCTTTAAATGGTGATTGTAGCATGCACTTTTGTGGGCATTGAGGTATCTTGGATATTTGGTCCTCTTTCAATGAAATTAGACTAATTCCTGCAGTAAAGCCTGAACCTGGATTATGCTTTTTGACACTAATAGAGGGAAAATACCAAGGAGGGGACATGTAAGAGCCTGCCTATAGAATCGTGCTCCGTTCCTTACTAAGGGCAATGTGAGGAGCTGGGTGGGAAATGTTGTTTTACCCTGCCACCAAGCCTGGGCTGTTTTCCAACAGGGAAGGGAATCTTTGAAACCATTTCTTCTCTTTGGAATTTTTTGTTGTTGTTGTTTGTGTTTTTGCTGGAGGATTGGTTTGTTTGTTTGAGGGATTTTAATTTTGATTTTTTTTTAGTTCTGTGGTTCTAATCTGGGGCGCTCCTTTGGTTGAGGGCTTTGCACCCTCACTTTCCAGGAGGATTAACTGAGGACTGGCCAGAGTGACTTGCAGACCAGCAGGCAGGGATTGTGTGGCAGAGCTGGGGAGTTGCAGATGCAGGAGATGAGGCTTTCACCTTGGCAGCAGCATCAGTGGCTCTTTAAAGAGTCACAGTCTTTGCCCTGCTCACGGGGCCTCCCTGGGTGCAGAGTCTCTGAGGGGGGCTGCTGCTGTCAGGCTGGGGAATAATCCTCTTCTCAAAGGTGAGAGCAGATCCTTTATTCATGTTCGTCTCTGCTGCAGTTGTTATCCAGTCCTCTGGCGGCCTCAGCAAGGATGAAATTGAGAACATGGTGAAGAACGCAGAGAAGTACGCCGAGGAGGACAGGCGGAGAAAGGTAAGGGGGTTACGGGACCCTCAGGGAGCAGAGGACCTGCTGCCTTCTGCACTCTGCTCTGAGCTGTGCCCACCCCTGGGCACCCAGGGCTCTGCTCTGTGCACTCTTACCAAGTCTCTGCTCCTTTCCCTACACTCAGTTGACACTCCAGGATTGCACAGAGGTGTTTGCAGAGGCATTTGGGTCTTGAGGTTGGATACCTTGCTTGCCCTGTGCATTTTACTGCTCCCTGAGGAATTCCTGGGATTGGGGGGGTAGCAGTGAGCACACCCACCGGCCTGCTCCTCATGCCAACAGCTTTGCAGCTCTGGCGAGGGTTTCTGTCATCACTACTCTCCACTGTCCCACTTTGCTGGGCATTTGGCACCTGGAATACTTTGTCCCTGTGAGCAGTGCTGGTCTCAGTGCAGGTGGGGCCAGAAGGAGGTGATGGAAATCCTCACTGGCCTTGTTGAGTAAAGACTGGTACTTGCCATGGAGGAATGACTGAACCTGTAATACACACAAGATTAATGGTTGGAACTAATTGGTTTAATGAGAGTAGTAATAATGAATTATGCAGCTAAATATAGAGCATTGATTTTTAAGCAGACACAGCACAGACTGATTCTGGGATGTGGCACCAGCATGTGTTTAGTGGTTGCTGAAACTGGCACATGGAATTGATCCACTTTGTGTCCTTCAGCCTGCAGGAGCTTGTCTCAGGTATCCAGGCAGTGCTGTAAATCTTGCACTCAGTAGTGAAGGGCTCAGAAGAGGACTGAAGGGGGGAAGGCATGGAGTAAGTCCCCAGGAAGCAGCACTGCCTGGCCTCAGAACCTCTAAAGCCACAGATCAGTGGCTGATGGGCATTTGTATGTTAGCTGGGGAACTTTCAAAGACCTTGCTCTGGAAGTCCCACTGTTTGAATAACCTCATCATTGCTGTGGAGTGTAGGGGGATGTCTGGTGTCTAAAGAGGCTGCACTGAAGATTGTTCTGCTGCCTTACTTTGTATCTTAAATGCTGGATAAGTTCCTCTCTCTTGTAATCCTGAAATGGGACACCACCCCCCCCAGCGAGCTCACAGAACAAGGTGATCACTTGTATAACTATAGTTTTCAAAAATTGCCTGGTTACACTTTTCTGCTCCTGGTTTTACTGCCATAAAAGCATCAGGAATGCATAAATGGGAGTTTTTTAATAAGGGACCATGAGTGAAACCACCCAGGATCTCTAGTGCCCCTGTTGCTGAAGAAGCTTTAGGATGTTCTCCAAAAGCTCTGCTGCTTTCCCATGGATCAGAGTGTGCTGTGCTGTCCCTGAGGTGTCTTGTCCTTTGATATGTGCCAGCAATGGTGGTGCATTGGTCACTTGTAGCTTAGGGGAGTGACTGTGAGTGAAAGCCTGAGGGCAGGAGATGAGGCCCTCAGAAATAATGGTTTGCTTGCATTTCTTCTTGCCTGGTGCCATTAAGAAGGGCCCTGGGTGGGAGCTTGTATGGAGTTTGGCAGTTTGGGGCATGAAATGTCACCACTTATGTCAGCAGTGGTGTGGGCAGCAGCCCTGACAAGCTCTCTCCACCAGGAACGCGTGGAAGCCGTGAACATGGCCGAGGGCATCATCCATGACACGGAGTCCAAGATGGAAGAGTTCAAGGATCAGCTGCCAGCAGATGAGGTAGGTGGTTACTGATGTGGGAGTGCTACAGCATGTGAAATTCCTCTCAAAATCATTGCTTGCATTCCTACTCAACTCCCAGCTGGCTCTGGCCAGTGGCTCCAGCTCTGGCTGTGTTTCTGTGCTGGGTGAAGGTGGCACAGCCCTGCACCTCTGGCTCTAACAGTCCTTGGGTGGGGTGAGTGTGGCTGAGGGGAGAATGGACAGACATCCTTAGGGGAACAGGGTTTGGGTGCTGGCAGTAACCCACTGCAAAGTGCCAGGTCGGTGTCACTGGGGCTCTGAGCGCCTGGAAGCTGCTGATGAGAGGTTTCTGACAGAGCTGTGTCCTTGGCGTGGCCTTGCATGCGGTGATAAGGACTGTGCTGTGGCTGGCTCCTCAGAGGGGGGTTTGCTCCAAGGCTGGAGATTGTGGACAGTGCCTGCCCTTGTTAGCACAGGGACAGAGGCACAGCTGCTGTGTTCTCCTGGCAGTGCATGCACAGCACCGAGGAACCTGGGGGCAATAAAATCAGTGTCCACTTCACTCCAGTTTTTCTCTCTTAGAAATGAAATGGGTATTTAATATCCAACACACCACTCTAAGGTGATGCATTGTGAATTTCAAAAGTCAAGTTTAGAAGAGGGTACCCAATTATCAATTTAACAACTCTGGGAAGCAGAATTAAAGGGCTCCTGGGAGCTCTGAGGTGTCTGAGGGAGCACAATTACAGTTTGTTGATAGCAGCCTCTGGTCAGTTCAAGGCTGTTTCTCTGCCAGCAGATAGGGACAGGACAAGGGGCAGTGGTTTTAAACTGCCAGAGGGCAGGGCTGGATGGCATATTGGGAAGGAATCCTGAGGGTGGGAGGCCCTGGCACAGGGTGCCCAGAGCAGCTGTGGCTGCCCTTGGATCCCTGGCAGTGTCCAAGGCCAGGTTGGACAGGGCTTGGAACAACTTGGTTGAGTGACCATGGCAGGGGGGGGGAATGAGATGGTCTTTTAAGATCCCTTGACACCCAAACCATTGTGTGATTCCATGATAATGGCTGGCTCTTTGTTTGGAATTATGTGAGAGAGTTTCCTCTCACAGGAGCATGGAGCCTAAATCCCTGTTCCCTCCAGGGACTGTTCCCTGTGCCTTCCCTGGGGAGGTGGGGGCAGCCTGTGCTGATGGTGGCTGTCACTCTGTGTCCCTGTCCCGTGGTGTGCTGCAGAGCTGTGCCCGTGTCTGTGAGCCCTGCTGGCACAGCCGTGCCCAGGAGCCCTCTCCAGCAGCCTGCCAGGGAAGGAGGCAGTGCCAGCCTGTGCAGGGACTGACAGATGGCTCTGGGCCAGGCTGAGCCTGCTCTGCTGGTTTGCAGCACAGGGACTGACCAGGGCAGGAGCAGCCCTGCTCCCCAGCAGGGCTTCAGTATCCATGGAAACCAGCCTGCTGTCCACGGCCCTGGCATGGCTGTGCCAGGTGAGCTGTGCCAGGCACAGAGCACGCCTTGGCCAGTGGTGAGGCCCTGCAGAGCTCTGTTCTTGGCACCTCTGCCCAGACAGCAAACAGGGCCCCATTAATGCCAACTGGGACACTGTTGGTGAAGTGGACACTGGGAGCTGGGCACAGTGCTAGGCCCTGCATGCTCACTTTGAGGCTTCCCTTCATGGCTTCTGACACAAAAAGGGGGCTAGCAGGTGGTGAAATGACAGGATGGAGATTGACAATGCACCAAGTGCAGCGTTTCACCTTTGCGTCTTCTTTGCAGTGCAACAAATTAAAGGAAGAAATTGCTAAAATGCGAGAACTTCTGGCTCGTAAAGATAGTGAAACAGGAGAGAACATCAGGCAGGCAGCAACCAGCCTGCAGCAGGCTTCCCTGAAACTCTTTGAAATGGCATACAAGAAGGTAGGTGCATGGCCAGCTCACATTCAGAGCCCTCGGATGGGAAGGGGGAGTCAGGACACTGAACTCTGGGTGGGAGGTGGTGCTGAGCCTCTGTGCAGCTGTCTTTGGTGACTCTGGCTGAAGGGGCAGCTGTGGAATGTCGGGGAGAGTTGAAGGCCTGAAATCCTGCCCATGCTTCCAGGCTGGGTGTTCTGTTACTCTACTGCATTCCACGGAAAGGGGGAAGCCCCTGGTAAGGAGCATCCAGAAAAGCAAGGAGAGGGCTTTTCCCTCAGTGCATGGAGTGCCTGAAGGAGTTAATTAACTCCTGAACTTTCTTCAGGCTGATAGTAAAACACAATTCCTGTTCAGTCTGCCTAAAGCCACAGTAAAGGCCATTGGGATTTTCTTCTCCCTCCTTCCCAGTGGAAGGCTCTCCCACGCCCTGGCACCTGGCCAGGGAGGTGTCCCAGCATGACAGTGGCACAGTGCCCAGGTGACCTTGGTGCTGAGCTGTCCTTACTGGGGACAACTGATGTCAAACCAAACCTTCAGTGCTGCAGTGTCAGCCTGTTACATCCCCTGGGAAAAGGAATAATGGGAAGATTGTTTTCTCCCTCTCAGAGCTCAGGCAGAGATGAAGATTTCCCTTCTCAGTGACATGGCTTGTTGCACTGGATGGAGGGTTCTCTGACCTGAGCAGCCAGCCAGGGGGAAATGGCCAGGAGAAGCAGTTTGTTGTTACCAGAAGTAATAAACCTGTTTGTTCACAGATGGCCTCGGAGCGAGAGGGTTCTGGAAGTCCAGGAGATCAGAAGGAGGAGAAGCAATAAGGAGTCTCTGTCTTGCCTTGATGAGAGAGCGATGAAGAGGTCGATTTTCTTGATGCTTGGGAGAGAAGGGACCTTCCTGAGCAGCAAGGGGCAGAATTCAGACTTACTGTGTTTTTGCAGTATTCTATATATAAAATTCTTCAATGTATAAATTTAGTGATGTGTCTGCTAGATAAATTGTCACTTGATGAAAGTTAATTCATGCCAGACAAAGTTATGAGTTTGGCCCTGGTGTGTTCCCTGAGCACCTGGGGACTGGCTGATCATTTAATACTTGGCACAATGGTGTAGTAAATCCGAGATCCAAACTTGGAAACCATGTCATGAAATTGGAGGGTGGAGATGGAAGCTGTCCGGGCATGGGGAGGAGAATAAGGCCTGCATGGCCCCTCCTTGTGGGTCTGAGGAGCTGGGAGCAGGTGGAGAGCTGTGAGCAGCAGGGGCAAGGCTGGGGACGTTGCTGGAGACCATTTAGCCCTGAGCTAGGCTGGTACCCTTGTTCTGAAGGAAAGGGGCTACTGCAAACTCAGCTGTAACATTCTCTCTTACAAAAGAGGCAGCGTGGAAGTTCAATACTTTGCTTGTCTAAGCCTTCTGCTCCATCCTGTGTCTGTTCTCTGCTTATGGTAAAACAATTTCCTTGATAATAAAACTGTTACTGGATCCATTCTGGATTTTTTTAAAATAAAAGCAGAAAAGTGTCCAACATGGAGTTCCTGGTCTCCTGGCCTTTGATGGAGAACACAAGCACTTCACTGCCTGTGACAGCTGCGGAGGGAGCAGCCATGCAGCTGTAACTTCATGAGCTTGTGCTTCATTCACAGGCACAAAGGAGGTTGGTTTCTCGTGTCAGGTTGGGGTTGGGCTCTTCTGAGGTGCCCCAAGTCCTGTGACTGCAGTAGCAGCGGGACTTCCCTGTCAGTGCCCTTGTGCTTGGGCTGAGCCTTACAAAGCAGGCTGCAGGCTGGAGCAGCGCTTGCCCACTGTGCTTCCAGCAGCCCAGCCTTGCAGGGACGTGCATAAATGTAGCTGTCTCTCCGTTTTCCTCATCTGTTACTCTGTGTCTCTTGAACTGGAACAGAACCCGCGGCTGTGGCTGCTCTGTCCTGCCAGCTCGAGTATCTGGGGGGAGGAAAGGACGGGCTTTGTTCTGCACTCAAGATCGTTTCCAGCAGAGGGGACAGGTGGCCCAGCCCGTGCTCAGGAATCCTCGGTGTGGGTTCATTAGCGGGAAGTTGTGCGTGACCCGGTGCTTGCCTCCCGCAGCGGAGCAGGGCCGTTCTCTCCGGCCTTCAGCGAGCCTCTGCCCCTTCCTCTGACGGGATCCGGGGCAGAGCCGGGCACTGTGGGGGGCCGGGCCCTGGCTGGGGCCCATAGCGGTGTCCCCAGGGCTGGGCACGGGCAGAGATGAACTCGTCCGTCCGTGAGCGACATGGGGGCGTCACTGCGAGCCCGCCGGTCACACAAAGCACCCGGGAGTGGCCGATTGCCCCGCGGGCGGCGTGCCCAGCCCTGAGGCGATGTGCGGAGGGGCTGTGGCGTGTATCCCCAGCCGTCCCTGGGCAGTTCCGCGCCGTGTCCGGGCCCCTCCTCAGCCCCGCTCGGGGCCGGCCCCGCCCCGGCCCCGCCGCCCCTCACGGGCCCTTTAAGCGCGCGCGCGCCTTTCTGCGCAGCTCTCGCGAGACGCACGCGCGCGCTCCCGCCTCGCCGGGCGGCCTGCGGACTACGCGCCCCACAATGCCCCGCGCGCGGGCACGGGGAGGGGCGGCGGCCAATGGCGCGGCGCCCCGCTGCCGGCTCCCCCCGGAAGTGACGTCAAGGGCCCCCCATGTGAGGCGATTGCAACACATGGTGCGCGGCGCGGGGGAGCGCGAGCACCGCGTGCGACGTCAGCGCCGCGCGCCGGGGGGAGCGGGCAGCGAGCGGCGGGGCCCNNNNAGCGCCCGGCACACAGCCGGCCCCAGCGCCCCGCGCCCGCGCCGCGCCCGCCCCGCGCCCAGGCAGCTCCAGCGGCACCCGCGGCAGCAGGAGGGAGAAGATGGCGGACGATCCCAGCGCTGCCGACCGCAACGTGGAGATCTGGAAGATCAAGAAGCTCATCAAGAGCCTGGAGGCGGCCCGTGGGTGAGCGCCGGGCCCGCGGGGCCGCCGCCCCAGAGCGCCGGGGGCGGGGCGGCTCCCCCCGGCCCCGGCGGGGGTGGCACGGGTGCGTGTCCCCGGTGCTCGCCCCGCTGCCGGCCCGCCCGGCCGGCCCGTGCCAGCTGGCACCCGCGGAAGGCGGATTCCAGCCGGAGGAGACGCTCCTCTGTGCCCGTGCAGCCTTGGGCTGCTCCCGAGGGACCGGCTGGGCCGGGAGGGCGGCGGGGTGAGGGCAGGGAGGCAGGGGCTGAGGCAGCGCTTATTCAGTGCTTTCCTTACTGGCAGTTGTTTGATCTTTCTCACCCCTTCCCCTCCCAGCGAAGGTGCTCAGTTTCCTTTCCCTGAAAGTAAGCTCTTCCAAAGTTTGGACAGTGGGAAATTTAAAGTTTCTAATCCCTCTTTAATCCTTACACTTTTAATTTTTTTGTCCCCCCCAGAATATCTGTTCCTGCAGCCTGCCCCATGCCAGAGGTGCCCGTTTGAGAGGGCAGCTGGGCAGTGGCTGGTTCCATCGTTTGGGAACCCTCTTGGGCCTGAGGAATTACAAGACTTCAAGGTTCTGAGGCTGTAAAATAGCAAAGAAAGTGTGTCTCGGCAGACAGCCTGGTGAAATAAAAATGAAGGGTCACTCCTTAGCCACCCATGTGGCTCCAGTTCCACAGGCTCACCTGAGCAGGTGTTGCTGTAGCTGGGGCAGCACGGGCATCGTTCTGGGGCCACTGGCAGAGGCGGGGCTGCTGTCTTGCCATGTCCTTGGTGCTGGTGCTTGCTCTGTGTGTGGAGGCAGCCCGGGGAGTCGTTCAGCTGAAAACTAACCCCGGCAGGAGGGGACCCCTCCCGAGTCACAGGTCTCCCTGAGTATATTTTAGTCTGATTCATGGTGCAGGGGTGGTGGGTGGGAGAAGGGAGTAGGGAGCCTGGCTGCCCTTCCCTGTGGCACAGTGGACTTTGGCTGCCCCAGCTGATGGCTGGGCTGGGCCTGTGCGTGGCGTGGGCAGCACGGGTTGTGCTCACAGACGTCCCAGGAAGCTGAAAGGGCTTGGGAAGCTCCAGGCATCTGTTGGAGTTTGTGACATAGCTTTGTGCAAGAGCACTTAGGGAGCCTGGGTGGGTTTTGGACATGGAGAGTTGGAGTTTTGTCTCTCCCTGG
Source organism: Passer montanus (assembly GCF_014805655.1). Lineage (NCBI taxonomy): Eukaryota > Metazoa > Chordata > Aves > Passeriformes > Passeridae > Passer > Passer montanus. Next base: position 765,346 of record NW_024360166.1, on the reverse strand, counting down.
TTCAAGCTACGCCCAGTTCAGTGTCAGCTCTCGTGTTCTTTGGGATAGATGAGTGCTGCAGAGAAGGGCCTGGTAGCTGTTGTAGAGCTCCTGGGAGGCTGAAGGGCAGGTGTCTCTTGTGGTATCAGCTTCCTGGGGCCACAACCCCGGTGTCTGCGCTGCCTTCTCTCTTCCAGTGATCCCTGGAGCAGCTCTGCTGTGCAGCAGAGGTGCCACAGGCACAGTCAGAGCCGTGTAGGGAGTTTAGCTCTGCCCCCTGGATCCAGCACGTCTCCTGGATGTGGTGATGCTGCTGTCCCTTAATTTAATCTGTGCCAGCTGCTAACCCAGCTCCTGGGGAAGGCAGTGCTGGTGCCAGCAAGTCTTCTCTGAGTAAGGTGATGCTGGTTTGGTGTCTTCCAGGGAGGCCTAGCCAAAATTATGCTGGTTTGGGTGCAGTGAGGAGGAGAAGTGCTTCAGCCTCAGCCCCCAGCAGGCTCAGGCTCCCCGGCACAGGAGGTGTGAGGCAGTGGAACAGGCTTTTCCGGCCTTTGGAAGAGTCACTTCCTTCCTGTGGAGTAGGAAGACCTGTTCTGGGGTGGGTCAGGGGGCAAAGCCTTCAGCAGGGTGATGTGCAGGCCAGGGCCTTGCTGGCGTCCCCACCTTCCCTTACTCATGTGCTCCATTAGTGACCCAGCAGCAGTGTCCCAGTTTCGTGTGCTGGCTGCTCCTGCAGGGGATCAAAGGACGGGAAATGGAGGAAGCTGGAGTTAGACATTCCCTTGGCATGTGGTGGTTGGGGCACCTCTGCTCTGATCCAGCTCATGTGGTAAAGTCTCAGTGGAGTCGGCAGGGTGTTAACAAAAGTCAAGTGAGCAGGAGGGCGAGGAAGTGCCTTTATGGGATTGATGAGGAAAGGGGCAGTGCTTGGTCAGAGCACCCAGGGGAAAGATTAAAACCTCAGCTTTCCCAGAAGCTGATCAGCTAGAGGCCAGCAGGGGTAGGTCTGCCTCTCAAACTTGGGGGTAACATCGTAGTGGGAATGCCCTGTGTTATTTTCCCAGCCCTGCTAAGGAAATCTGGCTTTCTCACTGATCTCTATGGAAAGAATCTGTCAGTTCAAAACAATGAAAAAAAAAAATTAACTCCCCGACCCCACCTCAAAGCCCTGACTCTGCTGACAGGGACTAGAAGGAGCTGTTATCTGTGTCTTGTTTCCTAAACCAGAAGTTATCTCCTTCCAGCTCTCCAAATTCGAGTTGCAAGCTGTGTGATCCTGTACAGAGTGGCTGAGTTGGTGTTTCTGGTGTGGTGAGGTGGAGGGGGTCGCTGGGCTCTGCACAGGGTGTGCCCAGGGGCAGAGGGGCCAGTTCAGCACTGCAGGCAATGAACCTCTGTGGCCAGAAGAGGATGGGAGTAAAAGGCTCCTGATGGGCGAGTTGTAGCCCTGTCAGAAGTTTAACTTTGTCATGCATCTCTGAGAGCTTGGAGTGCTCAGATTTTGATTGGACATCTCTGCTTCTCACCTACGGAGGGATTCATTTTGCTTTCAGTACACAGTTCAGTTTTGTAGAACAGATTTGGGGAAACACTGGGCCCCCCAGAACCTGCAGCTGTGTGTTTCTCTGTGGAGCTGCAGCAGCCCTAGTAGAAGCAGCATTAGCCACTGTGTTTTCCTTTCTCCTCTCTCTCTCTTGGGGCTTTTCTGCTGTTGCTTCATGCAGTTTTTCAGTGTCAGTGCTAAACTGACAATCCCTCTTTGTTCCTTTGGTCTCTGCAGTTCTGAATAGTTAGCTGGGCTATGGGCAGGGTTTTCTGCTAATCTAAGCTGTAAACGCTTGGCAAAATCAAGTATCAGCAAAACAAGCAGTCTCTTTGCTGGGAGAGGGCCTGAGATGTTACATTGGAATCATGTTTGGAAACTTCTCCATATCTTAGAAATGTTTTCTTCTGCAGACATGTCTGCTTGCAAATGGTACTGACACCTCCATGGCAGATAGGCTTCCAGACCCCAGGGTGTGGAGCTCCCTTACAATGGGAAAACTTACAGGAATGTGCTCTTTGGAGACATCTCCCCTGTCCTGAGCTTGCTCTGTTGGGACCAGCAGCTCTTGTTGGTTATTTTACTGAAACAGGAAAAGAGGAGATGAAGATTGAGGTGTCACTGAAGGCACCGATTGCAAACACAACTGAGGCTGGTGTGGAGAAGAACATTTTTCCAAATTATGTGCTCTGGAAGGTGGGTCAAATAGGGCAAATGCAGAAACGAAGTCTGAACAAGTAACTTATTCTGGTTGTAACTGGAAGAAATGTTTCAAAGCTGGAGGAGGGAGAAATGGGAAGAGAATGAGACATCTTGGTGTCTCCAGAGCCTTGGGAGGAAAGCAAAGTGTTGCAGTTCCTGCCTGGTTTTGGATTCTGCCATGTTGAGGCTTCCATCTGCTATGGATGAAGCATCATATGGATGAAGCAGAAAGTGAGAGAAGTAAAGTCACCATGAAGGACAGAGGCCTGTCTCCTGCAAAGAGGGACATGGTTCTGCTTGAGTTCCTGGAAAATGGAACATAGGTGAGCAAGCTCACCTGTTGCTTAGATAGAAAAGATTTGCCCAGCATCATTTGCAGATGGGCTCTCTTGCAGTCTGTCTGGAGTCTTGCTGTTCCTAGTGGAAAAGCCCAGCCTTGGAATTAGGCTCAAGTGCTGCTGTTTCCCAGTCTTGTGGAACAGGAGCAGGAGGCTGCACTGCTCAACACCTTGTGCTGGGATGGTGCTGCTCTGGGACTGGGCAGCTTGGCAGGGCTGAGATGTGCTTGGACAACCTGATGCTTCTGGGGAATAAGGTAGTCTTAACCTGTTCCACTGTGAGGATGGTGGGCATTTCCAGAAGTGGCCTGAGAGCCCACCTGGCTGTGAATTGGCACCACTGTGGGCAGAGCTGCAGCTCTGCTGCTGGGGGCAGTCAGGGGATGACTGGGGTCAGTGGCAGCTGTGTCCTGTACACCTTTGCCCCGTTCCCAGTTTCTTTTGAACAAAGTCCTGGGAAATCATGCTGCTGGCATTCTCATGCTGCCTGAGTGAGCTGTATTTCCCTCCTGACTTATGCAGAGCTCCTGCAGCACTCTGCTGTGAGTGGATTGTTCTGCTGGTGGTGGTGGAGCTGGAATTGTGCTGGGATAACTGGGACAGTATCATAGCTGAGTTAACTCCAGCATGGAGTCTCCTGCTCCATACCAGACACAGCACAGCAGATTTAGGGTGTGCTCTTGCTTAGTGTGACACCACCACCATGCCCAGGCAGGTACCAGAGCAGCTCTCTCTACTCAAGGGGGTGTCACACACCAGGAGCAGCATTTGGTGGGATCTGTCAGCACTGACTGGTATCTGCCCGCACTGCCAGAGATGTGTCAGTCCAGAAGCTCCCTCCCCTGCTCCCAGCCTGGCAGCAGATCTCTTTCCCTGCTTTCTTTATCAGGATCTGTTTTTCTTTGTGGCTGTGCCTCAGCCCTGAGCTCTGGGTCAGTTTAACTGCTGATAAAGGAGCTGTTTCTGCAGCTTTCACCTTAGGATGTGTATGATGGAGGCCTTGCCCCAGGCCTGGGTGAGCTGGTGCATCTGGGAAGGGCAGAGCCATGCCAAGGTGGTCCTTGGCTTTCCAACTCGTGCTGTGGTACTTAGGTTGCAGTGCTGTTATGTTGTGCTAGTGCCAGTCATGGGTAGGCTTGAGGATGTCTCCTGTGAGCTGGTGTCTCCAGTGGCCCTCTCTTGTAGAAATGTCCTGCTCCAGCTGGAATTGAGCTGGGCTGTCACACTCTGGGAAGTGTGAGGCATGGGTGGGACAAGGGCTGCAGGTGGGTCTGCAGGAATCGAGCTTTCCTGACAGTGAGTTTTCTGCTTTGACTTGGTGATCTGACCTTAGTGTGGAGTGTTTAGGGAAGAGGTTGTGGTTTAAGTTCTTACCCAAGGCAGATTGCTTCCTCCAGGCTCTGCTTCTCATCCTGCCTGTGGCAGAGGGAGTTCCTAAAGGAGGTCATGTTTCTGTGAGAAGCAGAGGCTATAATGCTAATACTGCCTTTTGCTTCTCGTGGTGTGAGGAGAGGGAGGAGGTGTTTGCAGAGAGGCTGGAATAGAAACAGTCCAGGACAGAAGGGAGAGCTGAGAGCACTGTGGCAGGAAACCACGTGGGATGAACAGCAGCTGCTTCCACACCATTTCCCTGCTCTGTTGAACCTCTTCAGGCTGCCAGTGTCCACAGTGCTGGGGTAGTAGCTGAATGTGGATTTCATGTAGGAAGGGCTGATCTCTCAGGGCTAAGCAGTGTGTCTCGTGTTTCAGTGGTGCTCAGAGTGGGAGGTCTGAGAAAGCTGTGCCAGGTGGGAAGAGGAGCCAGGGAAGCTGAAGCCAGGGACAATGTCCAAAGGGTTGTTGACATCCTACTGGTTGCCTCAGATTAATGGTTGTAAAATGTTTCCTGGGCTCTCACCTGCCTGCTGTACCTGTTCCTTTTGAATTGCAGTGACAATTAGGAAGTGCTGTTTGGAGAGAGCTCACTAGCAAGTGGCTGAGGAGGACCTGAGCTGGAAAAGTGGCTCCGGATCAGAACTGCAGCGAGTGTCTGACAGCCCGTGGCTGTTCAGCAGCCTGGTACCTCTTTTACAACTGTGTGAATCATTAGTGAGCAGTGTGATTCATGCACAGATCATCATTCACATCGAGCTAATGAATGAGCCCCTGAGGAATGACGTGGTAGGAGATGGGAACAAGCACCTCAAAAGAGGACAGACTTTTTTGGTTTTGTGGCAACTGGATTTCTTTTCGTTCCTGTTAGCCACCTATTCCCATGTAGCTCTGGGGCATTAGCATCTTAATAAGCAAATCTGGATTTGTTTCAGTCCCTCAGTGTACATCTTGTACCCAAATGGCCCATTAGCATAATGCAACAAGTCTTTTTAAACTTGGAGCATTAATAATTGGAGAACGAGGAGGGAGAGCAGGGGAGCTGTGGCAAAACTGAGCCTCCCAGTGAGTCACAAATATCTGAAGTGCAGAAATGTCTGTTCCACTTCCCAGTAATTGGGCATCCGGGCTTTCTGCATGAGGTCAGATGCGGCTGGTAAGGCCTATTCAAAACATGCCTATGCAATTATGTTTTGTGGTGTGTTGCCTTTGATCCAAGGATTTTGGAGAGGCATTGATTCACCTTCTCTGAGGGGTGTGCAGGATGCACTTGTGCTGATTCAGTGCTTGGGATGAAATTGGGATCTGCTCCTGGAGCTGCACGTCTGATGTGGGATGGGGGTGCTGCTGGTGGCCTGAGCAGCAGTATCAGAACCAGCCCCAGTTTGGGGACGGAGCTGCTGACATGTCCCTCTGGGCAGGTGGTGGCCCAGGGGCCAAGGGCTCACTCACCTGCTACCTCTGCAGGTCCCAGACACAGAGAGCTGCCACACTGTGCTGTGTGGAGGAGTAGAAGTCTGTGACCTGATTCTTGTCTCACCTCCTTTGTGTCCTGGGAGTGAGGGAGGCTGAGCTCCTGGCAGGCGGCCGGTGGCTGCTCAGGGGGAAGCACTGCCTCACCTGACCCTTGCTCAGGCTCTGGCCAGCCTTGCCTCTGCTCCTTTGCTGAGCAGCCATTTGCTGCCTCCCTGTGGGAAGCTTTCCTTGGCTGCTGGAGCCAGGGGTGCGCTGAGGAAATGAAACTCACTTGTATTTTCCAGGGTGGGTCTGGCTGGGTGCTTCTCTCACTGGCTGGCACTCAGAGCTTGGTTGGTGTGTGAAAGAGGCCTTTCCTCTCTGAGAAGGTTGGTGGGTGAGGCTAGGAGGGCAGGATACCTTTCCAGGACAGTCTGAGTGTCTGCTTCAAGCTGGTTCTGGTTACATGAAGTGCTTTTTCTATCCAGTCTGCCAGTATTAGAGGAGAATGATGTACAAGATTCCTGTCGTGAGCTTTGGAGCAGGACTGCAGCAGGAGAGCCTGGCATTGTGTGAGCCATGGTGGAATAGCTGCTCGGTCTCAAGCTGTGCAGTTAAGTGGTTTTCCTTTGTCCAGGGAAGAGGTGGCATTCAGAGGCTGATGGAGGAATTCAGTGTCTGGGGTGTTTCTTCAATTCAGTGGTGGGGGGGAGCGCCTCAATTTCTCCAAATGCTTATACTGAAAAGGATTCCTGAAGAATTAATTACTTGGTCTCCTGACTCTGCAAATCTTCTCTTCATACCCACCCTGCCCCCATCTTGTCCTTTTTTTCTGCTTCTGAGGTGTCAGTGGACCCAGAGAGGGGAAGTCTGCCTTTTGCACAGGAACTGGTCCCTTCCATACCTTCAAACCCTTCTTTGGATGACATGGAAGCCTTTGAGGAATGACTTGTATTCATGTCACCTTTTAGGAGATGATCCAGAGCTCTGCAGCATGCCGGGGTGAAATGCAGGATGCCTCTGGGGGGGATTGTGAGGTTCCTGCTGAAATTGTGTTCTATAAAGTTCTGCTTGGCTTCTGGTCAGCTCCACATTAAACCTCAGAGGAGCTGTGGTGGGTCCCACTCAGCTCCCAGTGCTGTGTGCTCTGGCTGGGTGTCTGCAGTGCTTGTGTGCTGCTCCAGCTGTGCTCAAAGGTGAGCAGGGAGGGGGAGTTCATCTGCTTCTGGTGAAGGCATCACAAAGCCCTGGTGCCTCCAAGCAGCAGTTAGGCTGAGATGTGTTTGCTGGGTTTATTGCAGAGCATTCAGCTGATATTCTTACAGGCTGTGCAGTCTTTGCCTTCCAGGTGACGTGGCCTCTGAGGGATCCTGGACTCTTGAGATTCCCTGCTCTTTTCTAGCAGGTTTTCCAGGAAAAGTTGTGCAGCTCAGATTTGGCATCTCAAGTGGACTTGAGCCACTTTGTGTTTGAGGAAGGCTTTGTTTTATTAAAAGACATTAAGTCTTTAATGGGCGCAGCTGCGACCTGTTTGTTTCACAGCCATAATTCATAAGTTGCAAGACTGTGTGTAGAACTTCCCTCTGGCAAGGTCAGTGCTCTTGCACACAGGGCAGGATGAATGGGGAGTGTCTGATGGCCTGGGGGTTGTAAGGGAACTCAAACTGGCAATTTTGTACTTGCTTGTACCAAAGGACACTTCTCAGGTACAGCATGAAAAACCCTCAAATATTCTTTCCTCACATCACTGATTTTGTGTGCCCTGTGAAGTGCCATGTGCCTGCAGCAGTGGGTGTTGGTTCAGAAGCAGCTCTTTGGCACCTCTGGGAGGTGCCTGATGGAGTTGTGCCTTGAATTGCAGTGATACTTCTGGCATCTGCCTTGCAGCTGGCTGCACATGGAACTGCTTTAGCCATCACATAACTTGGGTAGCCTTGGCTGTCCAGGCATCTTGGGCTCCTTGGGATATGTTGTGCCTGCCCAGTAATGCACAGTCCTGGATGGAGAGCAGCAGAGGTTACCTGGGGAAGATACCATGGCTTGGAGCAGTGTGTGACAAGAGTTTCATAGAAAGCTTCCTGGCTGTGGAATGTGGCTGGGATCAGATTATCTGGGAGCTCTTGGCTCTGTGCTCCTGCCAGTCTCTGGCAGTCACACACAGGCCTGATGCTACCTGTGGTTCCTGGGGAGAGCAGGATGCTCCTGAAGCCGTGCCCTGTAAAAATAAGCCCACTTTGAGTCCTAGGGAATGACTGCCCTTCCTTGCCTCTGTATCCCACATTCCACAGTGTGCTGTTAGTGTGAAATGTTTCACTGTGGAACAGCTACAGCTCAGCTGCTGTTTGTCAGGTCTTCTCTGATAGCACAGGGCAGGCCAGTCACTGCTATTTATATAGCAGGCTGTGAAATTAATGCTCTCCCGTGCCAGCTCACAGCCCAAATTGCAGGAGACAGGTTGACTGACTGCTCCTCCTCAGAGTGCTGATGATTGTCTGCCTGGTGGAGGGGAGCTGTGGTGGGTGCTGCTGCTTTGGGGAGTGGCAGTGCAGGACCCATTTCAGTGGCACAGCGCTGTGTAAGGTGCTAGGAGCCTTTTAGAAAACCACTACATTACTGTTTAGTACCAGCTGAAAGCTGAAGGTCTAAGTATCTGCTCAGCTGTTCCTTCTGATGGCAGGATGGTAGGAATGTGGTGACAAAGCCCTTAAGTTGGAGATGGCCACCCAGAGCAGGAGGCTCCTCTGGCAGCTGTCATGGAAAGCAGCCACGGGGTGCATGTGGCAGCCTATCCCAGATGGGTGCAGTGCCTGCTTTGTGCTCTTGGCTCCTGCTCTGGTGCCTCCCTCTCCTGCACAGAGCACGTCCACAGAGGGCCCCGCTCCTGGTACCAAGCGTGGGCTGGGAACAAGGACCCAGCTGGTGCCAGTGTCCTCTGGGCCATTCCTGCTCCTGGAAGGGACCCAGCCGTTCTCCTGGCTTGCACACACAGCACAGGGAGGGCTCCTGGGTGATCTCTCCTCTCCTGGCAGGGAAAGGAGTGCTCAGGTGCCACAGCAGCTGCTTGCAGGAGTGGCACGGCTCCCCTGCAGTTTCTGAGGACTGGGTTAGTGGTGATTCAGCGCTGCCCACACTGCCACTTGCTGTGATCACTTGTCAGCAGTTGCTCTGAGGTCTCTGTGTCTGGGAAAGCTGTTTGGTGGCACACTTGTCTGAAATTCCAACTGTAGTAACACTGGAGTTTTAGTAATAGAAAGGCTGTCCTATCCACAAGCCTTGATTTTCTGAGGAACTTGCTGTCTCCAAAGAGCAAAATGTGCTTATTTTTGCTTCCCTGCTTCCTCAAACAACAAGCCCTCCAGCAACCTGTGGGAGAAAGCTTGAGCTCACTGCTGTGGTGTGGGAAAGTTGGAGCTTTGATCCTCATCCTCTCTCCTAGAGATACCTAATGCTGCTCATGGCAGGTGATGATAAATCTGAGCTAATTGCCCATTCCTGGCAAGGCTGGCACTGTGAGCAGTACTCACAGTGCAGGCCTTCTGCCTCTCCACAGCTGGCACTGAACTGCCCCCTTGGTTCTTTGTGGTGTGTGGGTGGGTGCCCCTTATGCTCCTGATTGTTTCCTCTGCCCTCGTCCCCTGAGCAGTGACACTTGTGGTGCTGGCCTGTGTGCTGGGATGCTGTTCCCCTCATCCCAAACATCTCGAGCATCCTGCCCTGGAATAGCACTGGCAGTTCCTTGGCCAGAACAGGGACAGCAACTGGCTGGAGCTCTGCAAGCCCCTGGCTCAGCTTGGTTCAAAAGCATCAGCTCCCAGCTGCTCTGGTGGAACTTGGATGTCCTGAACCAGGGGGAAACATCAGCAGTGCTGTGAAATCAGGATCTAGCCTGGGATGGGGTCCACGCTTCCTGCAGGAGTGCTGTGGGTGATGCAGGGCAGACACAGCTCCTGGCACATTTGACCCCGAGCTGCCAGTGTAAGCAGTGCCCACGTCTCACTAGATCACTTGGCTGTGCCCCATAGCAGGTGTGTGGTGCAGCTGTGCCCTCTTTTGGGAGGCCTTAGGGTGGTTATGGGGAAATTCCTTACCTCATTCCCAGGTAAGTGTACTCTGCAGCCCTCAGCTCCGGAGGGGACAGGGTGGGATTTGCAGAAATACCTTTTATCTTGTTGAGGCTGCAAAGACCCAGAGGAGACTTTGAAATTGCCTTACTCTGCAGAATAACCTATTTTTTTCCTGAGTGTTTTTGAACAGCAGCTTTCTTAGAAACTCTTTGCTGCATTTTGTCTCCTTGGGGTGAGTTTAGCAGATGCACCACAGGGTTTTTTAGACCCTGCCATACAGTATTAGGGTCACAGACAGGTACAAGCTTGCTTTGAGAGAGGAAAGCTGTTCTTGCATGGTCAGATAACAAGGTGTTGGCAGCATGTGAGGGAGTTCTGCAGCCACCCTGAGTGCTGGTGCCCATCTGCTTCAGCTGGTGTCTTGCTGGTCTCAGTCTTTGGTTGTTTGCTTGTTTAGTGATCCCTTAGAATGCTGGGTGCTTGGGGACATGGTGACCAGCTGGCTGGTTCCTGCTCTAGGCTTCCAGCAGCCTGGAATGTTGCTCCTGTGGCAAGCTGCATGCCAGCTGTTTTGCTGGATTCTGCAGGAATTGGTTAGAGCCTGAAATAGCTCTGACTGTGTAAATAGAGGTGAAGCATGCCAAACCTGAGAAGTGCACTTGATGTTGGTAGTGGAAGGTGTTTTTTGGATACAAATCCAGACTGGAATTTGCTGAAGGATTGGCCCAGGCACAATACTGTGCTGTGTTGAACTAGTTGGAGATTTAAATGAGGGGGAGTGCATCCTGTGAGACCCTTTTAATTTGTTTGTTTGCAGTAATAAATCACCAAGCCTTGTGAAGGCTGCTGTGTTACCTCAGGTGGGGTGTTCCTAAGGAGCAGTGCTGTGACCCTGCCTGATGGATGAGGTGCTGTGTGTAGGATCAGTAAGCCCCAGCAGATCCAGTGGGTGCTCTGTGCTGGCACCAGTGTTTCTGGGGCAGTGGAACACAGCACAAGGCCAGGGGCTGGCATCTGAGGGGGTGACTTGCATTTGAAAACTGAAGGGAGCTTTTCAAATGACATTTTATTGAGGAATTGCTCTTGGGAGTGCACACCCAGCCTTTCTCTTTGCTGTGCACAAAGCCAGGGAAGGATCTGGAAAGTCAGTCCTGTGAGGAGCGGCTGAGGGATCTGGGGAGGCTCATCTTGGAGAAAAGGAGGCTTGGGGGGCCTTCTTGCTCTCTGCAAATTCCTGTAAGGAGTTTTTAGCAGTGGCGGGGATTGGGCTCTTCTTCCAGACAGCTTGTGACAGGACTCACTCCCTGCTCTTTCCCCTCTGTCCTCAATTCAGGAAAAATTGTATGCAATCTCTTCCTAGCAGGAGAGCCATGGAGTGCCCAAGGAGTGTAAGAGTCCCACTCCCACCTGCCACACTGGGATGGCCTTAGGGGATGCAGGAAGTTAGGTGTGATGGGCAGAGCTGTCTTATCTCTGGGAAGTTGAAATACTTTCTTCTTTGAGAGGAGACGATAACTCAGGAGTGCTACTTCCACAAAAGTGGGAGAGTTGCTTTCATTCTGGTCAGCCTCTTGCTGGGGATGATAGCCATTGTCTGTCCCCTAAGGCTGGTGCCATTCACTGGGATGGGTAACTGCTTTAATTGAGTGGGCTGTGGAGTATCCTTGGCTGGGGTGACCTGGAAGCCTGAGAGCCACCAGCATGGCCCAGAGCTCCTCTTGGGAATAACGTGGGCCAGTGTGGCTTTGTGACTTTGACTGGTGTGTATGGGAGCTCAGATATTAAAACCAATTAGTTGTCTTTAAGGTCAAGGACTTATTTGACCTACCAGCTTTCATTTCAACTTGGCCTAGATTGAGGATCTTTGGGAGAGGGCTGTACAACTTGTGTAAAGAAGCTAATGAAGAGATGCTTTTTAAAGCACTTCCCTGCTGCCTCTGTAGCCCAAACACTTCAGCAGGACACTGGTATGTGACAGCCTGAAACAGCAGCTAGCAGGAGCTGGGGTAGGCTGCTTCCATAAGAAATGTAAAAGAGCAAAACCCTGGGGTTTGATGTCTGAAAAGCACTTTGTTGGCACTCTGACTCAGAATCCTGAGAAGAGGCTTTTTCACAGAGCTTAGCTGGTTTGCCCTTGAGAGAGCTGGAGGCTACCATGAGAGATTGGATTTTTATGCCATTACTCTAATGGGAAGTTTGAGGTCTGGGTTAAATCTGAGACAATGCAGAGGCAGCACTTCAGACGTCTGGGAAACTTCAATGGCAAATGGGAGGTACCTGCTGGAAGGCAGATGGGAAATTCCCAGTTTTCCTTTTGGCTTTGGGTGGATTTGAACCACAAGGCAGCTTTGGGGATTAAGATTTCTGCAGAACCCACCCCAAAGCCCTAGAAAAAACTAATATCAAACTTATTTTCCTTCAATTTAAGCATGTTCCATGATTTATGGGGTCTTATCTCCTGACTGTGCCTGGGGTTGGTGCTGGTGAAGCAGCAGAGTGTGCTTAGCAGAGTTCAGTTAAAGCAGCTGCCAGAGCTGATGAGCTGCTCTGGGGAGAAAAGTGATAGAGGGAAAGCAGAAAAGACTCACTGTGACAAAGGAATCCTTCCAGTTCAGTTTTCTGTATTAATCTGAGGAAAAGAACATGTAAAGACAACACTTGGGCTGCTTAGTGCTCCAGCTGTCTGAGAACAAATTAAATGGGCTCTAAGATGTCCTTGAAGTATGTGGCTGCATTGTTTTAAATAATCTGTGCTGGGAGCTGCTTCCATTCCTTCTGCTCACAGCCCTTGGTCTGTACATGTGTTCTTTCTTCTCATGTAGCACCCCAGAGTAAGCAAGCAGCTTTTGGAGGACTTGCTTGGTAGAAGCTGAGCACTGAAGAAGAAAGAGCCTGTTTTGGTTTTGTTTTCTTTCCTCTCCCATTGTTGTCCAGCAGGAGGGGAATTACACCAGTGACAGTGAAGAAGTGTCCTTGTGGTGGGGAGGAGAGAGCTGTGTGATATGGTGTGAGGGTGCTTGTTGCTTCGCTGCCTGCTCACATCCCTTTTTTCCCTCCCCAGCAATGGTACCAGCATGATCTCGTTGATCATTCCTCCCAAAGACCAGATCTCACGAGTGGCAAAAATGTTAGCGGACGAGTTTGGCACTGCCTCCAACATAAAGTCCAGAGTGAATCGCCTTTCAGTACTGGGAGCCATTACATCTGTACAGCAAAGACTGAAACTCTATAATAAAGGTAACTTCTAGCTTGTATGGATGCTGGCACACTTTCCTTTCTTGGAAGCAGCCTTAAGTTCCTGCACTATGCAGTTTTCTGCTAATCAAATCTGTTGGCCTGTGCTGCTGTTTTGCACTGATATTCCAGGTATGTTGCCCTTGGATGGCTACTTCAGGGGTGGACTTTGGGACTAGAATAGCAAGGTGGTCCTTGTCTTTAAGGAGTGGGGTCGTGATTCTGTTTGTAGTGCTGACTCTGCTAAACTTGGCCAGGCTTAAGAGCTGGGTATTCTACAATAGTTCATTTGTGTTAAAGTAGTAATTTTCTGTCAAGCAGAAACTTCTGTGTGCCTTAAGCATGGCATTGAGCAGCTGCCATCATTCTCAGGGAAACAGACCCAGGCCATCTCAGATGAGCCCTGGAAGAGTTCATTGTTACTGCTTTTGCACTGGCCTGTGGCCTTCCCGGGGATGGCTACTCTGCAAATCCCTGTGTGGGGACCAGCACGGCTTCAGGGGCTGCTCAGCCTTTCTCTGGGTAATGTGAGCTTGCAAACTCATGGGTGTAACAGGCACACTAAATAAGTTTTTTGTGTACCATTGTAGAGACCTGGGAGGGAATGAGGTGGGGAAAAGGGAAAATGAAAAGTTTGGGATCTTGAATTTCAACTCTGCTATGAGTCTCAAGGGCTGGCAGTCAGTTTTTGATGGTTACAGCTTGCCACATTCCTTGGTGATCTAAACCTGCATTGTGTTGTTTGTAGTACCTCCAAATGGTCTGGTTGTTTACTGTGGAACAATTGTGACAGAAGAAGGAAAAGAGAAGAAAGTCAACATTGACTTTGAACCTTTCAAACCAATCAATACATCGTTGTATTTGTGTGACAACAAATTCCACACGGAGGTAAGGATTCCCCCATTGCAGGAGCCAAGGTCTGGGCACAGCCCCACTGTGCTTGAGCCAGGAGAGCAGCAGGAACATGCCCTGTGGAGGCCACTGGATGGCTTGGGACTGCTAGAGATGGGGAATGCCTGCTGGAAGGAGCTGAGGGACTGCCCAGCTCCTCCCAACCCTGAGTTTGTGTAACCCACAGACAGGAGCTCCTCTCTGTAACTGGAAGAAGGGTGGTTTTTTTTCTTAACCACAGAGGCCCATAGATACTATTCCAAGTCAGGCTTTAAAATACTTCCAAGATAATATCAGTGTTGCCAGTCTTGCTATCAGATGTGTTAACTGAGAGCCTTGATGGAGAACTGGCATGTGCCTCATCTGTCTGGGGGGAAGTGGGATTATTTTTATCCAACATCTAATTAAGTTAAATGAATGGTTTGAGGCATATTGAAAGAAATGTGGATTACAGCAGTCAGTGTATTGCCTCTGAGGCTGTTTTGGCTCTGACAGGTGCAGAGGTCTCAATGTTTGCAGTGCCCTTCACATCCTTAATGTTTCCCATGATAACTGTGTGGCCTGAGACTTAATTGCCTGTTGTCAGACCCATCTGACATGGGCTTGGCAGGCCCTCCAGTGATGTAGTTCTGCTTGGCTGTTTGGGTCTGTGGAGATGTGATCCATAAGTGGCTTCCAGAGGGCAGGAGTACAGCAGGGAAAGATGTGCTTCTTGCACAGATGAGGTCCATCCCTACTATTCTGTCTCCCCATAAAAGATGAAATCCCAACATGCCTTTGACCTCCCAGGAATAAAAACCTGTGCACAGGCACAGGTCTGGAGTTCTGCTGGGTCCTTGTGTCCATAGATGAGTGAAAGCAAGAGGCAAATAAGAGAATTCAGTAGAGAGCCAGGATGCCAGGCCCCGGGAGCTGTTTGTCCTGCTGCTGTGGGCAGTGGGAGGGTGCTGGGTTTCCTCCTGCCCTGTCAGGAGATGGATTCATTTGGTCTCTTCTGCAGCTGCTGCCTCAGGGCACTGATTCAATATAGAAGTGCCCAGCAGGCTGTTCCCAGCAGCAGCTGCAAATCCACTGGTGCATGTGTGTGGTGCTGCTCACCACAGGTGGCAGTGACCTGAGGGGAATTTGTGGGAATTGCTGCTCCTGATGATGGGATCCCTGCCAGCCCCTTCCTCCACGGGCTCTGTGCTCTCCCCTGGCTCTGGGTGTGGGGTTATTTCCCTGGGGATTGCCTGCACTGCAGAGTCAGCTGGGGCTGGAGCAGCCTGCTGGGGCTGTGAGCTCTGAGCTTTGCCTTTGCCCCCTTCTCTGGCTCTAGAGCCTTGAAGCCCGTGGTTCCCCCAGCTGAGCTGGCAGCCAGGGCAGCTGCTCGGGCACCCACAGCTTTCCTGGAAAGTCGGGGTGGGAAGGAGTAGGAGGAAGGGCTGCTCTTCACCTTTGGGCTACAGCTGCAGAGACGAAGCTCAGTCCAGGCTGAAGGAGCAGAACAAAGTCAATGGTCCCTTGGTGTTGACAGGTCAAACAGTGCAATTGCTGCCAGAGCTGATCAGGGAATCGCTGATCATTGGTACTGTATGAAAATAAGAGGAAATCAGGAAATCAGAGCTGTAGTCATGTACTGCCTGGCAAGAGCATCTGATAAGATTTCTTCTAGATATTTTATTGCCTGTGTGAAACTGAAATAACTCCCCCAGGGGTCTGTGAGCCCTGATGTGTGTCTGAGGGGTAGGATTTACAGTGACTTACTTTGATACCTTGGCTGGAGCATTCATTCCAGTCACACATTTTGCTTGGCTCGGTCCCAGCTAAATAGATTGCAGTGTAATATGCCACTTCCTCCTCTCATTCATCCCATTGCTGAGGAATTAATACAGAATATTTACCTTGGCCAGGAGATTCCATTAAATCTTAGCCTCCGTTTCTTCTAAGCTTGAGAGCTGCATCCTGGGTTGTGTGGACTTTGGAAGAGGATGACTGATGGGTTTTATCCTTTCCGTTCAGCCCCACAATCAGGCTGACAGCCCTGCAGGCAGCTCGAGGTCCTGTGCAGTAACCCAGCACCATCACTTCCAGTGTTAAACTGCTGACTTGAAGCAATCTGGAGTTTTGACAAGTTCCCCATCCTACTGATGTGGTTTTGCCAGCCAGAAAGAGGATTCTGGCTAATGCTTTTTTGGGCATGTCTAAGTGAGCAGGAGAGTGTGTGTGTGTGTGTTGTGTGTGTGCTGGATGTTTCTGCCCACTCAGACAGCCCCTGAGGGAACAGCAGCTGAGAGACTGCCTTGAGAAAGGAGTGCAGAGTTTGGGTGCTTGGGCAAAATGAGCTCAAAAACCTTGATACTGCTCTATGCTTTGGTTGGGCAACTTAAATGACCTTATGGGAAATATTCAGCTGCTTTCTTTAAAGGAAGGAAAATTGAAGGATAACTTCGTTTTGCAGCAAATGTTCTGGCTGTCTTCTCCACAGCCAGTTATGCACAGGACTATTATTGCTGCTGTTCCTTGTGCTCTGTAAGGCTGAATTTGCCACAGCCACTGTAGATTTATTTCATCATTCTGCCTGTGGGACTTGAAGTCAGCAGGTGCCAGCAGACCAGTAGTGGTGGTAGGGAGGCTGTGTCAGTGCTTTGGACTAAAAAATTGAACTGACAATGAACTGGGCAAGTTCTGCTTTCCTGGCTGGAATGCCAGGAGAATTACTGCTCCAGTTGTGCCAGCCAGAGAGGTGAGGCAGCCTCAGAGAGGTGGGATCCATTTTCACTTGACACCCTCCAGGGCCCATCTCCAGGGTTTTGCTGTCACACCTGCCCGTGACCTCAGGTGGGGAACTGGCAGAGCTGGGAAATTGTGATCAGAATTAAACTTGAGTTTCCTCTGTGCTCTTGACAGTGTTGTATGGGATAGGATTATGTATGGAAGGAATTCCTCCCTGTGAAGGTGGGCAGGCCCTGGCACTGGGTGCCTGGAGCAGCTGTGGCTGCCCTGGATCCCTGGCAGTGCCCAAGGCCAGGTTGGACAGGGCTCAGAGCAGCCTGGCACAGTGGAAAGTGTCCCTGCCCATGGCAGGGGAAGGTCCTTAAGGTCTTTTCCAACCCATACGTTCCTGGGATTCTGTAGTGATCTGGAATAGTTACAGCTCCCGAATGTGCTGGTTTTCCTCCACTTCATGACTGAAAATATAGCCTTGAGCAGCTGTGAGCTGAGACTGTGGGGCTGTGCTGTCCCTGGCCCTCATGTCCTCTGTTTGTTCCAGGCCCTCACGGCGCTGCTCTCTGATGACAGCAAGTTTGGCTTTATTGTAATAGATGGGAGCGGGGCACTCTTCGGAACTCTCCAAGGAAACACGCGGGAAGTGCTGCACAAATTCACTGTGGATCTTCCAAAGAAGCACGGTAACACACTCGCCTGTCTCTGCTGAGGGCAGCAGCCTGTCCTGGGCTGGCGTGGGAGGGTGCAAGTGGGGAACTTGGCCTGTGGGGGTTTAGCTCTGCTCAAGTCTGTGCTCCCTTGGAATCTGACAGCAAAGCCTCCAGTCTGAGCCTTCTGTCAGAATTAATGAATCACAGTAATATGCAGTTGATCTCAGAAGCGGCACTTTTTATTTCTTGCTGCATTTGACTCTTTCCTTGGTTTTGGGACAGCTGTAACTAAGTATTAGTAGCACAAGCAGAAATCCCACTCAGTGGAGTTGTTAAGGTTTGATGTGCTGGTGCTGTGTGTGCCCCACAGCAAGCAGCAAGCTGCTCTGCAGGAAGCATGGGGCCTCATGAAGCAAGGAAAATTCAAGTTCCACTCTGTTCTGCTGTGTTGTAGCCAGCCACTGATGAGTTCAGCAAGTTGTCTGCTGGTTACTCTTGGCCTACTGTCCTTTGTAGAGTGGGATGGGACAAAATGAAACAAAAACTCTGCCCCCAGTGAGGCTGTGCAGAGACTGTGGGCTGTTGCTGCATCAGCAGGTTTAAGGCAGCGTACAGAGGAGATGGCTTCTCTTGAAGGCACAGGGAGAGAGAATATGCTCAGATGTTCCATTTCTACAGAGTTGTGAGTCTTTATAGAAAGAAAAGAAACATTCTCCTGTGTGGAGAAAAATCTCCTGGTGGGAATGAGCCCCCTCTATTCTCTGAGTGTTCCATGGCAGCCCTTGCCTTGGCTCGTGGCAAACTGAATTCAGGAGGCTGCAGCTGCCCTTGGCTGTGGTTATTCCCAGCCAGCTGCTTCCTGAGGATGCTGCTGGCATGCAGTGGTCCCCCATGGCTGCCCTTCCTTCCCTGCAGGCAGAGGAGGTCAGTCTGCCCTGCGCTTCGCCCGCCTGCGCATGGAGAAGAGGCACAACTACGTGCGCAAGGTGGCCGAGACGGCCGTGCAGCTCTTCATCTCCGGGGACAAGGTCAACGTGGCCGGGCTCGTCCTCGCTGGCTCAGCCGACTTCAAAACCGAGCTGAGTCAATCTGACATGTTTGATCAGGTGGGTGCCTGTTCTGAGCAAAGCCCCGTGTTCGAGTGTCCGTGGGGACGGGGTGGTGGCAGCAGTAGCTCTGGTACAAGATGCTGCTCCAGAGGAATGTAACTGGCATCTGAAGAGATTGGATAAAGCTAAACATGTGATGTATCCAAAGAAGTCTCTCATTCCTAATACCTCCTGCAAGGAGCTGAGAGCTCCTGTTCTTGAAACAGGGCTAGTAAGAGCTGTCCTCTCTGGTTTGGAACTGGCATTCACATTCTTTGTGTTCCCAAATCTAAAGCAGAAGCTTTATTGGAATTGAACTCCAGTAAACCTAATGGCTGGTCCCTATAGCCTGAAAACTGTGGTTCAGTACTGTGCATTCAGAGGTGCCTCTGCCTCAGGTGAAGTGCAGTAATGAGAGCAGTGACTCCCATGGCAGGGTGAGGAGTCTGACAGCCTTGCTCTGGGGTGGATTTATGATTTCCTGTCTCCTCCTTCTCTTGTTCAGCGGTTGCAATCCAAAGTGCTCAAACTAGTTGATATTTCATATGGAGGAGAAAATGGCTTCAATCAAGCAATTGAGTTGTCAACTGAGGTCCTCTCCAATGTGAAATTCATCCAAGAGAAAAAGCTAATAGGTACGTGATGCACTGCAGCCTCCTGCTGAGCCAGGTGTGTGGTAGAGGTGCTGCTCTTGCTCTCACCCTCCTGGCAGTGCCCTTGTGCTGCCCCAGGCTTGCTGTGCTGTGGGACTTGCAGTGGTTCTTTTTGCTAGCTGGACACCTCAGGTGCTGGTATGGTGGGGTGGGGGGTTGGTTGGTTTCTTTTTCCACACCAGACTCCTTGGACCTTCTCTGTCCTTCCATGAGAGATCCCCTTAGTTCCAGGCCTTCTGGTGGCAGCTGCTTCTCACAGTTTCTTGCATTCAGATGAAGCTTGTTTGAAGTGTGTGTGCTGTGCTCAGTGCTCATGGCAGGCTCTGTGTGCCCTGCAGGACGATACTTCGATGAGATCAGCCAGGACACGGGGAAGTACTGCTTTGGTGTGGAAGATACACTAAAAGCTTTGGAAATGGGAGCAGTAGAGATCCTGATAGTCTATGAAAACCTGGACATCATGAGATACGTCCTGCACTGCCAAGGCACGGAGGGTACGTGGTGCTCTGGGACACTGGAAGCTCTCAGGGTTTGACACCTGAGGTGCCTCACTGGGATGGGTTTGCTGGAGGAGCTCCCTGAGGATGTTTGAACACAGGGATGTTGTGTAGGTCTGTGCTACTTTGCAGGTTTCCCAGCCTCTAGGGGAAAAGCTGGAACAAGCAGGGTTCCATTGCACAGAGGGGGGCACTTGGTCTCAGGGCCAGCCTGGAACCTCCTTCCAGCTTTGTGAGTGTGATACCAGAGGGGAAACTGAGGTGACCTTGTGTCCAGAAACACAATTCCTGGGCCTGCAGCAGGACCTGTCCCCCTCTGTGTTGGCTCTGCAGCTGCTCTGTGCTGCTGTGCCCTGTGGGGTTGCTGACAGAGCTTTGGAGAGGAAGGCAGGCAGTGGTGGTGCCCCCAGGCCCTCTGTGTTGAGGTTGCTGGCTGTGCTCAGTCTCCTGCTGTCTTTAAACTGCATCCTGTAGCCTTACCCAAACTAATATTATCATTTTTTCCTCCCTTCTCAGAGGAGAAGATCCTGTATTTGACACCAGAGCAAGAGAAGGATAAATCCCACTTCACAGACAAGGAGGTATTTCAGCTTTGGGGTTTCTGGGTTTGTTCTCAGTGTGTTGATGCAGAGCTCTGGACATCTGGGCTGTTTGTCCCAAGCACCTGAGCACAGTGACCTTCTGGCACTCGTGACACCTCAGGGCAGGAAGCTGTGGCTCTTCCTGTGTAACCCCTTGGATCCTACACCTGCTTTTCTCCAGTCTTCCCTGCTGCCAATGCCAAGGTTGTGTAAATGGGCAGTGTGGGATCTTTGACCACCACCAAACCGTCCCCTAAAAGGGTTTGGTAGCCACCATGCAGGCAAGGCCCCAGAACCATTGATGTCTGCTTATGAGGCACTGGTTTGGTTGTGCAGAACCACTGTGAGATCAGGAATGGTGGCCTGGATCAGGTGCCAAGGGAGTGTCTGCTTTGGGATGCATTTGACACGTGGAACTGCCTGAGTTTCCTGCCTGTGCAGGTCAAACAGCCCTTGTGGACCAGGGGTCTGTGTTACTTTGCTGAATAAACTGGGAAAAAAACGTCCCTTGCTGCAGGGTGGGGATCTGTCCCACCTGGGTTGTGCTTGGGAGCCATTTCAGCTGTTTTCTCTTCTGGAGGGAGGACTGCCAATCCCTGCTGTGCATGGAGGGTTTGCAGTGTTACCTGCAGCGAGATGTTTCTGTTTCACAATAATCACTGCAAAGTGGTGCCTTTGCCTCTGTGCTTGCATGGATCAGTGTTCCTGCCTGGGAGCAGGGCCTGCTGGATGAGGGGGGCTGCAATCTGTGCAGGGGGAGAGCAAGTCTGAATGAGCAGTGAAGCTGAAATGTAGCATGGAGTAACACTGGAGCAGAAGAATCAAGGATGATTTTCTCCTGCTTCTGCACTAAATGTCATATTAGAGGGCCAGAACACTGTCAGTGATTAATTTTGTAGCACCAGGAGCTGGTGGTTGTGCCTGTCTTTGCCTGGTGCTGTTGTGCTAGGAATGCCTTCCCCCAGGAATGTCCCTGTGGAGCATGAGGGCTGCTGTCCCTGCTACAAAGCCATGGAGCCAACTTTGATGGGGATTTGTGTACTGAACACACAATGACTGTAACAGGGTTTTATTATTTATTTTTCCCCTCAATGTCTCCACAGACTGGGCAGGAACATGAACTCATAGAAAGTATGCCCCTCCTGGAGTGGTTTGCAAACAACTACAAGAAATTTGGAGCAACATTGGAAATTGTTACAGACAAATCACAAGAAGGATCCCAATTTGTGAAAGGATTTGGAGGAATTGGAGGTAAACTGCAAGAGGAAAATGTGTTTGTCTTGTTTAGTGGTTGGTTTGATAATCTGGTGCCAGCACGAGTGGGATTAATCTTATTCCTGTCAGTCATGAAACCAGTTTGAGAAACAGTTGTGTTCACCAGGTGTTCACCCTGTCTAGCAGGATGGTGGTCCATGTTGGGCCCCGTCACTGTCCAGCTGTGTTCCTCAATGCCTGTGTCCTGTGCTAGGCTCAGGGATGGGCTGTCCCCCTGTGCAGCTGCTGGAGCTCAGGAGGGCCCCCAGCTGCCTGGCTCTGTCTGCACCAGGGTTTGGTGGCAGCCCCTGCCCTGCCCTGGGGGCTCTGAGAACCCCCAGCCCTGTTCCTGAAGCACTTGGAGTTGTTGCTCATGTCTCAGAGCCTCCCTGTACTTTGCTCCCTGATTTCTGCTTCTTTTCAAAAGAGAAGTATTTTTAGTCCATCCTCTGGAGCAGTGGGGCCTCTGAAAGCCCGTCCTGCTCTGGAGCTCACTGAGCATCAGCCACACTGGCAGAGGTGCAGGTGGTGGTTCCTGTGCCAGTCTGACAAGTCCTGGGCAGGTGGAGTCACACCAGTGTCATGCTCCATGTCCTGCCTGGGCAGGGGTTCCAGGACAAAGCTGTGCCACTGGCTGTGCTCAGCTTTGGTAGATGTGAACCAGGGAGAAGTGCGTTGTAAAAGGGAATTTCTGGGGCCCAGAGAACACCAGTCGAGAGGAAGGAACCTTGGATTGTTTGGCTCTGTAAGGAGCAAGGTTTCTAAGTTTTCAGGGTTTGTGATTCCAGGAGTCTCATTTCCTGCCAGATCCAGCCTCTTTGCATAGTGGCATTGTCTTTGCTCCCATGCCCTGTAGGCTGGAAAGGAAATGTCCTTGAAAATCTCCTTCACCTCAGTAAATGATGCCAGGGATACAGGATTTCCAAAACCCTGTGTGTTGGTGTTTGGGGTGGGAAGAGGAAAACAGACACAAAATCCTGCTTTTACTAATGTAAATATGACTATATGATGCTTTTATTCCCAATCATCGTGTTCTGTTTATACTGAATAATAAGTTTTACACCTTTAATAGCAAAATAGCTGCAGTGCCAGCTGCCTTCTGGATTTTACTGCCAGGCCTGGATGGGAGCAGTGACACTGGGAGCAGTGATGTGCCACCGGTGTTTTGTGGAGATGCAGCTCTGGAACAGGCTCAGCTTTTCCAGGAGGAAGCTGGCCAGGCTGGGCAGCTTCCTTTGGGCACTGAATTCCCCGTGGCATTTCTCAGTGAGCTGCCTGTCTGCTGCCAGGCCTCGGGTGGACATGACTGGGAAGCTCTGGGAGCAGGCTGGGGAAGCTGTGTCTGTGGGAATGCTGGGGAAGCTAAAGGCTGTTTCTTTGGCAGGTATCTTGCGGTACCGGGTGGACTTCCAGGGCATGGAATACCAAGGAGGAGACGATGAATTTTTTGACCTTGATGACTACTAGGTAGTCGAGCTGGGTCCGGCAACACGTGCCTCGCCCCTCCAGCATCCAACCCAAGGAGCAAACTCATGGTGGAAAACACAACTGATCCCTGCCTTAGAATTGGAACATTTCCAGAACTTGATCCACGAGCATTTGGATTTAAGAAAGCAAAACCCTACACTTTGATTTGTCATAGTGTCAGTACAGCAGCAAACTACTAAGTTCCTATATGCCACTTTGGACTAATTTAAAAAGAATCCCAGTTTTTACTTTTACTCAATGGTGAAATTGGTTGCTCTTGTATTTTATGGAAATGATTTTTTTAACCTTCATGATACATTAACTGCTGTAAACCTCTTCCTTCCAAAATTAATAGAATAAGATCCTACTGGTTTGTTTCTTTATACTTTGATTGGAGAAATCAATTGCTGCATTTGGCAGCGCCGTGACCCATTTACATGGCATTCTCAGCTTAGCCTGCAGAAGAAATGGAACGAGGTTGGAGCCATAATTCTCTTCAAAAGCTTGAGGAGGCGCTGACCTGAGTGCTGGTTCATTACATGTGGCTTGCAAATTCTGATGGTTTGGGGAGGCTCACCAGCCAAACGTGCTTTAATCTATTTGCAGAAACACTGCTCTTACAAACTAGGAAATGCACTTCATGGATTGCAATGAAAATGCTGCTGGAGTCTTGGGGCTTAATTTGGATTTGAGCAGTGCAGCCTTCAGGAATTTTTTTTTTCAGTTTTGACAAAAATAAACATGAGATTTCAGTGAAGTAAGGTACACTTGGCTTTTTGTTCCTCAGTAAGTTTTTCTTTCTGCTTTAGGACTGCGTAAGGTTTCCTTGATTATGTGAATTTGAGCCCACAGGTCTTAAATGGAAGTGGGTGTTTGACAGGAATACTGAGTCAGTGGAGCGAAGGCTGAATTAGTGCTGGGAGTGTGGAATATTTGATTCTGATCCGTGGAGCACTGGCATAGCCCTGGGAACACCCAGCTCCCAGCAGTGGGATGTGCCCTTCAGGAGGTAAAGGATCACCTCTGGATGGTCCCAGGCTTTGTGTCCTGCCTGTTCCACGGAGCATCCATAGATCAGGGAGCTCATGCTTGGGGTGTGTCCAGCCTGCTGGTGACACTCTGGGGGTCAGGGGCCGTGCAGGCCAGGGGAGCAGTGGCTCAAGGGCAGGTCCTGTTCCAGGGAGCAGTGGCACAGCAGAGCTCAGGTCCTGTCCCAGGGAGCAGTGGCCCAGCAGAGCTCAGGTCCTGTCCCAGGGAGCAGTGGCCCAGCAGAGCTCAGGTCCTGTCCCAGGGAGCAGTGGCACAGCAGAGCTCAGGTCCTGTCCCAGGGAGCAGTGGCCCAGCAGAGCTCAGGTCCTGTCCCAGGGAGCAGTGGCACAGCAGAGCTCAGGTACTGTCCCGGGGAGCAGTGGCTCAAGGGCAGGTCCTGTCCCAGGGAGCAGTGGCCCAGCAGAGCTCAGGTCCTGTCCCAGGGAGCAGTGGCCCAGCAGAGCTCAGGTCCTGTCCCAGGGAGCAGTGGCCCAGCAGAGCTCAGGTCCTGTCCCAGGGAGCAGTGGCCCAGCAGAGCTCAGGTCCTGTCCCAGGGAGCAGTGGCACAGCAGAGCTCAGGTCCTGCTCCCTCCCTCCCTGGGGGCTCTCCCAGCGTTGCTCCCGGTGCTTCCCTCAGGAGCAGCTCCTGTTCCAGCTGCAAACCTTTGCCTCTTGTCCTGGTTCACTTGAACAGAGGGAGCTTCTCTTCAAATTTCTGCCACACTGTTGTTTGAGGTCCAAAATTCCTGTCCTTGTGAGCAATACCATTTGTCCCCTGGTCCCTACCCTGGCCAGCGGCTTCGCTGTCGTCCTCACATCCAAGCTGGAATCTCTCCCAGGAGATGGGGCTGGGTCTGCTCAGGGCTGAGCACAGCCCTGGCCCTCACAGCAGTATGTTCTGGATTTTGCCATTGTAAATGGGTCTAATGTGACATGACAAGACCACAAAAATTGGTTGTAAATTTACATTTTTGAATATACTGCTTGTTGTTTCACATGATACATTAGGGTATGCAGCTCCTTTTTGTAGTTTTTATTTTTACTATTTAAGTTTGGAAATGATGCCAAATTTTTGTATTTCTTTAATCAATGTGTTCTCTTCAGTGATATATATTGCATTATATATTGATGTGTATATCAATATATACTGATATGTATTACACTTACACATGCAAACACACTCAGTGGGGGTGGGAGATCCTAGCCTTTGCATACTATATAGCCTCTGCAGAGAGATCCCAAGCAGTGATATCTTGGTGTTGTGATGTACAGAAATGGAGAAGAGTATTAAACCATATTTAAGAATATAGTACAGACTCCTGGTTTGTTTTCTCTAGTCCAGGAAACTCCTGCTTTTTGCTTTCAGCTCTGTGCCAGCTTCAGGGCTGGAGGTTGGAGGCAGCTTTTTCACAGCTCAGTTTGTGTTTCTGGGTGTTTCTCCCTGTGCTGGCCCTGCTGAGGCCCCTGGGGGCTGTGTCCAGTTCTGGCCCCTCACTGCAGCAAGGACACTGAGGGACTGGAGAGTGTCCAGGGCAGGGAACAGAGCTGGGAAGGGGCTGGAGCCCCAGGAGAGGCTGAGGGAGCTGGGAAGGGGCTCAGCCTGGAGAAAAGGAGGCTCAGGGGGGACCTTGTGGCTCTGCACAGCTCCTGCCAGGAGGGGACAGCCGGGGGGGTTGGGCTGTGCTCCAGGAACAGGGACAGGAGGAGAGGGAACGGCCTCAGGCTGGGCCAGGGCAGGCTCAGGGTGGACATCAGCAGGAATTTCCCCATGGAAAGGGTGCTCAGGGATTGGGAGGAGCTGCCCAGGGGGGTTTGGAGTGCCCATCCCTGGAGGTGTCCCAGGAAGGGCTGGAGGTGGCACTGAGTGCTCTGGGCTGGGGACAAGGAACATGTTGGACAAAGACCAACATGCTTGGACTCGATGGGCCGGGAGGGATTTCAGTGATTCCGTGGTTCTCTGTTTCTCCAGCACACTCAGTTGTTCTTTGAAGCTGGTGCTTAAAACTGTGACTTCAGAAGGAGGGAGAAAAATCCAAGAAAGAGTCCGAAGGCAGGTGGGCTGAGTTTTACCTGGGGTGCTCTGAACACCTGAGGCAGAGGAAGGACAGCCTACAGCAGCAGCACCCTGCCCTTAACATCCCATTGGGTGTTTTTTTACAAAGCCTTTTCTACTCTGCCTCTTGGGCCAACCCCGACGGAAGGGTCCTGGCTCCCTGGGCCTGCCCTGACCTCTCTGGCTTCTCCTGTGGCCAACCCACGTGTGTCCCTGGCTGACCAGGGAGCACCTGCCTCCTCCCACAGCTGGGCAGGAAATTTGTGAGGGACATGATTAGTATCAAGGCTTTTAAAGGATGCTTGGAATCCCCTCTTGGCAGTTGCTTAGCTGAGATTCTCTGGCCGAGTCTGAGCATGCACCTTCCATGGGAGCAGCAGGATTTGGGTGTGAGGCTCTTGGCCGGTTGCTGTCACACTTGGGCTTGTGCAGAGTTATTCCTGGGGGCTGGGGCTTCCAGGCTTGTGCTCTGCCTCACACAGTCTCTGATCCACAGCTGTGCCAGGTGGAACAGCCTGGCTTGTTCTCCATTCTCTGGATTCCCAAATTTTGGACACAGGAGGTTTCTGTGGAAGCAGACACAAAAATGATGCACAAATCTCATGCTGTGTGTGAGCCAGGTACATAAAAGTGATACTGTTCAGCTCTTGGTGCAGGTAAAGGCATCAAGCTGAGCTCAGCACTAAATTAAAAATATAAAAATAATCCCTTCAGTTGGTGCAGTCAGGGGAAGCTGCTGCCTGCAGAGAACTGCTCCTGCAGTCTCCCCACTTGGTGCAGCCAGGCACGTGCATGTATTGCTTAATAAAATCCCAAATATTTCTCAGTTGACCCTTTACTGGCAGCACCAAGCCTGGTTTCTGCTTTCCAGCTGTGCAATCCAAGAGGAAGCAGGAGCAGCGAGGCCTGGCTGCTGTGGAGGGATGCCCAGAGCTCTCCTGCGCTGTCACAGCCGTGCTTGGAAGCTGCTCTTGGAGCTTGGCTGGTTCCTGACGCTTCCCCCGCC
The DNA here is from genome assembly GCF_014805655.1 of Passer montanus. Classification (NCBI taxonomy): domain Eukaryota; kingdom Metazoa; phylum Chordata; class Aves; order Passeriformes; family Passeridae; genus Passer; species Passer montanus. The sequence continues at coordinate 738,782 of NW_024360166.1, read as the reverse complement.
CGTTTCAGTGAGAGCACAGCTGTGTCTGGCTGTGCTGGGTCCCCTCGGTGCCTGGCACCTGGAATTCTCCCAGCAGCTCCTCACCCATGGAAGGATGAGGCCCTTGGAGAGAGACGTGGTGAAACTTTTCTTCCTTTCAGCTGCCAGGATCAGGTCACAGGATCCCTTTCACCTTCAGAAAGCAGCTCTGCTGCTGCCTGGCTTTTGTTCCGGGTGCACTTGGGTTGCTCTGTACCCAAAAGTGCCTTTTTTCACACCAAATATTGCAGAGCATCAGGTGGGTTCTCCCTGCCCTCTCCAGCAGGGCTCCCATCCAGGAGCTTCAACTGCCTCCAGCACAGGGATTGCTGCTGGAATTGGGAAGGGAGTTTGATGGGGCCATGTTTGGGCACTTCCAGCAGGTTTGGGGCTGGAAGCTGGGCAGGATCAGTGGCTTTCTGCTGGGGACTGACTATTTTCCCAGAAGGGATCCAATCTTGGTTATCTGGAACTAAGAGAAAAAGAGTCACTTTCAGGAGTTTCTTCTGTGCATGTTGGAGAGGTTCAGAGGGCTCATCCCTGTGTGCTCCTGGGTTTGGATGTGGGGCTGGACGATCCTTGTCATGGATCATCAGCTTCTTCTGGCTGCCTGAAGATTTTTTTCCTTGTGCCAAAGGTTTCAGCTTTTCTGAAAGCTCCAGCTGCATGTGCCTCCCCTCCTTGGGAATACCTGAAATTTGGGGTGTCTGTGTGGTGAGGCCACCCCTCTCCCTCTGCATTCCCTGCTCGCTTTCCAGCTGGCACTGTGTGCTCAGATATTCTGATAATGCTCTTCTGAAACGCTCCTTTTTGTCTGGCTGTAATTAAAGCCAGAATTTGCCCTTTCTGAGTCGTTATTTCGGGAGCTGGAGCTCGGCCTGTGCTGTTGTCACTCGTGGGCTACAAATGCCATTGTCCCAAGCAGTCGGACCCGGCCGGTGGCACTGGAGGCAGCTCTGGAATTTCACTCTGCTATTTTTAGTCAGTGGTGAAAAATTGCTCTTCCAACACTTTTGAATCGCTGTCAGTGCTTAAATAAACCAAAGGGCAGGTCCTGGCTGCTGTAAAGAGTGGGATGAGGAGGTGACCTGGAGCTGCTGCAAGCTGAGCTGGGAACGGGTGAGGTGGGGGAGCCCCAGCCCTGCCTGGCCTGGGAAGGGGCTGTGAGGGGTCAGACATTACTGCCCTGCCTTAGCCCTGACACTGCCCTGCCACTGCCCTGACACAGCCCTGACACTGCCCTGACACTGCCCTGACACTGCCCTGACACTGCCCTGACACTGCCCTGACACTGCTGTGCCACTGCCCTGCCACTGCCCTGACACTGCCCTGCCACTGCCACCTGTCTGTCCCCTCTGTGCAGGTGTCCCACGGTCACTGCTATGGAGAGTGGCTCTGGGCTCCTTGGTCATCTCACTGTGGCCCTTTGGGGTCAGTTCTGCCCCCTTCCCTCTGTGTCCCCAGGTGTCCCCACTGGCTCTGCCACAGCCTGTGGCTGTGCCCTTTGTGCAGCTCTGCTCTCCCCAGAGTCACCACAGGGCCCACCCGGGACATGGCAGCTCTTGGACAGCTGGGATGGCGGCAGGAGCTGCTGAAGGGCCTCTGTAAGGCCAGGGGAATGTCCCTTGTGTGGGACTCTACCCCAGCCACCTGCGGAGCTGTGAGACCAAAGCTGTTGCTCACCCCGTTTCTCCTTTTCAGTGCCAGGGCAGGAGTTTCCTGAGAAGCTGCTTCACCTGTTTGGCCACCAGGTTCCCACATTGGCACAAACCCCTCCTCCCCAGCTAAGGGATCCTCACAGCTCAGGTTCCCTGCCTGGCTGTTCCCTGCCATGTCCCTGGAGAGGCCCAGCTGGCTGCTTTGCTTCCCTGCTTAGGCTCCAGGACTTGCTTGGAGTGGGAAACCTTCAAATCAGCCTGGCTGAGGCTCCTGGGATCTCCAGCTCCCCCGAGCTGCTCTGCTGCCAGCCTGTGGATGTGAGAGGGCAGTGGCTCCTGGAAGGACCCTGGTGACACTGGGCCTGTCTGGGCTCTGCAGCTGCCAGGGAAGCTTGGCCAGCTCCAGGACAGCCCAGTGTGGGAGGATGCCAGGAGAAATCGTTCAGCTCATTATCCAGAAAAGATGTAGTGAGACAAAATCCAACGGTGTCACTCCCAAAGTCCTGCCCCAGGTGTGCTGTGGTGGTGCCAGGGCACACGAGAGACAGACAGAGCCTGTGTGGGAATGGAGGTGGGGACGAGCAGGGAGCAAATCCTTCCCTGGGACAATGACTGGACAGAAAACATGGGCAGAACCCATGGCTGAGTTCCAGTGGAATTAGCCCAGGGGGATGGGGGTTCCCAGGGTTTTTCTAAGCACAGGATTACTTTTGCTCCCACACAGCGAGGCTGAGGTGACCCTCAAGGAATCCCCGCCCTGTTGCACAACACCGAGCTGTCTCCAGGTCGTGGCGCCGGGACTTTCTCTTCCACTTCCCCCATCCTCATCCTCGCAGGAAAACTGGCAGAGCAAGTTCTCTGGGATGGGAACTGCCCCACCTCCCTGCTGTGCCTCCACCTCAGCAGGGGCCTCATTAGCACTAATTAGCAGCCGTGTCCCTTCGTGGCTGCTGTGCAGTTGTGTGGCATAGATCTGTCACACACGGGCACAGCCTTGTCTGAGCAGGGCACACCCAGAGGCTGCTCCTCAAATTCCTGCAGCCAGGTAGCCATGGGAATATTGTGCTTGAATCATGGAAACATTTAGGGAGGAAAAGACCTCCAAGGCTGAGTCCAAGCTGATCCCCTCCTTGTCCCCAGCCCAGAGCACTCAGTGCCACCTCCAGCCCTTCCTGGGACACCTCCAGGGATGGGCACTCCAAACCCCCCTGAGCATCAAATCCCAATCCCTGAGCCCCCTTCCCAGCTCCCTCAGCTCCTCCTCCTAGGACTGACTCTTTCCCAGTGAGTTTCTATCTCAGAACAAATTTATCAAAACCTGTTTTTTCATCTTATTGTGCCTTGGACATGTTGCTCAGTCCTCATGAGGTTTTAAGTTGTGAGTTGGTCAGAAGCAATTTTAATTTACAGGTACAGGGGTTGATATCCCCACTCCTGCTTTCCTTGGTGTTCCACACTAAAGGCAAAACATTTGATGTTGTTGTAATGCTTTCCTTAATAAATTTCTATGTTTTTCTCCTTCTCACATCATAGGAATTGCTTTTACCACACCATTAAGAGCAGATTACAGGAACTCCAATTCCATCTGACATCTCTTGCCAGAGTGAGACCCATCCTGATGTGCAGCATCAATTGCTGTGCTGCAGGAACCCTTGGAACTGCCGTGATGACAACACTGACTTTCTGTACAAATTAATGGAAGATTTCCCCCCTCTTTTTCTCTTTTTAATGTTCTGCTCCTTTCCTTTGCCCTGGGAATCCTTCCCATACTCAGAACACCAGGCTGTGCTTTGGAAAGCACTGGGAGCCTTGCGCTATCAGCAAATCCCTGCCCTGGGTATATTTAGACTGAGACATGCTGATTTTTTACTTTGGTGTCCCAAACCAGTCTCTGCTGCCCTGGTTGATGTCCAGAGGCAGTGGCTGATGGCAGGGACAGCAGAAGGGAGCTGGATTTTGTCCCACCTTTCAGTGACACCTGTGCATGGGTGTTACACAATGGGTGCAAGTCCTTCTGAGGGGCTCTGATGGGAAGGATCCAGCTCAGCTGCCAGCAGGACCCAGGTCTGGCAGGAAAAGGAAGGATTTTCCATGGCAAAGGGGTGTCAGGGTGAGGGGCAGTGCTGCTGCGGGCACCCCTGGGTGGGGCTGGGTGGCCTTGCTTAGAGGTGCTTTGGGGCACTGGCATCTCTGGGTTCAGCTTTGTCCCCACAAATGGAAATGGGGCAGCTTCTGGGGCACACCAATTTGCTCCCCCCAGGCTGTGAGCAGCAGCAGGCTTTTGACGGGGATGGGCATTTGCAGCTCTTGCTTTACCTTTTAAATGCTCTAAAAAGGGTTTAGACTTCACGGTAAGTATTGTTCTAAGTGACTTTGAGTGATGAAGGACATTTCTGCTGACACCACTGTCCTGTGGAGCAGGTGAGCTGTCAGTAAGAAAGGACTTTGCACCATTTCCATTTGTTCATCCTCTGTGTCTTCACCATTGGCAGAGATTTGAACAGGTAGCAGAAAAAAATGCTTAGCAGGAAGCTGCAGGTCCATTTTCACAGCAAGCCCAGTGCTGTGCTGTCACAGCACGCTGCTGCTTAGGACAGTTTTGCTTCCAACTTCCAATGCCTATGGGTGCAGCTGGTCCCTGCTGTGTGGCTCAGAGGGCAGCCTGGGTGTCCCTGGTCCCCACAGCTCCGGATGTTCCTGGAGGCTCCTGGGGCAGAGGCAGTTTGCCACCAGGATCCAGCCCCTAAGGGCTGAATAAGCTGCTCATTGCCGAGGGCTGAGGTCAGCTACAGGGAAATGTGCAGTGGAGCAGCAAGACCAGGCCTAAGGCACAGATCAAGCCTTATTTAATAGAACTGTTTATTAAATAAACAGCACAACACGCAGAGCCGTGTCCTGAGCCCGTGTATCACAGAATCGCAGGCTGGTTTGGGCTGGAAGGGGCCCTAAAACCCATCCCAGTGCCACCCGGCCATGGCAGGGACACCTCCCCCGTCCAGGCTGCTCCAGCCCGGCCTGGGCACTGCGGGGCTCCCGGGGCAGCCGCAGCTGCTCCGGGCACCGACGGGCGAGTCCCACAGGCGCTTTCCGAGCTTCCGACTCCGCAGCAAACCCGGCCTCGGCCGCTCCCACACGGCTCTGCCCGCCCGGCGGCCCCGGCCGCTTCCGCCGCCCCGCGGAGGCGCTGCTGCCGCCCGCTGCCGTGCCCCATGGGCATGGCCATGTCCCGTGCCCCGACCCCCGTGTCCCGGTCCCCGTATCCCCGTGTCCCCATGTCCCGGTCCCCGTGTCCATGTCCCGTGTCCCGTATCCCGTATCCCCGTGTCCATGTCCCCTGTCCCGGTCCCCGTATCCCCGTGTCCATGTCCCGTGTCCCCGTGTCCCGGTCCCCGTGTCCATGTCCCGATCCCCATGTCCCGTGTCCCGGTCCCGATCCCCGTGTCCCGGTCCCGGTCCCCGTGTCCATGTCCCGGTCCCCGTGTCCATGTCCCGTATCCCCATGTCCGGTCCCCGTGTCCATGTCCCGTATCCCCATGTCCCGTGTCGCGCCGTCCCCGCCGCGGGATCCGCTCGCTCCCGCCTCCGCCGCGGCCCGCCCGGGGCGCCACGAGCGCCTCCGTTTCATTGGAAATAAATAAATAAGTACAATTAACCCCCGCGGGAGGCAGGGCCGGGGGCGCGCACCGACAGCGAAATGCCCCGGGGGAGCTCCGGCTGCAGCCCCGGCCCGGCCCCTCCGCGCCCCCGGGGCCGGCTCAGACCCCGCGGGGGCTCGGGGCCCCGGGCCGGGGCAGCTCCAGCGGGACCTGCCCGGTGTGTTGGTTACACCCCTAATTAACCCGTACGCCGCTCAATTCGCCTTAGTGGAGAGGCAGCCAGGTGGGAGCAGTAGGAAGAGGTGTTGATTTTTAAAAAAAAATATAAACAAATTAGATCTCTATAGGCAAATATCAGAGGCCCCTCGTTTTACTGCCTTTAGGCATGAATAAAATTAAGTTAGGGGCTGAGAGAGAATAGTAATCGGTAAATATATTCGAATTTATTTGTTATAAGCATAATTGCTTTTTCTCTTAAGTGTAATTTGTTCTGACATACAAAATTTCATGCAGTTCTCCAGAACTGAGGGGCAAAATGCAATAATTTCCCTTTAAGGCACTCTGAAGGTGAGCTGGGTTCAGTGGAGACATAAATGGATTTTTTAACTAGAGGAGTTGTTGCTACACTACCTGATCCAGAAAATATGAACTTTCTTTAATTTATCTGGTCTTTCTGCTGACAGTTTTCTGCTATCTGCTCTCAAAAAGCAGAAATAAAGTGAAAATGAAAAAGGGGAACCTACAAAGCCTTCGTGTATCTTTCATTATTTTTCCTCATCACTGAGGGCAGGGGCTTCAAAGCCATTCTTAGGGAGCCTCCTCCCCTGGTGCTGTGACCTGGCACTTGCCCTGGGGGACACCAGAGCCACCAGTGCCCTCAGCAGGGACAGCAGGGCTGGGGCAGCTCTTGGGGATCCGGCTCAGGAGCAGCCTCCCAGAGATGCCTCCTGAATTCCCCAGCTGGGCAGTGTGCTCTGCTGGTTTTTTCTTCCGTGGAACAGCCACCAGCACTGCTGGGCTTTGGGTTCTGTGAGGTGCTCAGATAGCATTTGGCTCCCTCAACTTTCAAAAACCCCCACTCTTTTGTGTTTCCACAAGTGCTCTCCCATTTTAGTCTCTCTTTGCGGCCAGGCTGTATCAGGAGGAAGCAAATGGGACTTTTGCTGGTGAGTGTTGTATCCTCCACTTGCTGGAGATGGGAAATGTGCTAATCCATGCAAATAGCCATGGGGTTAGTAGGAGTTTTATATGTAGTGGGAGGTTTTAGAAATACACTTTTCTCTCTTTCACAAGAAATGCATAAATATAAAAATTGAGTAAGATGAACAATTAATTCTGTGGTTTCCAAGAGAAAATGGTGCTCTCTGCAATGTAGTTGGTAGTTGAATTAAATGTTAACTTGGTAGAGGCTTGCACAGGATCGCTTGTGTTTGAGTGGGGATGTTCCCCTAAAAACATTGCAAATCACTCCTAAATGCAGATGTGGAGGTTTTGTCTTCTGGTGTGGTGCAGAAGGGGGGATTCTCCAGGAGGTTTGGTTGAATCCACAGGGCAGAAGCTGTTTGGGCTGAGTTCCCTGCTGGGGATTTCTGTGTGATCTGGAAACACAGGAGTCCGTGCTGTGGGAAATACCCAAACCCTGGATCATCCCTGCCTGGCAGACTTAGGGGGATGCTGCTCTTTTTAGGAGTGTTCCACATTCCTAAAAGCAGATGTTTTGTACATCTGTTTGATCAGGGACATGGGGTTTGGTGCATTGCTTCCCTCCAGTGCCAGGGACGAGTCTGTAGTAAACACAGGAGCAGATGTGTGATCTGAAAGTTCTGAGGAGCAAATAATTCTGAGGGGCTGATAAACAAGAGGTAATGTGTCAACGTGTTAATTGCGTGTAAGTTTCAGAACACGCTGCTCTAGCCCTCCACTGTGCCTTGCCTGGATTGATCATTTGCATTTATTTAAAGGAAAATCAGTCATGGAAATAATACTGTTCTATTTTTAAGGCTGAAATCTCAGAGAAATATTTCAGCGTTTCAGAGTGACAACTTTGATTTGCTGTGTGAAGTTTTAGTGGGTGTTCCCAAGCCGCTGAGTCCCTCAGGACAGCTGAAGGCTTCCTGTGCCTGTGCTGCTTCTGTGGCTCCTGTCCTTAGTCATTTCCGGGGGATGAGCACTGGGTGATGCCATTCCACGTGCAGTGGTGCCCACCTGCATGGGTGGCACCCCGAGGTTAACTGGGATTGACTGGGATGCCCCGGCTGAGGCTCACGGTGTCTGACAGGGTCGGGGCTGGTTCAGTCGTGGGCTCAGGGAAGTGCTGGGTGTGAGCAGGCGACTGGGGAGTGAGGAGGTAACCGGAGCAGATGGAGGGCTGCTCACTGAAAGGGCTCTTTCTGCCCCTGGTTTTGGTTTTCTCAGTGAAATTAGATAACTGACCTTTTTCCTCTTTTAAAGAATCAACAACAATGCTATGTGAAATAAGTTTTGTTACCTGCAGATCCAAGTTGTGTATAAAATCCACGTTCAGTTGCATCAACCCTGTGATTTGCATTTACCTTCAATATCTGCTAAAAGCCTTGTGTTCTTCATTTTCCCAGGAAGCTTCCCATAATTGTTATTTAGTGTTACCAGCAGCTTTCACAGTGTGGGGGTGTTAGCTGCTTAGGTTGTACTGAGGTGGTTGTAACCGAATATGTCAGTGTGGTGAGTAGTTTGAAGGGCTTTTTATACATTTGTGGGGTGAGCTGTGTGCACCCTGAGATGTGGACGGCATGAAAAAAATAAATCTGCTGCTCCCAGGCTCCTGTACCCACCAGCCACCTACAGGACATGGCTCCTAAGCAGGAATCCAACTGTGTGCAAATTCTCCCACTCACTGAGCTTATGCCCCCTCATGTTTCACTGTGGCCTTGCTGCCCAAACTGCTCTCCAAACACAGGTTCCTGTGCTGGCAGGTTAAATTCAACATTTACTGCTCTGTAGCAGGAGCATGAAAAGGTTTGGGAAAGGCCATGCCTGGGAATAAAATGGGCAAGCACTTGTTCACACTGCTATCATTTGTGTCTTGAAGTTATATATATGGAAATAATCTTTCTACCACACGGCCTTCAGTGTCTAGAATGCTTCTCTCTGGCTCTCCTAAAAGCGTCCAGTGTTTAAGTACCTCGGTAAATAATAAATGAAGAATTATAATTTAATATCTTGCCAAAAATCTTTCTGTTTCTTCTGGCAGGACTTTGATGTGAGGTGGAGGTGTTCAGTTCAGAGGTACCAGTCTGAGAAGGAAGTGTTTCACACAGGCGTGCTGAGCAGCAGCAGCTCCTGCTGTAAATCACTCCAGGGGTACCTGAACTTCCTTGGGTTACTGCAACTGGAGATGGTTGTGCCCTCAAACTATTTAAAGCTTAAAGAGCAAAATAAATCCCAACATTCTGTTTGGAAACTAAAATACAGCTGCTGTATATATATATCTCAGTAGGTCTATAGTGCTCTGGCTTTTTTCTTCCCTGTCTCAGTCATTGCAAGCCAAGCAGGCAGTTGGATTTGTGGGATTTTTTTTCACATACTCTTGGAGGAATCCTTCAAAGAGTTGACTTTTCTGGTGACACAGATAAAAGCAATGATCATCTTTGCATCTGAAACAAAGGAGGTACTGTTCTAGCTGAAATGTGACTGGTTCTTAATTGAAGCATGGAGTAGATGGAGTGTTAGTAAGGCATTTGTAAACCTGTGTGTAACCTTGATGTGCTTTCTTCAGTAGGATAACGATCTGTTTGTTTTGCTGATAAATTTTTTAAATCTTCACTAGTTAAATGAGCAGAGTTGAGAGCTGCATGTTGGACAATAAAGCATGCAGGGTTTTATATATTGGGAAAAAAGCAATGGCTGGAGCAAACAGCTAAAGAGGTGGTGGTGGGATGGATTTGAGGAAGGCACAGCCTTGGGATGAGCCTTGGGGCAGGGGATGTGAGGTCTGTGCTGCTGCCAGGCTCTCAGAATGACAGCCCCATTTCGGAGAGTGCCTTGCAGAGGAAGGATGCAAATCTGAAGAGAAGAGATTGCTGTGACTTTGGCAGTGGTGCAGAAAATGGGAAGGAAGAGCTTAAGAACATGAGTTAGAGCAAAGCAACTGCACTCAGAGCCAGTGGAGTGGTGAAAGGAGGGAAGTGGACAGAGGAGTGTGGAAAGCTTTATCTTTTGGGAAGGGTTAGCTGAAGCAATGGCCTGACTGGGGAAATGAGATGGCAGAGAGAAGGAGGCTATAAAGATGCAGAAGTGTGTAAAGTTATCTGAGGATTCTGATGATGGTGGCAGTAGCCATCGGATTATTCAGGTGAAGGAAAGCTGCAGATGTGCCAGTTGTGGGGGAACTTCTGAAACTAAATTGCTTTTGGTTCTCAGTGAAAGGAAGTTACCAGTTTTTGGGGAGACTAAGCCCTGGTGTTTAACCAGAGGCTTTTTAAATCTCATTGCAGACTCAGAGATTTCTCACCTCACAGTGCAGTTACATTTTCTAACACAACAAAGTTCTCCAAGCTCTGCCTGATGCTGAGCTAGTGAGGTGCAGTAGAGGAAGTTCCCTGCAGTCTGGAACACGTGCAGGGCTCCTCTGGGTGAGCATGACCGGCAGCTTCCAGCTCCACGGGCTGCCCCAGAGCTCTGCCTGGGGGCCGCGAGCTCCCGGAGTAAATCCCTGTCCAGGTGTCCGTGTGGAATGAGATCCTGTCTCTGCAGGCAGCTGCTGGGGGTGCAGCTGCCCTCTCTGAAGTGCTCTGGGGTTGCTGCTTTGAAAAGCCCATCTGCCTTTGCTGCGTGTCAGACAGTGCCGGCTGCGTCCCTCAGGATACAGAGCTTTGAGCACTGCTAAGATTTGGGTCACTGAGGAGTGTTGTGAGCAGCGTCGCACAAAACAACCTGCCTTGTTACAAGCTGTACCCTCAGAGAGACTGGGAATGTTCTTTGAAAGATGGATGTACCTTTTCATTTCATGTTTTCTAAAACACCTCTGCTGCTTGTTAAATCAGCTTGCCGTGTGTCTCTGGGTGTGCTGGGTTTATTGCCTTGCAGTTTAGAGGTCGCTGGTGCTTTGGCATTTCCAGCTGCCCAGCCCTGGGCAGCTCAGAGTGCTTGTGCAGCAGCGTGCTCAGGGAGATTGCTGATGGCTTTCAGATGAAATGGATGTTGCAGCAAATGTGCCAATGCGAGAGGAATGATGTGTGGGAGAGAACAAGAGACTGTGCTTATGAGGGCTGCTCTGTGACAAGGAATTTTTTTTTGTTGCAGGGCAGAAAATGAATTGAAGGGAAATGAGGATATTGACTGAGTTGTTTAAGTTAATGCTGATGGATAACAATTCTTTCCTTCTAGCTTTTTCCTTGGGCGATGTCTTCTTTATATGGATGCCACTGTTTATGTCGTTACATAATCTGATTTTGTGGTTTGATTTTTATGGCATCATTATTCACAGAAAATCCACTTTTTCTGGAAATTCCCTTCCTTCCCCAGTTTATTGATGTATTTATGAGCTCAGTGGTGTGACATCTGATAGCCTACTCCATTTTACTGTACCACTTCCACACATTTCCCAATATGAGCAATGCATGACTGAGAGCAGATAATGCAAAAATAACACAATGCCATGGGTGTTTTAACAACAAAAAGCATTGACTCTTTCTGAAAACTTAATTTGCTTCTCATGCAGGCTAAATTAACAATGAGAACATTTGAAGGCATGTTTTTTCTTTGGTGCTTTGTTAATCCACATTCCCGCAGGACTTGCATCCTTGTATTTCCACCCCAGGAAATTAACAGTTTTGTGTGGGATCAAAGAGTAGTTCAGCTTCCTGGGCCCATTTGTAGGATGAATACAGATGGAAATTTGTAAGATGTAGGTAGGGACCTACTTGCTGGGAACAGGGAGTGATGTGTTTCTGGGTAAAATGACAAAAAAAGCTTTTTGGGTCAACTTCAAGCTGTTGGCAACACTACAGAATTTTGGTTTATTCATTGACTTAGAGGAGAAGAGGAGAATCACTATATACGTGTATACGTATATATGTATATATTCAGCGTTACAAGTTTGCTCTGAGTTTCATTCTCTTGAGTTCTTGAATGTGGAGTTTTGGTACAAAAGTTATGCCGATGTGCACTGTTTGCCTTTTTGAGGGGTGTGAGCTTGTGTATTTCAGCATGGTTTGCATGATGGGGATGTTTTCAAGTCTCCCAACCTTTGTAGTGAAGCCAATTTTTGATTTTCAGACAAAAATGCCTAAATCTCTTTGAAAATCTATACTCAGAATTTGCAAAACTTAGTAAGTTCCAGCTTGGACTTGATAGAGAATCTTGTTGGCAATTCTCTTAGGGCAGGGGAGGACTAGCCAGGGAAACTTGTTATTCAGGCTGTCTCCAGCACGCCAGGACTTCTGGAGACAAAAATCAGACCTGTGCTGTTACACTTGCAAATAATGTTAAGGTTTGGCTTCCTGGAGAAGTGCTTCTCCTTCCAGCACCCTGCTGGCTCTGCAGTGACTTGGCAAATCGGTACATTTGTATAATTTGATAGCTAGCTTCTTGCTGAGCTATATTGTACTCTGAAAATTCTGAGTCATATGCCTTGACATCCTAGCACTTTCCTTGGCAGCCTTAAAAATCATGCATTGGACATGGTACTGGGCCTACAGCACTGCTTTGTCCTTGAAAGGCTGCCCTGGGGTTGACTGCCTTTGCCAGTGGCTGGAAAGCAGGAAATCACCCCACCATGAAGGTGCTCCTTTCTTTAAGGAGCTGTGGACAGGCAGGACAGTCCTGTCCTCATGGAGATGGTTTCTTGGCACAGCTGGAGACAGTGGCGGCTTTTCTACCCTTCTGTGAGTTGCTGGAGCTTGAGATGTAGGGCACAGCAGTGGATAGGCTGAGGTTCAGGACTCTGGAGGGGCTGCAGAGCAGAGAGGGTGGGAGGTGGTGGTGATGTGTTCCTCTGGGGATGTTGCAGCATTTTGTTCTCCCTGCTGGTAGGGGAAGCTCCATAGGCCATGGCCCAAAGGTTTTGAAGCTCTTGGTGGAAGTTGCAAGGTTTCATCTCTGTAGGCTGAGCTTTCTGTTGCACGTGGAGTGTGAGTTTTCTGCAGACCCTGTCTTCTCTGAGGTGTCACTTTCTAGCTGCTTTAAAGTAGTCACACTCGCTGTGCTGCTGGCAGGGCTGGCTGGAGGCCTTTTATCTCCCTGCTTAGCAAGAGGTGACTGTTTCTTGTCTCAGGAGTAGTGTACAGTGTTTTACTCTCTTCTGGTTCTAGATTGTTTTCCAGAGACACAGCAGTACTGCAAATGTACTGAATACAGTGCTGTTGTTCCCATCAGGAGTGTCTTGACAACTCCATCTTTGTGCAGCAGATGTGTAAGGCAAATGAGGTCATTTGGAGCCTGGAAACAGGGAAATAATCATTGCAGCAAAGTGCTTTAGAGGATGTTTATGGCAGACCAGAACTGCATTGAGCTGTTGTGCAAACCTCTGTTCCTGGAGCAGTCCTGAGAGGTGTGAGCTGGTGGTTGAAGCTTCTGGACTTGCTTTGTTATTTGCGTTGTAGCTTCTTCTCATATTCCTTAATCTTAGCAAAGTGAGCTGTACCCCAAAACGCTTGTTTGGGTGACCCAGCGTAAGGCAAGGAGCTCTTTCTTGTCTGTGAATGCGTTTCTCTGTCTTAGATCCACCAATCCGACGACCCCACTAACGTAGTTGGTCCCGGGCTGGGCAGGCGCCTGGGCTGCCTTGTCTCTAACAGCATTAGCAGTAATTGGGATTTCGTTCAAGACAGAAGTAGATACACCAAGCTGAAGATGATTGGCTGCTCTCTTTTAACAGACAAGTCTGAGAAGGAAAACCCATTCGAATCCCCTTTCATTCTGGATTGGTGGATCTGAAGCCCAGAAACAAAGTTTCAGGTAAGAAGTCACCCTGTACTATATCTTGCTGCTTCTGCTTAGATGAGTTTGTCTGCACATACAGTCCCTCGCTTTAACTGCTTCATGTTCCCCAAGTGTTAGGGCACAGGGAATCAGCTGCTGAGCTGAATCAGACAGGGCATGGCCAGGAGATACAGGAGCAGTGCTGGAGGGAATATCCAGCCTGCTGTGGAGCACAGGCCTGAGAGCACGAGGTGAATTTCTGTGTGTGCAGGAACAGACACAGAGCCATTGGCTGCCGCATCCTGCTTCTGGAAGGATGCTAGGATCACTGGAAGGATCACTGACAAGGAAGCAGCCTTGTCAGTGACTGTCTTAGGCTTCTCGTGGAGTTCAGGGAGGTCCCAGCTCTGAGTTCAGTCTCTGTCCTCTGATGGGTCCATCAGAACTGGAGAGAACTTCTCTGGTTATTCCTAGGACAATTTCCTGTAGCTTTTCCTGCTGAAATGTCATTTGAAATTTTGTTCTGGGCAGCACTTTGAGTCAGTGTCCTAAACCCTTCCTGAGCTGTCAGTGTGAAGGTTTGGCCTCGGCTGTTTTGGGACAGGTGTAGGGCAGGGGTGGCAGGAGGAGCCTCACAGTAACAGTGGGTTTATTTCAGAGTAGAGAGAGCCATTGTACTTGGAGTCACATTCCTCTGAGATTTGGGATGCCTGCAAAAGGCTACAACAGGTTATCTTGGAGATGGGTTTGGAAGGTGTTTGTGTGCCTCAGGAAGGCAAGCTGGGTCCCTGGCTGGCAGGAAAATAAAATAATGTGTGTTCAGTATCATATCTGGTGTGAATGGGAGAGCTGCATATCCCAGTGCCCAGCTTTACTGTAAGTTGGGGCTTTGATGGACTTGGCAACTTATTTCTAAAGTCACTGTGAGACAATGTACCTGGATACCTGTGGACAGTAACAGCAGTAATGCTCAGCCTTTGTGTGTTCTCCTTTGTAGGCAGTTACTGCAGTGAATGGTGAGGCCTCTGTATTTAACCTCCTGTAGCAGAAACTCTGTGGTGCTGTTGATCTCATGCATGGTTTTAATTCTGCGTTTGTTTTGCTGGTGTGGTATTTTGTGCCAAAGTTATATTTGAATTTAATTGATAAGTACATTTATAATGAATTACTTGTGGAAAGGGTGCTGTTGTTTCCTGGTTTGATTTTTTGAGTAGTTGAATTTTATTTGGTTAGGGTGGAGAAGTCTGTTTTAGTGTGACTCTTTTAAATAAACCTTAGAGGGAGAATCTAAGGGAAATACTTATTAACCTTAGACTGACACATTTCTTGCATTCTCATCTAGTATCAAATTGAATTTGTTCCACATAGACATCAGACTCACTTTGGAGTTAAAAGTGAAAAATATTGTCTTTTTGTGGAATATTTGCTGTTCGGGGTGTGCCTTTTCCTAAAACAAGAGAACAGGGAGGCAGAAGTAAACTTGGCATCTTTAGTGATGAAAACTGAAAAGAGGAAATAATTTAAAAAACACTGAGCAGAGGAAAAAGAGGAACCATAAATGAGTGCTCCTGCTGATTAAGATCCTCAATGTTATTTAATATTGCTTAACTTCTGGAGACATCAACCAACCCTACAAGGGCAGCAGTAGAGCTGAGCAGGTTGGAGGCTCTGCTCTTGCCTGTGTTTTGAATGTTACATTTGAGAAAGTGCCATATGAGGCAGCTCTCAGAGCTGTGGCAGTATTCCTGTGCAGCCTGGGGTGTGCAGCCCTGCCTGGGCATCCTGGGTTTGTTCCTGGCAGCCCAGCCTCCACAAGCATTGGAACTTGAGTGCTTCTACCCTGCCTTGCCTGTCATACAATTTTTTGTTAGCTCTGTTAGGCCTCAGCTTTGAAAACCTAAGGATCTGAGACAGCTCTGAACACGTTAGACAAGTTTCAGCCATGTTTTTCTCTGTGTTTGACACCCTGCAAGTTTCTCCTGTGTGATTGGCAGTGCTGGGTCTCTGTTGCCCACTGAGGATGAGCCCTGAGCTGCTGACAGGAGATGTCTGTAAGCCCCTGTTCTGCTGCAGGAGAGCAGAAGAAAGTGTTTTGCTTTAGAAATGGCCATTTAAGAGTAACACGGGATATTAATGCAGAAAGGTGTATCACACAACTGTGGGAGTTGGGGTGTATGTACATGAAGGAAGCAAGAGCTAATCTAAATGCTGTGTATTTTGGAAAATTGAGATTATTTCAGTTAATGTTCAGAGTGACTTATGCAAACATCTTAAGATTTTCTCCCAGTCCTTTGTATCTTCTTGAAAACGAGCTGCTGCATCTCGTGAGTCTTATCCTGATTAATAAATTATAATGGAGTAAGATCATTATTCTATTCAAAGAAAGCATTTAATCTTCTCTCCACTGAACCCATATTCCTTTTGTAGCATTGACTGTGTGTAGCAAACACACTTTGATCTTCAGGAGCAGAGTGGGACAGCGTTATCCATCAGCCTCCTGTGAATTCAGTGTCCTATCTAGAGCATCGCTGTGGTAATAAGGAGAATTTCTCTGATCAATTCTTTTCCCTTGTCTTGCTTTAAATTTCCTGATTCCTCACTTAGTGTTTTTCCCCAAATGCAAGAGCTTACATGCAGATCTCGAATGGCTGTTGGAAGGTTATTCCATTGAGCAGTTTTTATTGTGAATGGCAATGATTTGGCTAAATTGATTTTCCTAATGGCACTGTGACTCAGCTATCGGTTACCTATTTTATTAGAATGATCTGATAGCAGAAAAAGAATAATAAAAAAATTTCACAAGTTAAAATTAGTTTTCCACTTTGTGGGTATTTATTTTTGAGAAATTCATTTTTGCATTTGTAGCTCATAGAAGGAGAGAAATAAATGCAAGAGTAAATTACATCTAAAACAATGTTCTTGACCTGGGAGTCCAGTTTGCTGAAATTGAAGCAGATTGCTGGAACGCACATGTGAAATTCCCTGGAGTGTGGAAATGTGTTGTATGGATGGTGCTCCAACAGCCTTCCGAATCGAATCCTCCAGGCCCAGCGGGGTTGTGTTTGGCCGTGGGAAGGGCAGTGATGTGATGGCACCGATTCCAGCAGACTTGTGTGGAGCACGTGGGCACAGGGCATCTCCCTGGGCACAGCCTGGCTGTGGGGTGGCAGCAGGAGGAGTCCAGAGTGCCCCTGTTGGTCAGGCAGATGTGCAGGGACCGTCCCCTGCCAGCCGGGCTGTCCCTGGGGAAGCTCGCTCGTGTCACCGCTCCCTGCATGTCCCACCCAGTGTTCACACAGACCCTTGGATGTTCTGCTTTCCCACCCGTGCACACTCATTCCCAGCCCAGGGCTTCACCACTGCTCTGCTTGGCACTGTTTGGAGCCTGAACAGGAAAAGCACCAGGTAAGATCTGGAGGAAATCCCAGCCTGCAAACCGGGAAGGAGTTGAAGTTGGCTGCTGTTCCTGCTGAGTGTAAAATAATAATGAAGGCCTTGAAACAGTGTTACTGCTCATATTTTTTATATCTTAGTGTGGTTAATGCTGATTTTTGAGGAGATCTGAGCTTGCCATTGAGTTGGAGGTGGGAGCGTAAGGCTTTCCCAGACTGTCAGACTGCCCTCAAATCCAAGTTGGCTTTTCAGAGCACCTATTGGGCTGCATTAAACTGAGCCCCCAGCCATGGAGAGGGGTTTAATTAGCACCACTTACCCATAAAATTATCAATATTAAGTGCTGGTGGAAATAAATACTAGTTGTGTTGGTCCAGGCCAAAGTAAACTAACCAGGAAGTCACCAGTGTTGAGTAGCATGTGAGTTTCTTATAGCTAAAATCTGAAAAAAATTGACAGTGAAGGCTGAGGTTATTTGGTGGTACCTTTTTTGCATATTTTTGCATTAAGACCAGAATTTCCCAAGCTGTAAACTCACCAATAAATTTGGAGTCCCTAAATCAACTTGTATAAATAAAATGAACAAAGTGAAAAATTCTGAGGTCATAATTTTAATATTTTATAAAACTTGCAGGATAAGTTTGGGTTACGTAAATGCTGTCATTCTTGGTTATGACACTGCAATATTGCCATGCCTGGGTTGCAAAGGTGTTCTAATTCCATCAGAAATACAGGCTATAGGCATTTCTTGAGTAGTTTAATGGGCCTTAGAGGATAAATGTGTGAGGGTTTTTTTAAGGGATACAAAAGTGTGAGGATTTCTGTGTGACAGTATCAGATGCACTGAAGGAAACAATTTCTGGGCGTCACACTGCTTTAACCAGGTGTGCTGTAACCTGGGAGAAATTCAGAGTGAAGGAAAACTTTGGATAGTTCAGGGCACAAGGAGGTGTTTTTTATACCTCCATCTTAAAAGCTCCCAGCTACAAAGTTGGTTTATTGGATGCACACTGCTGTGTGCTTTGCTATTAATTTAAGAAGTTCTTAACATTTGAGTTTTAAAGACAGTGAGGCATCTTCCCTTTTTACTGAGGATTTACAGGTTTCTCTGGGAATACAGCATTTCGTATAGGCTGCTTAAATTTGAGATTTAAGATTGAAATGTAAAGCTTGAAATGTAATTCCTGGGGCTAGACCACCAAAGCAGTTCTTTGTGCATGGAATTAGCATCAGTTATCCAATAATAAAATTAGAGTATGAATCTTTGCAAGCGCAAAGCATTGAAGTGATCAGAATGAGAGTTTCTGTGTCTCT
The DNA here is from genome assembly GCF_014805655.1 of Passer montanus. NCBI lineage: Eukaryota > Metazoa > Chordata > Aves > Passeriformes > Passeridae > Passer > Passer montanus. The sequence continues at coordinate 720,904 of NW_024360166.1, read as the reverse complement.
TCCCTCCTTGCCCTGGGGCTCAAAGCCCCTCTCAGCTCTGCAGACAGGACCTCCAGGTGATCCACTGCCCCCTGAATGTGAGGCAGTTAAAGCTCTGCATTGCTAATTACCTTATTCCTTAAAATCTGAGTTTCAGTTGGCTTTACCTTAACCTGTGCAGTTCTGACTCTGTGTACTCATTCAATTCTGTGCCCATTGGCCACTGGCACTTTCCCCTTCCCAGACTTTATTAAATAGTGCTGCACCTCCTGGGCTCCTGGCAAAAGAAGGGCCAGTGCAAAGTGAAGCCTTTGGAACATTATTAAGCCTTTATTCATGACAGGGTCAAGCAATAACATGTCAGGGAAGCACACAAATATTTGCACGTTCCTGTTTTGGTGTGAAGTGGGACACAATATTTAATTTGTAGCATTGTGCAATAGCAGAGCTGCAGCTGAGTGTCCAGGGAGTTTTTGTAAAGCCTTTCATGCAGGGTTTCATAATGCTGTGAAAAGGTTTTTGTGTGGCTTAACCTTGGCATGGAAATGGCCTCAGTGTCTAATGCATTTTGAATTAAATTTTTTAAAATGTTCTCAAGTTACCCATTTTTCTCTTAAGCACTTAAAATTCAGTTTATTTAGCTAGAGTAGTTCTTAAACTCCCCCACATAATAACCTCTAAACCAGAGATTTTTAGCTTATAATTTGTGGACATCTACAGCTGTAGATTCATTAAAAACATTATACTCAGCTTTGTACACCTGATCTGAACATCTCAGGAGAGGAGTTTGCTGTGTTTTTTATCAATGACTTTTATGAAGTTATGTGAGCAAAAAATGACCTTTTTTTATCAGGCCTGTATGTTTAAAACTATTTTTGAGCTTTAATCAACACCTGCAGAAATACCTTGAATTTTGCTGGTTCAGTGTTGCAGAACCACCATGAAGATATTGTCCTAAATAGGAACAAAGAATGAAACAGATTGGAAAGGGAGTTTCTTGAATTATACACTCATTTTTGAAAAACAGACCTATAAAAGTGTGTATCTTCAATCAGTGGGTTTTGACAGTACGTCCCATCTTTTTTGAAAATACGAAACCCTCTTCTTTTTGGTGTCTTCTTGAAGTTAAGGTAGTTTCCCTGTTGTCACTGGCTGACTGTCTTAGAAGTGTCCTGGGAACTAAATTTCCAGTGTTGGTGTGAGGACATGTCAAATTTAAGTAGTGCAAAGTAATGACAGACATAGCAGAGTAATTATTTTATAGCTAAATCCCATTTCCCTAAGCATTAAATGAACTTGTAAAAACTTTTAGTAATTGAAAACTATGGGTTTCTTTTGCTGTTAATGAAAGAATAATACAATATAACATAGATATGGCTATTTTTACCCCTGTCCATAAGACATGCTCCCACTCTTGCCAAGTGCATAGCACAGGACGTCCCTGTGGAATCAGCACCTTCCTGCTGGGCAAGAGAGGGAATTTCAATGTGTTTTGGTGCTGCTAGGGCCATTCTTGTGCTGGTTTTGCTGTAATTTCTCTCCTTGGCGTGGAGATGAAAATATGAGTCTTCCTTTTGTTTTATTTATAAGATATGAAACAAAGAAAAGTTTTTTACCCTTTAGGTGCTCTGGGCTCTCTCCCCCTCCTCGATCCTGGCACAAACTGCTTTCCATGAGGCTTCACCTCCAGTTATTCCACTTTCAGCTTTGAACTGTGTGGGGCTTTTCTTTCAAAGTTTTGGTGTCCATTGTGACTAAATTGGAAGCCTGTGTGGAAAATAGTGAAAGCTCAGTCTGAGCCAAATATTGCAGCTGGGTTTGTGCACTGCTTGGTGCTGAGGAATTGAATCCTTTTCCCTAACTTTATCGGGTGTATGTACTGCTCTGTCCTTAAAAGGAATTGGGAAATAATATTGGGGAGCTACAGAAGTTTTGGGGAGTCTGTCTGCATCACATTTCTTCAGCTTCAGAAAAGAAACAAAAGGGCTCTCCAGATTTTTCCTAACTTCTCATGTCAGCAGTGGGGAATTTGGTAGTTAAGCTCGGGTAGCAGAAGAGTAGTAAATGTAGCCAGGGGATGATTCGGCTTTAGGATATCTTCAACTATAATTCCAACATTTTTCCACAGGTCATTAGGATTCCTTGATTAAGCAGAGCTTGGTCATTTGAACTTAGCTAAGCGTGGTTCCTCTCTAAAATGTGCTGCCATTGTCAGGTTGTCTGTCCCAGTGCAGAATGAAGAACCACAGTTTGTTTGAGAAAGCTGAGACAGCGGGGAGTGCCAAACCTTAATTCCCAAGGCTCCTCCAGGTGGATTCGAAAGCCTTGCACCCCAATGGCACCTCCTGTCCCCAGGGGGACTGTGCAGGGCACAGCTGGGCAGGGATTTTGGCCAGCCTAGGTTGCTGGGTGAGGCCTCTGCCCCAGAAACTCTGCTGTGGGCAGCAGTGTGGGTGAACTAAAACTCTCCTGCTGCTGGGAGTCAGTTCAAGCGTTCAGTTGGGCCCTAAAGCCACGGGGTTACAGAGGGGGAAAAGGAGCCCACACCAGAGGGATGGCTCGTCCTTGATTGCTGCACAGGATCTTCAGTGGTTATTTTACCTCTGGCCGCTAACTGTGATTAATGTAGAAATAACATAGATAAGTACCCACGTTAACATACTAATGAGTTGCCTGCCTTGAGTGATTTGTTGTGGCATCTAACTGCTTCTTCTCTTCCTTCCTTTTTGTCACCCTGCAGTGTTCTGTGCCAAGGTCTTTGTGGCTAGGCTGCTCCAACCTGGTAGAGAGCATGTGCGCACTGAGATGCCTGCAGAGCATGCCCAGTGTCAGATGTCTCCAGGTGCCTTTCTTCTTTCTTGTTGTAAATGTTATGCTGTTGAACTTGTGTTAAACTCTCAGGACTCTGTTTAATCAAATTGTTTAGTCTGCTAAATGTTTTTTGTGCATCCTTTTCTGAAATCTTCTACTTAACTGCATTGTAGGAGTGACTCTTTAAGGGCTTTCTGTGCAGTAGGGCTGGGGGGAGCTGTTGTGTTTTATTGCCTGTTTACTGACGTTGTGATATCAGTAGCATAGTTCTGCATGTTGCCTGCTACGTTTTGCTTTCTCGTTTAACTTAAAAATAACATAATGAGCTTTGCCGTTTCTCTTAAATTGCAATGAACTGACCAGCCTGTGATATTTGTGTGATTTTAATTTAGAAAGGATAAGCATTTTATTTGCTCCTAAGCGTGGCCCTGGGTGTAGCCTTATCTTAGTCTTTGCACGTGTTTGAGCGCAGAATAGTGAGCATGGAGTCCTGGGGTCTTTGGGTTGCCCTGTTAACTCAGTTTTTTTACCTTTTAAGAAGTGAAGAACAAGGGATGTGGGTGGGGGGTTGGTCTGCATAGAAAACCACTAAATCCGAAGTTGTCTGTTGTTTTACTTCTAGTAAGCTCTTGGAGCTAAGCCTGCATAACTTACAGATGGGGAATTGCTGCTTCATTGGTTTGGGAGGGATTGAAAATGATAGAAAGGGAGCTTTTGGGACCAGTTAACAATTTTTTCCCAGGGTATTTACCTTGGAAGGAAAATGCTGAACATGTGTAGCAACTGTGTGGCACTTCCCAACATGTTTCTAAATGTAACATTTTTTAGCAGAAAACAAGGATTATTTAACATTAGTCTGTTTGCATAAGAGTATTATTCAGTGGTTTAAGTCTTTAACGTGTATAAAATAAGTAGTTAAAAGAAATTGCTTTTTGTGAATGAATAATGAACAATAGAGTTTTGTGTCACTCCATTTGAGGTCAGCCACTGATGAACATCAGTGTCTTACCTTAGAGAGTAACCAGTTATTTCAGAACCTCTCTTCTCACCTGCAAAATGTGGCCACTTGTAATTCAGCAAATCTGAATTTCAGAACCAGAAATTCCTTCAAAATTTTTGTTAAAATAAAAATATGTTTTTCCATTTGAATGCTTTATGTTTCTAATTTTGAAGTAGTATGCAAAGAAATGACAAAAACTAATGTCCAAGACGAACTCCTAGATGGATAATTCAGTTTTATAGAAATGGACAGTCTCGTGGCCAAATCATTGCTTATAGAAGAGTGCTTACAGTCATGCCCAGGCAGAGTCTCAGAGGTTTGGTGTCTGTCTTGGCAATAATTACAAGCTACTTCTAATTTTGACAGGGTGGGATTGTTGGGGTGTCTGCAGGGCTGGAGGTTGGACTTTGATGATCCTTGTGGGTCCCTTCCAGCTCAGGATATTCCATGGTTCAGTGAAATATTGTGCCAAAATAAAGACTTTTTATTAAGGTTTGATTGTTTCTGTAGAGCTGCAACCAGAAGACGCTTTGAGACTTTTGGAAGTGTCTGTGAAGGATTATTTAGAAAAATAAAAGTTCTCTTTTTGGGTATGTGACTCAGTGATGCCTGAAGGGGAAATTGGAAGCTAAAGTGGCACCAGCTGCTTTCCCAATTTATTATTTTTGGCACTGTGACTTGCCCTTCATTGTTTCCTGAACTCTAAGCCCACGTAGAAATCAGGTGGGGCACAGGTAGCAGGAGCTCTTGGTTCTGTAGCACACATTAGTTAGGGTGAAATGATTAATAGCAAGTGCTGGAAGGGAAATACAGAAGCTCTTGGTGATTCACGGAAGTTACCTGGGATTATGTCTGTTGTGTGTGGTGTGTGTAGAGTAACCAGTGAACAGGCCAGAAAGGGGGAAGAGCAGTCTTCACTCTGGAGCCTTGGGAATCTCTTCAGGAAGCTCTTACCCAGTCCTGGGGCTTTTTCAAACCTTGAGGCTTCAGGAGTCACCTGCCATCCGCCTAGGATGAAAGGAAGAAAGCAGGGATTAGGTTTGCTCTGCCCTTCTGTGAGGTTGTTAACAACCATCAAACCTAACACAGCTGTTTAAAATCAAGCTGTAGCATTTCAGCAAATCCCCTCTGCCCATGGATGGGGGAGGTGTTGCAGTTCTCAGTCTGGGTGTGTATTCTGTGCTTTTCCTCATGCAGTAAAATACCCTCATAGTATTTGAAACCCTGCGGTTTACTGGAGAAATATTTGCCTTATGCATTCTGTGAGCTGTTAGTGAATGCAGAAGAGAAATAGGTAATTTATTTAAAAAAAAATATTCCTATTTCTGGTACTTGACGTTTCTTCTCATCTACACTGGCTTTCGGTTTAATTGATATTATTAGGAAATAAAGTCAGTGATGCTTAACACTTGTTTCTGTTGCATGGAGAAGTACATATTAAGTGCCAGTTCATAATACTTGAAACTGCTACAAGGCCTTATTTTTTACTGCTTAGTTACCTTTAATGATGTTTTTGTACATGAACACAGTACAGTAGCTCCTGTTTTTGTTTTTTTTGATATGGATTTCTCTGCAAGATTAAAACCAAAATTCTTGTTTAGGTCTTTAGAGAAACTGGTTCTGTTAACAGGTGTGTGATGCAACCCTGTGGATACAGCACCTTCCATGGCTTCATCCTTGGAGCACAGCAGGGTTTTGAGTGTGTTTTGTGGTGCTGATTTGGGAAGTGGCTCCAGCAGGGCTGCCAGGCAGAGACAGGCAGGGTTCTGGGCTCTGTGAGTAAACATCTCCAGTGTGATGTGAGCACTGCTCATTAAGCAACAGAAGATAAGAGCCCAGGCATCACTTTGAATTATTGCATAATGTAGGAGGTGATGAAATAAGTCTTGGGAAATGAATTATTAGAGAGATATAAATTAAATTAACGCAGTAACCAAATATTGCCCCACCAAGTTTCTTCCTTGTCTTTAGTTATGCTTTTCTTCCACCTCTGTTTTTTAAAAAAATAATTCTATCTCTCTTTTACAACTCCACTTAGGTGTTTTTGGGCTTATTTGCACCCTCCCAAGGTTTTTGGGGTTCTTAGAAAAGGTTCTTTTTTACACCTTTCCATCTATGCTTGAAGTTTTCAGCTTAATTGCATGCAGTGGCCTGCTCCTCTTTCCTCTGTGTTCAGACATGGGCTGTGTGGCCTGGAAGCTTTAAAAGAGTTCATTCACTGCAGGAACAAGAAGTGTCTCACTTCGCGAGCTGCCAGTGGGAGATCTCAGCTTGTTCCTCCACAGGCCAGATCTTAAAGTTCACACAGTGGCTTTTTCAGACTTGAGTCTTCCCTGACTCCTCCAAACCCATTCTCCCAAGGACTCTGGAGGCTTGGGGCAGCACCTCTGGCTTTCCTGTCCTTCATCCTTGCCTTCTGTCCAACGGGGTGTCCAGCTCCAGAGTGCTCCTGGATCTGCATTTTCCTTCTCATGGAGTCTCCATCCCGCGAGGTGGCTCTCAGTGCTCTGAGCTGGGTAGCTAACATAAATTTCTCTTCTTTCATTTTAAACACAAGTTTTGAGAAGGAAGTTTATATTTTTATTTATTGATGTTACGATTTAGCATTAACTTGCTTAAACTTCTCTTTGTTTTTCTTTACTGATTTTGAGCTTCTGTTGATGTTCCTATTCTGATATCAGAGGGAAGCACAACAACAGAAAGGGTAGTTGGAAAAACTTGTAGTTGAAAGCTAAGAATTGAACATGAAAATTACTTCATCCTCTTTTCCCAGTACAAATTCAGGCACAGACATGATGCAGTTTTCTTAAAACCACAGAGTGCTGGAGATGGGCTCTACTCAAACCTTCTCCTCCAGAGCATGAAATCACAAATGGGAGATGATGAGTAGCCTGTCGCTCTGGAGCCTGCATCCCTTTGGAAATGTTATTCTCTGCAGCTGTTGAAATGAGTTGTCATAACCAGACAACTGCTTTGCTGCTTCTGTTGGGTCTGAAGTCATTTACAAATACCTCTTTGACATGTTTTCTGGTATTTTGCCTCAAAACAGTGGAACTGTTACCATTTCTTTTTGGAACAAGTCCAGCAGTTCCATTAAAAAGAAATACATATTTGATTCCTTTTCTTTAAAGGAACAGAATGTTCTCTCCAATGTCTGAAATATTTGTGCTTGTTCCCTATGTTTAAACAGACTTTTCAGAGACATAGAGCTTTCAAACCAAGGCCAGCAGTGTAGAAGCAATTAAAACTACCCATGGTGGGTCTGGGGGCAGTGTGGGCAGAGGATGGCCTGGATTCCCCAGTCCCTAAATCTGAGGTAAAAATGGCCAGTTTTCCTTCTGGTAATCAGCAGCGGTGCTTTCCAGTGTGGTTCCTTCTGGCTGGAATCTCCTCTCAGTGAAAAGTAACACCAGTTTGGGGTTTGTTTTCAGCAGTTTCTTGTAATAACTTTTCTTTTTTAGTTCTCAGTGTGGGTGTCACAGATTTTGAGGCCTGATCCAACAGCTCGGTTTGGTGGCAGTTGCACATACTGCAGGCATTTGCAAAGGGTTGCATTTTATTCCCCCTGGTGCTTCAGTGCTTGGCCATTCTTGTCGTCTCCACCATATCCCAGCCTGTTTCCTGTGGAGAGCTTGAACTGGGATGAGCACTCTGGATGCAGTCTGGAAATCCGTTACAGTCACAGCAGCTTCTTGTGGTGCTTCCAGGTGGTGTGGCCAGCCACTGCTTGGTGCTGGATCCAGACACCTGCCCAGGAGAATGGGGAAATGTGAAATGCAGGGATGACTTTTTCCAAGCATGATTTATTCTCCAAAGGGAAGGGTTCTCATAAGCATTTCTCTGGTGTCCTTCATGTACCTGAGTGCTTTTGGGCTTTATGACTTCAGTTTTTAACTGAGCCTGTTCATTCTTGGGGGCAAGAAGGGACCTTCTCTGTCTTGGGTCAGTTCCTAGTGTTTGTTTGGAAATGGAAGTGAGTTATTTACTGGAGTGAATCCCAGGACTGAGCTCTGAGCCAGAGCTCTGCTGTTTCCTTTCCTCAGCTGAGGAGCAGAAATGTGTCCCTGATGTGTGAGAACCAGCAAAATGGAGTAAATATCTGTGAGTTTTGGTTCCTGATTTTCCTGGGACATGACGTGCATCTGTCGCTTGGAGCTGGCTCCTGCTGAGGATTCCAGCTGTATTCCCTGTGATCAGCAAAAGGGGGGTGTGGATTCCAGCTGTATTCCCTGTGGTCAGCAAGAGGGGGGAGCAGCCTGTGAAACCTCGTGGCGCATTGGGGTCGCCTGTGGTGGCCTCCTCTGGCTGGCACCATTTGGGTGCTGCCAAGCACTGACCTTTCTGCTTCTGGGAAAAGAGTTTTGCTGCTACAAACAACCTGATACACATGAGTACTTTTTTTGGACTTTGTTGTTTTCGGTGGTTTTTGGAGAGCATTAAAGGTCATACACTCCGTCCCCAAGCTGCCAAGTGTGCTTGAACAGAAGAGTGACCACTTTCAGGAGCCTGCTCCTCTTGGTGGGGAGTTCTGTCATCGTGGAGTTCTCTTCAGAAGTTGCCAATATTCAGAAGTCGGTAATTGACTTAACCACTGGTCTGTGAGCCAGATGAGGTGGAAGTGGTAAAATGAGTGCCTCTGAGCTAGATCACTAAGCTGCTGCTGCAGAAGAGACTTCTGAACACAGCACGTCATGGGAGCTTAGAGATCCAGTCCTTACTCCTTGGGTGACTTGCTGGCCTGCCTTTTTGTGTTTCTCTCCTGTTCCACTCAGAGATCCCAGTCTGTCCACTCCACACTGGTCAGGGTCAGTCCCTGTGGAGGCAGGTTCTTCATGGATCACCACAAGGTACTGGTCCTTGCCTTGGCAAATCCTGTGCCCGTTGATCAGAGCTGCAACAGTGAGTGCAATGTCAGACATTAATTGTGTCCCTCAGAAAGCACAACACAGTCCCACTAAGCCTGAGAGATTTCACAAGTGGTGGGCAGGAGCTGTTATTTCTGATGGCTCCTCTGAAGTGTCTGCAGAAGGGATGCTGTTAGCCACAGCCTCGTGTTGATGCTTTCTCAGTCTCCTGTGGAAGAGAGGATTTTTTTTCTCTCTCTGATCCTGTTATGGTGGAAAGAAATGTGTTAAGGAACGTGCCTTGCTCCCTGCCTGCCTTCTGGCAGTGCCATGCTCGTGCTGGGAGGGGTGGAGGAGGGAAATCTGCCCAAGGAGAGGAGGGGATGCAAGGCAATCTGTTCTGGGTGTGTGTGACAGTCCTCTTCCTTGCAGGTCTTGTCTCTTTCCCACAGAGGAATTTTCTAGGAAGCAGAAATGTATAATCAAGTATTTCTCACCAAGGTTGAAACTACATTTGTGCAGTGTCTTTGCACTGCAGACTCCTCATCAGACCCCCCTGGCAGGAGGGTGGGTTCCTTGCTCAGGGAATTCAGTGCTGTGTGAGTACCAGTGTTGATGGTTTTGCTGATACTGATGGTGCCACTCTGAGTCACCATCAAAAGGACACTTACCCTTCCAAGTGACAGACTCCTGGGTGCTTAGTAGGCTGCCCATTCCCAGCTTTCCTTGAGCCTCTTTGATTTGCATCGGATGAGTTGTTTTGTGGGCCTTCAAGACTGACATTTAATAGTCTTTACATAGATGGTTGGTTTCTTGTGATCCTTTGAAATGGTGGGAGAATCCAAATGCATCAAGGCGGGCATTGGAGTCAAGAGTAGCGCAGCTGGCTGCAGACACAGCAGGGGATTGAGCAAATTGTACCAATCCCCATCTGGCAGGGCTGGAGCGAGTGCTGCAGCAGGGAAGGAAGGAACTATAAAGTGAGTTTTTTACTCCTCTGTAATATTTCTGTGGCAAAATGGTCCCGTTTGCAAAGCCTTGCTGCAGAAAGGCTTGGCTTTGTGGTGCAGGGTGGTCTTCTGCTGCTTCCAAGTGGATTTGGGATTCCTGAGAAGTTTGAGGTGACTTTGTTGCCAGAGAACAATGCTGTAACTGATTTGTGTTGTCCTGAAGTATCTGTGAAATTCTAGTTTCAGCCTTGCTGACTCCAGAGTTGCCCTTCCCAAAGCCTTCAGACTGTGAGTCTGCTATCGGAAGCAGAGCTGGGACTCTCTGGGACTGTCCCTGGGTTCAGAAGTGAGGGCCAGCAGCTTTCCTTCTTCACTGCCATCCTGCCCAGGCCCTGGGGAAGGGATTCTGCTGGCACTGCCCGTGGGCACAGGCCTGGGGTTGGGGTGCACAAGGTGTCAGCTGGTCCTGGCTTTGGTTTGCCCTGTGCCACAGCTCTGCTCCCTCTCACACAAGAAGCTGTGCTGTGACACAAGGCACTGATTATGTGGTGTGGATTGAAAATAATCTTGCCAACCCAGGAACCTGAGATGTGGGGCAGCTGTTCCTGCTGTTCTCAGATCCTGTGCTGTAGAGTCTTACAGTGAGGTGCTTTTGTCTCCATTAACTGGATCTTGAAGTTGTAGAGAGAGAAGTGGTGCTGACCTTCCAGGTCAGGAACATTTACCATCCATTATATAAATCATGTGAAATCTAAATTATGCAATTGCACATGCCTTTGAAAAGCCAGATAAAATCAGCACTCGAGTGCAGAGTGCTTGTCTATCCCCAGGCAAGGCTGGGCTGATATTTTAAAAAAATTATTTGAGTATTTTTTTTACAACTTGTATTACTGAAGGCCTTTTTCTTTAGCTGCAGTTAGGCTGCAGCCCTTGTGGAGGTAAGATTTTCTCCACGTTCTGGGTTGCTTGGATATTAGCAGTTCCAAACCCACATTGAACTTGTGCATAAACAAAAGCTTGTGTTTCAGACAATTAGTGAGTGATTAGAGTTTCCTGAGGTGTTGTGAAGATTGATCCACTTCCGTGAGCTGCCAAGTCTGGAATACACTGCTCTACATCTCTGGAGGAAACAACTGAGCTTCCAACAGAACAGGAGTCTTTCTTGGAGTAGCTCACCGGTTCTAGGCTGCAGTTTTATTGAATTTTCATTGTGGTGGCTGCTTTTTCTGTATTTCTTTTGTGTGGAAATACCTTCTGTTTTGCAAAAGATGAATAATTGAGGGTTACTGCCGGTTTAGTATTTCAGACTGTCCAGTGGCTTTGAGTAACCTTTGTGTAGCTTTCACTGCAAAAGTTTGTATAGAAGCCTGTTCAAAACCTGCTTAAAGTTTTGCAGTGTCTGAGGCCCTTGAGTGTCCCCTCCTCTCACAGCTCTTCAAACCCCTCGTGCTGAGAGTTGTGCTTTGGGCTGGCAATTTGAGGTAACTAACTCCCTTTAGTTTGATATGGACACAGCAGGAGAGATCTGAACCTAAATTCCCTCTGGGAAACCAGGAATAACCTTTCAAGTATTTTAACTTTGCACCAGGCAGCCAAATTGCAAATGTGTAGTTAATCTTAACAGAAGCTAATTTATTTTTGATGAATTTGAACTGATCTAATTACTAGTTTAGCCTGAAATTTGCTTCCCAGATGTTACTTATCCTACCTTTAATCTGGAATACTATTAACATTTATTAATTCTGTGGGGCAGAGTGCTGTCTTCTGCCTTGTTTACCCATGAATGTAGCATAGAGAAAACCATCCAACTTCTGGAGCTTTTGGAATTTGATTTTGCCTTGTCCTGGTGTGGAGGTGTCCATACAGCCCCTGGGTTTTGGAAAGGATGCTCCATGGCCATGGCAGAGCTTGTAGGAGGGGATGGGCATGTTCTGGGCTGTGGAACAGCAGTGCTGATGGTGCAGTTGGGTGTTGCAGGGATGCATCAGCTGCTTCTGGAGTGTCTTGGCTGCTCCTGGAGCCCTGGAATTCAGCTGCTGTTCTGTGCTCAACCCTCGGTCAGATGTACTAATCTCAGCAGTCAGCACTCAAATGCAACTTTAAATAGTTTGTTTTCCTTTTACAAGTCCTATAAATGATGAGATGAGTGGATTTGAAGAGGTCTCTTTGCATCTGCTCTAAAAGGAAGAAAAGCTGTGATAATCTTAAGCCAGTGTTTTCCCTTCAAGTTTTCTTTTTTGGATGCTTTTTTATACAGGAAATAAAAGCTAAAGCGGCTCTTTACTAGACATTGAGACAGTTTCTAAGGTAGTAAATATGACTTAATGTTTTCATTATATAAAAAAAAATCCCCAAAATCCCTTGACATACCTAATCCTCCTAACTGCCTAACAAAATCCAGTTGTTTGGAGTAGCTTTTGATGCAGTTACAGGTGCAGATGTTCTGGACAAGTATGTAACATTGTGTAGTCAAAGCTTTAAAAACTTAAGCTCTGATTTTCCTTCAGAACTTTCAGTGAGTTTGCTGTGTAAGTGACATGGTTTGAAGTTTGCCCTGAGTTTTAAAAGTACAGAGGAAAAACTCTTCTACTTTGGGATGGATTAAGATTGAAAGTGCAGATTCTACCTAAATAAGTTTATGTGGAAAATGAACCATTAGTGCAAAACTACTGCTAATAATTGTAGCTGAGAATTTGTGTAACTTCTCTTAATTTAAAAATTTTAGTTGAAAAAGCAAACCAATACCTTGCTCCTGACATCTGTGTACCTTCTTACAGCCCATTTGTCAGGGCCATGGTTCTGGTTTAAACATTTTACTGTTAACAAAAGTTATTCACAGGCAGAAAGGATTTGTCTTTTGAGGTATTTGGCCTGTAGGGTAGTGAAAGCTAATTGTGAGATGTTTTAGGCAAGTGATTGCAAGTGTTATCAGTGATGTCAGTGATTAGCTTGATGACTGCTTTGATACACAATTTGAGTATTAAATTTGCTGCTCTGGCAGGAGTGGATTGGGATTCCTGCACTTGTCAGTGTCTGCCAAGGAACACTGAGTGACTGGACAGCAAAAGGCATGAACTGAGACACCTGAAAACAAACTCTAGGCTGAAGGTGGAATTAAAGCTCCTGTTGGGCTGGGCAAATTAATCCAGTTTTCCTGTGGGTGAGTCTCAGGTGAGGCTTTGCAGGGAGCCTTGCTGGCTCCTCTTATTGCTGGCTGCTCTTGCACAAGTTGGGAGATTATTATTATTATTATTATTATTATTATCATTATCATTATCATTATCATTATTATTATTATTATTACTGTTGTTAAATTTCCCCCTGGCTGAGCATGTGGGCACCTTAGCCCCCAGCCCTGGCCTGGCTGAAGTGCCAATTGCTTTTGCTATTTCTCCTGCATCAGTGGTGCTCTCTGTCAGAAGGGCAGGTGGACAGAGAGTGGTTTTTCTGTGTTTGGGCTCTGGTTTTCCATCCAGCATGAGGGTTTGCACCATGTGCGAGTTTTGCAGGCCGTGCTTTGGTGCTGGAGTGGTGCAGGATGAGTCATCAAATTGCTACAATTACACAATTCCCTGCTCATTGTCCTTGTAAATACAACCTGTTTGTATAGGATGGGTACAGGCAGGTTTGGGTTACTGACTCTTTACTCCAGACACTCAGAACATTAAGTGAGTTTAGGGTGTCTTTGAAACAGTTCTGTAAGGAAGGTGTTGTTAATGTGATCCTGCAGTGCCTGTTGAGGTAAGGATGTCCTTAAGAACTAACCAGTTACTACATATTTAAAACCAAACCAAACCCCCACTGGATGTCTCTTGGGACTGCAGTAATTACATTGTTTTTCTGGTGACATCAGCTTGCTGCATGGAAATGGAAGCATGCTGGAAAATAGCTGTGAACTTGGACAGAAGTGCAATTGTTTTGTTTCTTATGACAACCTACGTTGAACTAACAGTCAGTCAGTGAATATTTTTGATGTAAATCTTTCTGAGAACATGTAATACATTATTTCAGAAGTTGTAAAAGCCCCAGAGTGATTTTTGCTGTTACAATTCTCCATCATCTTCACAGGCTGGGGTAAGGATTGAATTCCTGCCCTGCCAGGCAGGCTCAGGCTGCAGTTTGGGCACACAGGTGCCTGTAAAAGGATGTGCCATCACCAAAGGCTCACTGGTGCAGTGAGTCCTTGGAGTCCTTGCTTAGTGTTTCATGGAATTGGATCAGAAAAGTAATCCTGAGCGCCTGAGCATTTTCATGTGTAATTTCAGTTTCAAAACAAGTTATGTGCTGTGACTCTGGGCACTGCCCATGCTGACCTGACTTCTGAGGGACCCCAGGGTGATCAGAGGGATGGAGCAATTCTCCCATGAGGAAAGGCTGAGGAAACTGGGATTGTTCAGTCTGGAGAAGAGAAGGCTCCGAGGAGATTTAATTCTGGCCTTCCAGGAGCTGAAGGGAGAGTGACTAGAAATATGGAGAGAGATTATTTACATGATTTTATTAGTTTTATGTGAAGTCAGACATACTGAATACTCAGAGATACACAGGTTTATGTATTTTTTTTTAAATATCTATACGCAGAGATCAGCAAGTTAGTTTGTAATGAGTTTAAGGTGAGGACTGATACTCTTGAAACAAAATTAATGTAGTGGTACTAATTGCCAATCATCAAAGCATTGGTGGTTAAGCAGAGTGATCTGCTTAGTGACTGCTTGTAGTCTTTGGAGCCTGCAAAAATAACTGTTCTGGAACATTTAGGTGAGGAATGGCTTGAGATTTTCCTTCTCTGAGCAGCAGCGAGAGCTGGCAGTTCTAGTTTTGGGAAACATTGCTCTGACCAAAACTTTGCAAAGCAAACCCTTGAGAGGTGTCAAACTGGGGTATGGAAGAGCATTAAGGATGTTCCAAAAGCTTACCATCTATAACTTGTGGCTATAACTTGTGGTCAAACTTTAGTTTGTAGCAGCTTGAAACACAAACTGAGGAACTGTGATGCTGAATTCAGCATGTCTTCCTTTAAACTTTCTGGTGGTTAGTCAGAGGCCAAATAAAAACCGATGCCCTATTTTCAGTTATGAGGGGTTTTTTTCTAATTTTGCCTTCAGCTGTTGGCTCTTGGTAGACTCTTTAAGTATTTTAAGTATATTTTTGTCTGAACTTCCAGCAATAGCTGCACTAAAATAAAACCTGGCAACTGGGAGATCAGCAAGCTAGGTAAGAATTGAAGCATGTTCAGCCTAATTCGTGCAGGTCCTCAGTGCCTGCATAAATAGTTTAGTTTAAGCTGAAACAAGCAGTTACTAATACAGACATCAAATACAGATATGGCCATGGTCAGCAGAATGAACCTTCATGTTTGTGGACAACCAGCTGTCCCTGGGGCCAAGGAGGCCAGTGGAACTTGGGACATCTGGATCTTTGCATTTCTTCACAGACAGATCTTGAGGAGCATGAGAAGGAAGGGATTTGGTCCTTCCAGTGAGAGAGGTTCATTCCCATCTTGTGCAGTCTAGGTTAGGGGTTCTCCAAATTAATTTCATATTTGTGCTTCAGGACATTTTTACTAAGAGCCTCTCCATAGTTAGAAGAGGAAAATCCCCTCTTATCCCTGATTAAGTATCAAGATATCGTTAATAAGCATAGTTTTCCAGGTTCCTGGGTTAGCAAATGCTGTCCATTTTCTCCCCATGGAGAGGCTCACTTCCCTTTGGAAATGCTCTGAAGCCTTTGGCAGTTTCTGGCTCTATTAAAAGCAGGAAGCCATGAGGGGCATGTGCTCATCACTTTTAGCTGGTGCAGATGGCAGCCCAGCTTCCTCCCTTGCTGCTGGCTCCAGCTGTCCCAGAGGGTGGCAGATTCCTCACTTGCCCTGGGAAGTGTGTGCTAGGACCTCCAGCAGTCTCTGTGTGGCAGAGCTGGGTTCAGGAGGGGATTGAAGCTCCAGTGCTGTCTACTCCACCTGCAGAGTTTGACTCTGAGGTATCTATCCAAGTATGTATTAATTATTTTGTGTTGGTTCTTCAGCTTCTTCAGAGTCAGATGTGGTTTGCTAAAGGACATCAGAACCTGTTTAGCTGAATTGTTTTAATTGGTTTCGCTTATTTTGTAACTTTAACTGAAATTTCCTGATGGTTTTTTCCAGAGAGTGGGAATCTTGTGAAAAGTTAGACTGTTGAAGACTTGGCTGGGTCTTTAACTGAGATGGGAATTACTGGTGCAGATTCAAGGGCACTGAGACATAGAAGTTCTTACTTCCTTTCCCTTTCATTAAATCTCAAACATAAGACTCTCTTCTTTTTTTCAAGGCAACATAGCTGTTGTCTTGTTTTGTCCATCCATCCTCAGTATCCTGTGAATCCTTTGTCAGGGAAAGCTTTATTATCACCAGAGAAACTTAGCAGTGTTGTGAGCCTTGGTCAGTGCTGAAACTCACGTGTCCTGCCCCAGTTCCCAGGATTTCCTGCTGTCGCTTCCATAATTGCTCTCCCGATACTGGAGCTCACAGTGGCTGCAGAACAAAGCTGCTCCGGGCTGTTCCCCTGCCCAGGCAATTTAGTGACTCAGGGCACTCCCAGAGCCCATGCAGCCCAGGCTAAAAGCAGCCTGCTGGAAATCTGGAGCAGCCTGTGCAGGTTTGGTGGATTTCTGCTGGAAAAGGTGCAGCTTTTCCTGCACCTGCTGAGGGAGGGGAGCCTTGCAGTGCCACTAGCCTGCAGGAAAACATGGAGTGCTTTTGCCCCTCACAACCTCACGTCTGTAAAACTGCTGTACTTGAGACATCAGCTGCTGCCTGGTATCCAAGGATCTTAATTGAAACTGTGATTTATGGAGTTTTAGAATACCTACAATATCTTTGCCTTTGGGGATCTTTCATAGTTCTATTTCGGAAGCTTTTCATAATCTCCAAAGGGAATTATCTCAATGTAATTAGGCTTGTCAGAACCTCTTTCTCTCCAAGTAACTTGTGAAGCTGTTTTTGCCACTGTTTTCTGCACCCCATAGAAATCCCATAAACTTGAGGTATTGTGGAACAAGAAAGACTAAGGAAAGTCTCAAGTGTCTGTGGGACTAAGCAAGGAATGTGGGATACAAATCTCCAGGAAATGAGCTTTTAAACTTGCCCAGCTTGTGGAGCAATATGTGAATTTTACTGCCATTTCTGGTTACAGTCAGTGGAAATGGAGGCTGGGGCTTTGCTCAGTGCAACTCAATTCAGTCGAGTTTTAACAACTGTGAGGCAGCAACAAAACATCCCAGCTTGGACCCATTGTTATCTCTTGGCTGTGGCTGCCGTTCCCAGTAGGGATGGAGAGCACTTACTCCAGGCTGACTAATTAAGGAATGACAGCTGGTTGGAAATAATCATTCCACTTTTGCAAGAGCCATGAGCAACTTCACAAGAATTCCTGGAAAAAATGAACCTATAAACAAGATGAATATTTAGAAGCTCTGCTTGCACTGTGAGAAGCTGCAAGGCTCTTGTGGGGATCGGAATCATGCCTGGAGATTGTCTGCAAGGGCAGCTCGGCCTTGCTGGGATCACTGGGATGAGATGTCAGTGCATCCAGCGGGCCGTGCAGTTGTTCAGCAGCAGAGCTGCAGGGAATTGGGGTGAATTCTGTGGTGATACCTCTTCAAAGCCACCTGGGAATCTGGCTGTATGTGGAGGTGGGTGGGGTGAGCAAGAGGTGCTGCTGAGGGAAGGGAAGAGCTGGACCTGGAGATGCCTATCAGTGTTCTTGCACAAGGGCTGGAGCCCAGGAGTCAGGACTGGTGACACCAGCTGTCAGGAATTCTGAAATCCTTCTTCTGCCACCTCCATTCTGCTGGGAATGGTCAGGACAGATCAGAACTGTCTAATTGCTTCTTCCAGCCAACAGGGCAGGATCCACCCATCACCTCCTCATCTCCAGTTAGTAGGCTTAAGAGCTGGAGACAGAGATTGGAGTCTGAATTGGGATGTGTGTGATGGGGGGAATGACCCCAAAATGAAGTGTTTTAAGAGAGAAGCAGAGCAAGTTTATTAGGAAGAGAAGATACAATAGAGAAAACAAAATATGTATTTGGGAGCAGAAAGGGAATGGATGAAGGATTTAAAAGCTCTAAAATACAGCAAGAAAGTGTAGAATGAGGGTGGCAAAAGAGAGAACAGAAGAAGCTGTAGTAGTAGATGCCATTAAATAAATGCATCTGTCAACTTTCTGGTGAAATATCTGAATACAGTGTTCATTTCCAGCCTAAAAAACAAGCTGTGTTATGTGCCCCCACAGTCATGGCTCAGATGGTGACAGGACATGGGAGTGTATCTGGGCAGCAGTGCCTTTGGAGTCTCCATCCCTGGAGGTGTCCAAGGAGCAGCTGGAGGTGGCACTCAGTGCGCTGGGCTGGGGACAAGATGGGCATGGGGCACATCCTTGTGGTCTTTTCCAGCCTTAATGATTCTGTGGTCCTGTGAGATTCCAAGGTTGTAGCCTCTTCCCAAAGCCTGCTGCCCACTTCTTCCCCTGGGCAGCAATGGAGGCACAGTGGAATTCAGTAGGGGCACAGCACAGAAGGAAGTTCACTCTACAATCTACTGGTGTGGAAGTCTGATGGTTTTGGTGACATTTGTGTCCCCGCACTCTGTGTCACAGTGCTGCTGTGCTGTAATTTTATTGGTGTTCCTAGAATGACATCATGCTTAGGAGGCAGTTCTTAGTCTCCATCCCTGGGAAAGCTGGCAAAGATCTGAGGTATTTTCTGATAAAGGGAGAAAGGCAATGGCAAAGTCCCACCATAGCCTGCTGAAGGAAAGTTAGGGGGGATAGATGAATAAAATATGGGATTTCTGCTGAATTTGCTGACTCAAGCCACCTGTTTGATATTCTCAATGTTCCTTGCTCATAGCTCTCGGGATCCACGGGTTTATTTAGCCTTCAGCTGCCAAAGGACATGAGATGTTCCTTACTCGTTTAAGGACACACTAATTGGATGCACAGTTAACAACATATAATCGCTCTAATGAGTGTTTTCACATATTCATATTGAAATAAAATGAAATCAAAGACACTTTGCATAGTTCCCTGGTGGCATGTTTGCTGTGTAGAATGGTGTAACTGGTGTGGGCTGACTGGGTCCCAGTCAGTGACGGGGAGCTGTGTGTTCCCTGCTGGGGAAGAGCAATCCTTGCACTGGTTTGTGCCCCAGTGAGAGGGTCTGGTTAGGAGGTGTAAATAACTGGGATGGCCCTGCTACAGAGACTACAGCTTCAAAAACCATGGAAGGTGTAGCTGTCTGTTCTGTGCATGTCCAGAAACACTAAAACCCATGTTTTTATAGAGTCACTCCAAACATCTCCTGCCTTTATTCCTTTCTGGATTCCCCTCCAGCTGCCTCCTGGGCTTGTACCTGTCATTGTCGTGTGTCATGACCAGGTGGTTGAATCTTTCCATTACCTGTGGCCACAGTTTTTATCCTGTCATCCAAAGCCCACGTGCCACATGTTTTGTTTTCCACACCTTCAGAGATGGCTCAGGTTAAGCTTGAGCCAAGGCAGCTGGGCAGGGAAGGGAGGGTTGCTATAAGCAGGACACTGTTCATTTTCCAGGTTCTCTTCAGTTTGTGCAACACATCCTTATGGAAGAAAGAGAAGGGGATGAATTCTTTTGAGATGGAATTGTGTTTTGAGTGGGGGTGGATGTAGTTTCTAAGGAGTTATCCATAATCCAAGATGGCAGGAGTAAGGGAATTGTGTGATTTACTCCATTGTATGTTTTACCTGAGCTCCTTGTTCCTGTTGAGACAGAAGGGAAGAAGGCTGAAATAGATACAGACGGTGTTTGAGGACACTCAGTTTGTCCTGCTAACTCCCAGCCAGTCCCCTGGGCACAAGGATGGGGAGGGCAGGGCTGGGGGAAGCTGGAACTGCCTGGGAATGAGGGATTTGGGAGCAGGGAGGAGGAGATGGTGGGTGTGTCATGGACAGCAAAAGGGAGCAGCTCATCAGCAGCAGGGGCAGAAAGGAGGGAACTACTTTGGGAGACAAAGGTGAGCTCAGAGAAGCATCTGCAGCTGAAGGTTTATAGAAATGCTTCCATCTTTTGTTGATGAAGGAAAGAGAGGGTAGTGAGAGTAAGGAGCAATTCTGATGTGGGGAGAGCACTGCAATAAAGGCAGGGGTGACTGCCAAGGGTTGTAGACCCAGCCTGGGCAGCGAATTGCAGAGAATGATCCCTTTTCCTAGAGCTGGGAAAAAAGCATATTCTCTTGCATGTAAGTAGTGTATAGTGACTTTCTTTTTTTTTTTTTTTGCCTAGCTGTATGCAATTTAACTTTGGCAGAAAGTGCTGGTTGAATACATTGACAGGTTTAATTGCTTTGGCTTGAGTAGGATGAAAGTGAATTTATTTCCCAGTGAGAAAAGCGTTGAAAGGCTGCATGAAAACCTGTCAAAGGAAATTGAAGCGGGGTTGGGGAGTTATCTTTACAGTAAATGGAATTGATAAACATGTCAGTTAAAAGGGGAATTTATTTATGATACTCAGGTTTTGTGGCCAAAAGTCTTTGAGAATTCCGTTCACTGGGAAAATGAATTTTATCTGTTCAATTGATTTACTTTTTCGTTATGCTTGTAGAGCAAGAAATTGTCAAAGAGTAAAAAGCTGAAGTAATATTTGTTCTTTTTTTCCAGAACACATCAGTAATGGAGGATCAGAATGAAGATGAGTCTCCAAAGAAAAATACCTTGTGGCAGGTAGGACTAACATGAATGTAGAATGAGAGGTTCCAGGACTTTGTATGTTCCTGCTTTTGAGAAATGTCTGAATCTTGGGTCTCCATAATTATCCTTGGATGTCATTGGCTGTATCCTCCTAAAATTAGCTCAGCCTTCGAGTGAAGGATGATGCCAGTGGATAATCCTCAAGAAATTACCAGTTTTGCTCAGATTTTATGGTTTGTGCTGACCTTGGAAGGACAATGCTCTATCAAAGCATCCTTGGGAATAAATTTATATTTCTGAGCATGTGACTGTTGTTTAAAAAGAGAAGTTCAACACGACAAGGACTCACAACCCATTTGGTTTGAAGAAGTTTGGGAATATTTTGGAGCTGTCAGTTGCTCCCCAGCAGCCCCTTGGCTCCTGAGGGGCTCAGAGGAGCTGGCATCACTTTGGGGCTGTGCTCAGTAATTAGCAGTGGCTCCTGCTGGGGTGTTCTGGGCCATCCTGATGTGGAGCTGAAGCTCCTAGGATTTTAATGAGGTGTTCATGTGCATGTCCCAAACATTGACAAGAGATGTTCTGCAAAAACAAACCAAACCCTTGATTCTGAGTTTTTATTTGTGGACAACCAGTGCAACACTGACATGAGGGTCTCGAATTCTTATTTTAACCACCAAAATCTGAGCAAAACATTTGTGGAGACAAACTGCAATGTGCCCAGAAACCACTGCTTTGAGCTGGGAAAGGTAGTTCTAAAAGCAATTGCATCCCTTGGAGTTTAAGTAGTAAGAGGTGTAAGGGAAGAATTCAAGACTTTCAGTGTAAGTAGTAATTTAGGAGCAAAGGCTATGAAACACTTTGAAAAGTCTTTGAAATTCATCTGATGTAACTCATTTCTTGAAGAATGTGTTTTAAAATTAGTTTTGATGATTTCTTTGCATCTTCTTACATGTTCTTCCTTGAGAGAGATTTTCTTAAGCTGTTCCTGTAGCTTATCTATAAATACCAATATTTAAATATACATTAACATATAAATAATGTTCCTTTTCCAACCCCAGATAAGTAATGGAACTTCATCTGTGATTGTCTCAAGAAAAAGACCATCGGAAGGAAACTACGAAAAGGAAAAGGACTTGTGTATAAAATATTTTGACCAGTGGTCTGAATCAGATCAAGTGGAATTTGTGGAACACCTCATTTCCCGAATGTGTCACTATCAGCATGGACATATTAACTCCTACCTGAAGCCCATGTTACAGCGGGACTTCATCACTGCGCTGCCAGGTAAATCCGGGCCGGGGCACGGCACTGCCCTGGGCTGTGCAGCCCCTGGGAACATCCTCTGCCTTCCCACTGTCCTCAGCCAGTGCTGCTTCCTGCTGCAGAGAAGGGCAGCAAGGTGGCTGAATGCCTTCTGTGATTAATTGAGTTGGCCACTGGATGCCAGTGTTGTTCCATGTTAAAATAGTCAGACTGGTGTATGCCAAAGAATTTGTGCTGGAATTGGAACTGAGTTGTCACAAAAGTTGTGCATCTGCAAGCTTTGGTCTGAACTCCGTTTTCATACAGAAAATGCTACTGCAGAGGTATTTTAGTTTAGGAACTCTTGCATTTTAATGTTGTTCTGAGTTTCTCCTTAGATGAGTGCATCTGGTTTGTCTACTCTTGTTGCTGAACTGAGAGCAAAAACACTTTTGGATTTTTATTGTATTGCCCAGCCCTGACTCGTCCTTTCAGTTACTCGCAACCTCTTCTGACACCCACAAGTGTCAGCCTGTGTTGATATGTTCAGATATGAAATCTGTTTTTACACTTGCTTTATGAATTTTTTCACAAAAATGCAGAGCAGCAATAGAGGATATATAGAATTTCTAGATTGTAATCTACTGGTAAAGTTGTATTTATTTTTCGATAAGTTTTTGGAAGAAATTGTATCTCTGGAATCTTGCTGCTAAGGGCAGTGATTCATATGATTCATTGGAAAGGGAAAAGTGTGGACATTGTTTGCAGAGTGGGAATTCAGCCTGGGTAAGTGGTCAGTGTGTTCTGTGTGCCCCTGGCAGCCCACTGGCACAGCTTCGCCCTGAAGTGTGTGAGCACCTGTGGTGGTATCCCAGCAATGCCAGGACAGTTCTGAACACTGAGGGTGGAGGAGGCCATGCAAAGCCTAAAAGCTAAATCCTAAAAATCCAAATCAGCTGCTCCTCCTAGGACTGACTCTCCAGACCCTTCATGTGCAAGTCTGATCTTCAATTAAAATTTTATTTTGTTTGCTTTTATGCCTCAGGACTGATACAAAGTTATACAGATCTTTCATGTTACATATTTCTGCCCTAGAAAATTTTGGGAGCTTTGTGAGGTGACACTTGTTTACACCACATTTGTGTATACCAAAATACATCTTTACAACTTCTGTTGCTTATCCCCAATGTAAATACTGGGAATTGTTCCCATATTCAGCCTTCCTTGAAGGTGCTGTGGTGTGTGAAGAACATCTGTCTAAACTTACCCAGGAGCTTAATCCCAGCTGATTGAAATCAATGCTGTGCTGGGCTGCAGTCACATTAAAGGAGAACTGGAGTACCACTCTCAGGCACATGGAGGGATTTCTGGGGTCATTCTGTGCAGGGCCAGGAATTGATGATCCTTGTGGGTCCTTTCCAACTCAGGATATTCAATGATGAAGATTGAAATCAATGCTGTGCTGGGCTGCAGTCACATTAAAGGAGAACTGGAGTACCACTCTCAGGCACATGGAGGGATTTCTGGGGTCATTCTGTGCAGGGCCAGGAATTGATGATCCTTGTGGGTCCCTTCCAACTCAGGATATTCAATGATGCCTTTTTAAAAGATGGCTTTCCTTGTCTTGAAGAAGTCACATTCTTTTGTTGTAAATAGGAGTAGTTTTTGCTCACTGTCCTGACCAATTTTACACTTGTGAGAATGTAGAAAAAATGGAAGAAGAGTTGATGGAATCTGGCTTCCTTGTTTTCAGTGACAGAGTGGTAACTGTTGCATATTTCCTGATCTAAGTGACTGTTTTGTATCTAATGTTGATCACATTTAGAGAGTTGACATCCCACATTTGGGTTTCATTTTCATACAAAGTGATATTTATACACAGACCTTTGAAATCCCTGTGAATTTTAATTGTTTGAATTTATTATTGAAATTCAACCAAACCTTCAGCTGCTCCCTCTAATTGACACCAGCTCTTTTTTCACCATTTTCTGTTAAATTGTAAAGACTCTGTAGAGGCATAAGGCTGGGTGTCATATTTTCCTTTGAAAAGTCTACCAGTAGATGTCAAATTCATTTTACTTCGGAAAATGGAAAGGCTTTAGTACCTATTTCAGAAATTTTCTAAAACAAATCCCTGTCTTTTGATGTAAAAGAGGGATATGCAGCTATTTCAGGCCTTAATCTGTCTTAAACTTAGTCCTGCATGTTGTCTGACATAAATCTATTCTTGAGATTTTTGCTGCTAGCAGAAGTTCACAGGTTTAAATTGCTACATCCAAAAGAGATGTCAACTGAAATATTTACCCTAATTAACATAATAGGATCAGGTCCAAAGCACAGACATGAAGGACAGGGCCACTAGACATACATTACAGTTACCTAAATTATGTAGAATAAATCAATAAATGAGTAAGACTCACATGTATTAGTTTCTGCTGCTGTTCATTTTTATGAAGGCCATGTGAAATTCAGTGTGCAGTGGAGGACTGTATGAATATACTCTCTTCATGCTCTAAAAAAACCCAGTTCCTTTGATTTGTCAGGACTATTTGAAGCCTAAAGTGGGCTGTCATGAGATAAAGTGGAAAATTAAAAAGGTCGTCATCTCCTGGTTTGAACGTTTTTTTTCATGCTTGGCCAAGGAGTGTATGTTACTCATGAAAATTGAGTTATTCAACATCTCAGGTTCAGGGGAGTTTTGTGGAAAGCAAAATTGCAGGTCCTTTGAAATAAGGAACAGGCTTAGCAGTGACTTTGCCACAGGGAAGAATTTCTCTCCAATATCCCATCTAACCCTGTCCTCTGGCAGGGAAGCCGTTCCCCCTTGTCCTGACTCTCCAGTTCCTGATGCAGGGGAGCTTTCTTGTAGCCCTTTCTGACACTGGCAGGGGCTCTGAGGTTTCCACACAACCTTCCCTTCTCCAGGCTAAACATTCCCAGCACTCCCAGCCTGGTTCTGTAGGGGAGCTGCTCTAGTCCCTCTAGCAGCCCCAAGGCCTCCTCTGGACTTGCTCCAACAGTTCCATGTCCCTGTGTTGGGGACACCAGAGCTGTGATCCCTGCTCCAAGTGGGATTTCAGGAGAGCAGAGTGCAGGGGAGAATCCCCTCCCTGGGCGAGTCCATGCTGCTTTTGCTGCAGTGTTATGCTCATTCTCCCTGCAGGGCAGAAGGATGTTCCAACAGGCAGGAAAGACAAAACCTTGGTCATATTTTGGTGTCTCTGTGTGCACTCACCTGTAACTGGTGCCCCTGCCAATGGCAGTGTTCTCACATTGCTGCCGTGCCCCGAAGCTCTGGATTCTCAGTGTCTTGCAAAGCTGGTTTGGTTGTTTCTGTGCACTCACTGACTGCTCTTCATTTCTTTGTAGAGCAAGGCTTAGATCACATAGCAGAAAACATCCTTTCCTATCTCGATGCCAGATCCCTGTGTGCAGCAGAGCTGGTGTGTAAGGAGTGGCAGAGGGTGATCTCGGAGGGGATGCTGTGGAAGAAGCTCATTGAGAGGATGGTACGCACAGACCCGCTCTGGAAAGGGCTCTCGGAGAGGAGGGGTTGGTAAGTGCTGAGCTCCACTGCTGCACGGCCCCTGCACACATCCTCCCAAGGAATCTGCCCAAAAGGAGCCTTACAGTGAATGGGAATTGCCGAGCAACTGATCTCTGCTGGGGCTGGAGGCCAAAGCTGTCACTTCCCCTTTCTGCTCTGCCTTTGTCCCTGTTCTTTTGTGCTCCCATGTCTGTCACCATTTTTTCTTGCTTGAGTCTGTGCAAATTTGGAATTTCTGTATTGCGAGGAGAACTGTCAGTTCCATCAGCTTACAAAAAACAGCGCCAGCACATTTGCAGGGCTTTTTCTCAAGTGAAGTATTTCCAATTGGACTTCTTCTTTTTTGTTTGGTTGGTTCGTTGGGTTTTTTTGCATAAAGTATAAAATAGCAGCTTGGGCTGCAAAAGCCTCTCAAAGAGAAACCCTTGCTGTTTGTGGCAATGGAGATTTCCTGTCCTTCCCAAGTTTCTGGAGAGCTGTTCTGCTTCAGAAACCTGTTTGCCTGTGCTCTCTAGTGGTGTGCCTGAGCAAAGGCATGTACAGAGCAACGGGATAGCACAAGGATGAAACCTTGTAGAGCAGGAAATCAGAACTGGAAAACACTTGTTATCTTTTTAACCTTGGACATTCTAAATATTTGTTAAATTTCAAAGTCTCAAGGGTTGTAATAATGATACTAAAAATTCTCCCAGGTATTTCTGAAAATACTTGTTTGTTCTGGGCAGGCTTTGCATTCCTGTGAAATTTGGATTCTTTGTGTGGTATATTGAAAACTGTGTTCTCTTTCTTTCTAGGGATCAGTACCTGTTTAAAAACAGACCAACAGATGGGCCCCCCAATTCGTTTTACAGGTCCTTATACCCAAAGATAATCCAGGATATAGAGGTAGGTGTTCTGATCTATCCTGTGTCAGGACAGATGCTGGTGCTGATTTTGGGGTTTCAGAGGTGGTGAATGCTGGAGCAATGAATCTGTGTCACTGTTGCTCTTGAGATGATGTAAAAAACACCCTTAGCAGCTCCCTGGCACAGCAGGTGTGTTGGTTTAGGTGTTAACAGCATCCTTTTTGCATTTAAAGAGTTTTGGAACCCTTCTGAGACTATGGATTTTAATAAAATAGCAGGTTTAGGACACACTACTCCGAGATAATTCCCTGTATTGCTGAATGTTCAGTATATTGGTGATACACTCACTCAGAAAGGTGATCTGAGGTTGATGCCTTAAACAACAATTATTTAAAATGTAACTTATCGCTTCTAAAGCAGTTGCTGACTGCTGCAAATACAGCTTTGGTCCTCATAGGGGATTTTTCCTCTCAACTGGTTTGATGGGAGCAATCATCAGTCCTCTAGTGATGAATCCACAGGGCCATCAGTGGTAAAGAAGTTTCAGATATAAAATTTTGCTTATCTTGTTTTGAGATTTACAGAGCTGGGCTTGCCTTGGCAGTTTTGAAATGTTTCTGATAAATCAGGATCATCCCAGTGTTCTGCCAGCAGGAGAAAATGCATCTTACTCTGTTCACCACAAAGCTCTGAAGTTACACCACAGACTATCATGGATTTATTTCAGGATGGGAAAATATTGGTCTGAAATTCATTAGTGGGGAAATGTGTTTTGATGTTGAAGACAGATGTGAACTAATGGAATCACTGTGTGGAATGGCAGGCAAATGACAATTTGTGCTTCTTGGCACTCAGGAAACAAAATTATCCTCAACTCTGAACCCAGCTGTAAAATGCTTCTGCTGGAAGCCATAATGTATTTTCCAAATACCTTTTTATAAACCTTGATACATCATTTATAGACATTTAAAGAGTTGAGCATGAAATACACCTTAGGCAAAATATGACCAAACTTGATATTTACCTGTGAGCTGAATGATCCACTTAGTTACGGGAGGGGAGATGTATTTTCCCTGTAGGGAATGAGAGTGATGCTGCAATGATAAGCCTGTGGGATTAAGAGCTTTTAGTGTGATATTTTCTTGATTTCTGCACAATTCTGGCCTAGTTCTGTAAAGAAAATGGGCAAAAAGCAGCATGAAACCGTTTGCATAGAACACTAAAACAGTTTGGCATTACTGTAACTCGCACTTTGAATGCTATTCTTCTGAAACTCATTTGTATAAGTGGAACATTTGTGTAGGCACTGTTGTTATTAGAGATGGAAGGACTCCTTGAAAGTGTTCTGAGGGCTTTTGAATTATCCCAATCGGCTCTTTAATGCTTTGGTTCTTTAGTTGCTGTAGATTTGCTTTCCAGTGCACAGAAACAAAGCTCCTGAATTTTGAATACTTCTTGCTGGGATGAAGCAAGTAGGAAAAACCCAAACCCCTTGTGCTTTTCTCATCTCCAATATCAATAATAAACATAAAAAAAAACTTTAGTCTTTGAATAGCTGAGAATGGGAAAAGAATAGGATTTTAAAATGCATTGTAGCAATGAGTGTTTCTGTCACAGCAGATTTTCCCCTGCTTGCCTATTCCCTCAAGCCCTCTGAAATATTCCTGTTTGCCAGGTCTCTGACCTGAAGTGGGGTTGGTGTTTTTGCTGGTAGTCAAGGGCCCAATAATTCTTCTACTTCCAAAAATAAATCACCCTTTAAAGTACTTTTCAGAAATTGCTTCCCTAAAGGGCTGTCAAAAGAAGCTTTTAACACTGTTTAAAATGCAGAGAGTGAGTACCAATAACAACCAAACCTAGCTTTAAAATTAACTTTTTCCTCCTCTTCCTGTTTTTATTGCTCTTCCACAGTTTTGTACTTTCTCCATTCTTCCATGTTTCACAGCAATGTGTAGAAGCTCTGATTTAAGACGTTCATCTTAGATGTGATGAAGAATTTTTTGTCTCTGAATACCAAAATGTTTTTTCTTCAAATATTTGCCTGGATCTTTAATTAAAGGTCTTCCTGTTTCTGTCAGAGGGTCAGAGTTTAGGGAGCCATATTAGCATTTATAGAATTATATACATGTTGCTAAAAACAAATCCAGAGGATGGGATTTTTTAAATATTATTAAATATATTTGATGTAGCACAAAAATCTTGTCATTTGGTATTTTACCACAAAGATTGACCAGATCCTGCTAGATTGTTTCCAATGGTGAGAGTTAGGAATTTATTGCAGCTGGTGCTAAATTGGGTTGTGGGCAGAGGTAAAGAATGTGCTCTCTGATGTCAGAATTTGAAAAATAATCCCAAACCTGAATTAACAATTGGAAGGAAAAATGAGGAATGATAAACAGCAAATTTTAATTCTTTCCCTTGGGCTCTGCTTGCGTTGTGTGTCAAAAGTTCATGCAAGCACAGAGTGGCGGGAGCTGAAGGTAACACAGGCAGGGCTTTGCCAGAGGGAGCTTCCCTTGCCTCTCCAGAAATGTGGTGGTGCCAGTGTCTGTTTACTTCATGCCAAACACATTTTAGGAACATAATGTCACTTCTGAAGTCGTTTGATTTCAAAAAAAAGAGGACATTTAGAGATCAGAAACCAAATTCTTGGAAAGAGATGGTTACTCTCCACCTCCACTGTGAAGCCAAATATTTAATTAGGTTTCATTTCACAAGAGGTGGTCCAGTCCCTCCAAACCTCTCCAAGTCACACGTTGAACTGCCAGGGTTTTTTAGGAGCTTTTTTTAAAGAGAAAACCTTTTTTGATCTGGGGGTTTATCCTAGAAAACTGGACTTGGTGTGAGACCTTGTTTGTGCAGGGCCCTGGCTGGAGCGGGTGGCCATTCCCATGGCGCCCTGTCCTCGGGCACAGAGCCAGCCTGGGAGGGTTAATCCTGCCCACTCCAGAACCCCAGGCCCTGGAATTTTGCCATGTTATTTGTGAAGCGTGGCCAACTATTGTGTTGTCCCCTCAGGATTAGCACAAGTATCTATTTCTGGTGATGAGTTGAGAAGACTTTATTTCATAAATGTTCTCCTTATCTTGAGGCACATGGCGAGTGCCCTCAGTTTGTTTCCATAGAGACTTGGGTCCACCTATTTAAGATGAGAAGAAAAATGTGGTTTTTTCTAAGACTTTAGAAAGATGTAGTGCCAGGCCATCAGATAAACACTCTGTGTTCTTCTGATTTCTGGAAAAGTTTTGGTTTTAGGACTGGAAGGAAACTTTTAAAGCCTTGGGACAGTTTGAAAAGGGAAAGAAGTTGGTTCTTGCCCTGAGTCCCTGCCAGCACTGGGACTTCATTGTTTATGAAGATTGCAGGGTATAATTTCTGAGGGAAATGGGTTTGTTTAGTACTACTCTTAATTATGATGCTGGAGAAATTTTATGTGCATATGTGGGGAGAATCTGGTCAGCATTATATGGCTAGAATTTTTTTCAGCCAGCCTTTGAAATCTCCATTCCACAGGCGCTTTCCAAAAAACATTTCTTAAAGATGAAGCTGGCCGAGGAGAGGGGAGGCTTTGGAGCAGGAGGGACCAAGTTCTTGTGGTGCATGGCACAGATTGCAGCCCTGGTCTGAGCAGGGCAGAACTTCCCCCTCAGCTGCCCTGGCCCCGGGCTGGGGCCCTGGCCTGGCTCCTTCGGTTCCCTTTGCCCCATGGCACTCCTGCTTGTTAACTCAGAGCAGCCCTGGAAGGGGACCTGGGGGTCATTGCTTATCAGACCCTCTTAATTTGACCATGAATGAAATATTAAGTCCTCTCTACCCTGGTGACACAAGTTTATTTATTTATGCCTTCCCTCTGCCATGGTCAGGAGGGATTTTCCTTTTTCCCTTTGAGGAAAGCGTGAGAAGAACAAAGGGTTGGATTTTCATGGCCTAATGCGTCAGAAGAGATCCCTACATACGTAACAAATGTGGATGTTCCTTTTGCTTTTTGCTGTCCCACTTGTCCTGCAGGAGAATTGTGTATTCAGAGGGAACAGAAACTTCTTGGTTTATGGGATTAAGATAAACCCACTTTACTCTGCAATAACATTCACAAGGATAAAAATGCAGTTGTTAGCCAAGGAGCTGAACACAGTGTACATTATCCAGTGGTAAAAAAACCCTGCTCCTAGTAGATTACCCTTAACACTTCCAATGTATAGTTAATGTTCCAGCTGTTAATGAAGATGAATTGCATTTTTTTTTCACTGTGCATCTTCACACCAGTGAATATATTCTGGCATGGTCAAGGCTTGGCTACACCTCTGTATCTTGGACTATTCTCTGTTTGTACTTTTCTCACTAAATGCCTTTCTTTCTTTCAATCCATTTGTGCACCACTTCAGCTGCCAAATGGCTCTCCTGCTGTGGCAAATGCTAGGGCTTTCCCTTGTATGTCCAGATTTTGTTGGTTGTGCAGCATTTGTGAGCTCCTCACTGCTGTTGCTCTGGTGAGCTTTTAGGAGAGTGTGGGAAACTGTGGGTGTGAACTCAGAGACTGTTCTCCCTTTTAGTGGGGAAACCTGAGTTCAGAGGCAGAGAAGATTTTTGAGGGCATCTGTAGAAAATGCAGCAGTGGGTTCTGGATGTCTTGGTGCAGGTTTGGAGCCATAAGTACACAAATAAACTGTGGGATTCTTCAGCCCTGACTCGCTGATGCTCTAAGAGGCGACAGACACAGTGATCTCCTCACCCCTCATACCTGCTGTCCTCCCAGCTTGGTGTATACAGTTAGGATCTCTCCTGGCAGGAAGATGCAGATGAAGACTTTCACTCCCTGCACCATGGAGCAATGACCAGAAATTCCCTGTAGCAGAAGCTTTCATGTGGTTGCCAATTCTTCATTAACCATGTTCCTCTCAGAGGGTCCTCCAGTTGCCCACCCACCCAGTCTGTTCAGTCATCCCAAATGTTATTTCTCTGGATTTGCACATCTGGTTTCACTCCACTGCCCAGGGAAGTGCTGCTGTACATTCTGTGTGTCATGGCTGCTTTCCCAGCATCCCAAGAATTAAGGCAGCGTGAGGGGATTTTACAAGTTCTCCAAAAACAGGCACTGTTTTCCCACAGTAGCCACACCGCATAATGGCTATATGGAATGACATCTCCTCACAGAACTGAACTGTGCACTTGCATGTGCCTTACTGCCCTCACAGAGGTACACAAGACTTTAGTTTCCTTTATCTGAAGCCAGCATTTTCTTACGGGGAGCAGCTGAAGTAGCTTCCTGTCGTGAGCCTGTGAGAACTGAGCCAGCTCATGTCCCCAGTGCCTGGTGAGCAAACTTCCACTGCATGCTGCTCTGTCTGGGGAGCTGTGACCAGCAGCATTTCTGATCTGGGGGGTTCCCAGTGTATTCTGGAGCTGTTGGGAGTGGCTGGCACAGGAAGTTGAAGTGTGTGGAAGTGCTCACAGAGCCTTCACAGCTCATCTGGCACATGCTTGGTGCAAGCTTAGTGCAGACCTTTCCAAGAACAGGGCTTTGGGGAAGCTCTCCCTTAAGACTATTCAGAACTGAGTATCTGAACAGAAATAGTTTCTAAAACTATTTAAATTGGCTGACTGGGATCTCTGATGCCTTATCCCCTTTGCCTCTGGTGTTACTATTACATATTTAAATCTGCTGCCTTCAGATCTATAATTATATTGGCTCCTGCTGTTGATGCCTGCAGTCCTCTCTTGTTTCTGAGGGTCAAAGGAGTTGATGAGCTGCAGTTGTGCCCTCCTAGCCCAGATGAGCTAAAGCTTGGGAATTATCTGTCCTTCCCTGCTCCAACCCTGCACTGCGTGCTGAGCAAGGAGATGAGCTGGGCTGATCTCTCCAGAGCAGTGCCAGCTTTGGGCCCAGTTCCCAGTGTGCCAATCAGCAGGGCACTGGCTGGCCAGGAAAGCTGATCCCAAACTGACACCCTCACTTTTATTGGTTTCCTCACCAAACTGGAAGGGAATGAGGGGGGTGAGTGATCTGTCAGCTGCTCCTCTAGAAGCGTCTCTTCATATTTGTGATTTAGACAAATTCCTGGGGCACATCAGGTTTGTATTAGGACTGGGTATAATTCTCTCCAAATTGCATAATGTGAGACAATTTAAGGAGCAAACAAGTGGAAGACAAAGTGGAAAGTCGGTTTTCCCTTGAAGCAGACATGCTTTCCTAGAATTGGGATGTCATGCTCCACTTCTGTCTTTACTGAGGGTTCAGTCAGTTTTAATCTTGGAGGAGCTGCAGAGGTGCCTGCTACTGCTTTGGAAGTTAGGATTGCATAATAAATATCCTTTTCCAAACAAACTGCCAGTCTGTCATCTTCTCCCCAGGTTTCCATGTAGTATTTGGGGAGAATTCCAGAGAAATAGCTAAACAGATGGCCTATTCTGATGAAAGCATCCCAGCCTGCCCAGGTGCTGCAGGTGTTGGCCTGGAGTTCTGGGCACACGTTCTCTTATGGTTGTGTTAGGATCTTCACATTTCTTTGAATCCAGCATTGATTTTCCAACAAGGACTAAAGCTGATTAAGACCTGAAAATCATGCTGGTTCTGCTATGAAATAGTTTGCAGCTTTTTACAGCATGTCAGGTCTCTCTCCTTAAAAATACCTCTTGGAATGAAAATGTTGAGAATTGCTCTTCCACAGATGTCAAGTGGGGGGAGGAAAGCAAGTTTAGGTTATTTGAAACCTTATAGTTCCTGTTGAGCTTTATTTTTATCAGGATTTTAGGTACTTTCAGGAGGGTTTCATATCTCAACACCTCTTTCCAAAGTGTGTAAGTACAATTAATGGGTGATATGGCTGGGGAAGGGAAAACCCAGGAAATCCCTGTTGGAATCAGCAGTTCTGTAATGTTGGTCACACAGGTGAGGCTAGACAAGGTATCATGTGAGCTCCTGGTCTTATCTTTGCAGCTTTTGTTGGTTGGTCACATAAATGTAGGGGGAAATGGTTCTGGAATGTATCTCTCTAATGGTTCCTTGCAAAATTTTCATTAAGACTGGTTGACCATGATTTCCTCCATAAACACAGCTTTTGTGTTTATGACAGATGTTTATGACAAATGACAGAAGTGCTAATGCTAATTCATTGTGGGTTTTGTGTCTTTATTGGGAGCAGGAGAAGAGATTTGTTTTATGTCCTTCAGCTTCAAAGATGGTGTGTGTTAAAGTGGGAAGCTGGGGGGTGTGGGACAGTCCTGGTGCAGCCTGAGGCCCAACTCCTTTTTTTTGCCCTCTGGTCAGACTATAGAATCCAACTGGAGGTGTGGGAGGCACAACTTGCAAAGGATCCAGTGCCGCTCTGAGAACAGCAAAGGGGTCTACTGTTTACAGTATGATGATGAGAAGATCATCAGTGGCCTACGAGATAACTCCATTAAGGTGAGCACTTCCCTTTGTCCTTGCCCTGGCTGTGAGTGGGGTTCTGCCCTGGAAGCAGCCTGTGCTTTTTGGTGTCTCTTCATGGGACACTGGTTGGTGAGGGTGGGATGTGTGAGCCTGGCAAAGACCTCACTGCATTCTGTTCTGGAAGCCTGGGGCACTGCTAGGGATCACATGGATTAACTACAAAGATTGCCCTGAAATCAGTGTTCCCCCAGGAGAGGGGAGAGGTGTCTGTGTGCCACTGGCCTTGGCTGTGGCTGTTTCATTGGCAGGACTTCACTTCCGTCCTCCCTGGCACTTCTTTGGGCAGAGAGGATTTGATCGACTCATGGTGCTTGGTTATTTTTCACTGTTCTCTCAAAAATTTACATCAATACTTCCTAAAGCTAAAAGGAAGGACAAGGCCCCCTGATGGGGGTCTAGGGGTCTGGTTTTCCTCCTTTCTTCGCAGCTGTGACAATGTTCAAGTCTCAGACCCATGTTCTTGATCTTGATAGGCCATTTACCCTTCTTGTTTCTAACAGATCTGGGACAAAACAAGCTTGGAATGTTTGAAAGTATTGACGGGACATACTGGCTCAGTTCTTTGTCTGCAATATGATGAAAGAGTTATTGTAACTGGATCTTCAGATTCTACAGTGAGGTGAGTGTTAAGTTCTTGTATAAAAATAATTTGAGTTTCAGGGCTGGGAATATTTTCAATAATCTCTAAATATCAGAAAACATCCCTAAGATTAATGTGATATTTTGTATTCCAGAAGCAAGATACTCATACTTGGCAAGGGATCATATTAAATAATTTTTCTTCAAAATCTATTTTGTTCTTTTAGCATTAGGAATTTTGAAGGAATATGACCTGTGGGATTCAAGGCATATCCTGAAGTTTTGGAGTGGCTGATGGCCAACCATGCAACAATTTCTTCAGTTAGGGTTTCTTTTAGTGCCCTCTGGCACGTTGCAGTTGTGACTCTTATAGCGAGAGTGTTCAGTACACGTGGAGCATTGCCTGACTTGCAGTTCTGCTGGCAGCGAGGACACTTCCAGCAGCCATCTTCCTGCCTTGCCTGAGCCCTGCCAGGGGTTAGCCAGCCAGAGCTCTCCCGTAGAGACTGGGGCAGGCTTGTGCCTGTTCTCACCCCACAGAGCCATCACTTCCCTTGGGATAACACTCCTCTCTCCCACAGAGTCTGGGATGTAAATACAGGGGAAGTTCTGAACACGCTGATCCACCACAATGAGGCTGTGCTCCACCTGAGGTTCAGCAACGGGCTGATGGTGACGTGCTCCAAGGACAGGTCCATCGCCGTGTGGGACATGGCCTCCCCCACGGACATCACCCTGCGCCGCGTCCTGGTGGGACACCGCGCCGCTGTCAACGTGGTGGACTTCGATGACAAGTACATCGTGTCAGCTTCGGGGGACAGGACCATCAAGGTCAGTGGCAGAGCTCTGCTCCAGGCCCTTTCTGGTGTCTCTCAGTGAGCAGTGTCCTCTTGCTGGCTCTTGGTGACTTTGGGCACACAACTGCACTGGAATATTTTTCACGGAAAAGCAAAGCCCATTTGCTGTATGAACTCTTAGTCTCCAGATCAGTTGCTCTGTTGAATGTGCCACATCCTGTGACTTTTTCCAGTGGTATTTTTAATTTCACTTGGCAGTTCTGTCCAGACATGAAATTCCTCAGCCGTGCCTTTCCTCACCATGCCTTCCCAGCAGCTCAGCCAGGCTGTGCCATGTTTGAAGGATTCAGAGGCTGGATTTGAAGGCTGTTACATACCAGAAGATTTGAGTTACCCAGAGTGCGCTAATAGAACAAAGGCATTTCCACCCTGCCCTCTGTGAACCAGAACTGCCTTAGCCTGGGCCAAGAAGTTCTTGGCAGTTCCATGTCCAAATCTCTGCCAGAGATCCTGCTGCACTCTGTGTTGGAAAATGAGCCACTTTATACTCTGCGTTACAATTTCAATTACAGTTCATTAAAAATGGGCAAAGTTGATTGAATCCTTTAAGGTTAAGACCAAGCTTAAAGGCCATTTGGACCTTCTCTTACTAAGAGCTTCCTAATAATTTCTTTGGTAAAAAAGCATGAGGGTTTTGTGTTTGCCAACTCCAGTTTTAAAAATTATTTTTAACTTAGGAAGTGTAATCAAGGTTTTGAAATCATTTGGAGTAGTCTCTGCCACCTGAAAATATTTTAGATACAACCCCCAGCTCTTCTCACTGCCATAGCAGTGCCTCTGTCCCTGCTGGGTCCCCACTGGTGCCCGAGCCCTGCTCTTTGCCTCTGAAGATGCTCTGTGGGTTTTCACTCCTCTGTCAGCCCGAGGCCCCTCTGTCTGTGAATTCCTAGTGGCTTCTCATGCGGTGCAGGAGCCCTGTTTGCTGCAGCTCTCAGGGAGTTTGTCCCCTGTCCCCAGGTGTGGAGCACCAGCACGTGCGAGTTCGTGCGGACCCTGAACGGGCACAAGCGCGGCATCGCCTGCCTGCAGTACCGGGACCGCCTCGTGGTCAGTGGCTCCTCGGACAACACCATCAGGTGGGTGCCACCAGCTGCTGGCTGTGAGTGACAGGGGCCTTCTGTCCTGAAAACAGCATTTCCCTCAACTCTGATGCTGCAAAACTTCCTTGGCATGGCTTGCCATTGGAGCAGATGGTTTCTGAATGGGGCTTACCTCAGAGTGGGAGTAAACATTTCACAACCCTGTGAAAGAGTGGGACACTGAGGTTTCAGAGTGAACAAAACCTCTTATCCACTGCTATATCCCCTTGTTGACGGCTGGGAGAGATGGGGAAGACATTGCTCCCTGGTTTTCTTACTTTCTGAACTTCTAATCAATGGCTGACAGAGAACAGAAAAAACTCTGTTAGAATTTCCCAGAATAACACCCATCTGAGCTTTACTTGCATGTGATTCTGAATGATTGCAACAATTTTAATATGTGTACTGTAGCTGCTCTGAATGACACTTTTTTTAAGCAAATTACATACCTCCCACAGCAAACCAGCCAGTAGATGCTTAACCCTGGGTGTAGGAATCAGCCTTTCTCCTGTGTTCTCCCCAGGCTCTGGGACATTGAATGTGGTGCCTGTTTAAGAGTATTAGAAGGCCATGAAGAGCTGGTTCGGTGCATCAGGTTCGACAACAAGAGGATTGTTAGTGGAGCCTACGATGGGTAGGTCTGAAAACAGTTCCCAAAATTCAGCCTTTCTCTTCTGGGGCTCTCAGGAGTCTGCAGACCCTTTCTGTGGGGCTGATGGCAGGACTCCTCTCCAGAGCACTTCTGGCTTGCTCAGTGTCTGCAGTGCAGTGTGGATTCATGGCAGTTACATCCATATCCAAATTCTCCTTTTTTTTTCTCTGCCTGGAGAGTTACTGAAAACAATTCTGGAACTGGGTTTGGCTGTAGGCTTTTATTTGCTCAGTGTCTGCCTGGGGTTGGTGGGCCCAGCTTCAGTCCCACATTGCAGAGGGGTCTGTGTGTGCATTGTCAGCTTGTCTGTCACAGCCATCACAGAGCCATCACTGGAATGGCTGCTGCAAAGACACTCAAAACTACTGGCTTTTACGAGCTTGAGCATTAGTATTTCTCACAGTGTGCTTGATCCTGAGGAAGTAGCTGTAGTGAAAACCTGGCAAACTTTCCGGGGCTTTGGATGTTATTTTCTATGTTTTCATAATGACTTTCTTCTCTTACTTTTAGGAAAATTAAAGTTTGGGATTTGCAAGCTGCTCTTGACCCTCGTGCCCCAGCAAGTACGTTATGCTTGCGTACGTTAGTGGTAAGTAAAAATTAATTAATTTGGAGTAGTCAGGGGTGTTTTAGTGCATTATTGTGGGACAGGTGGGAATGTCAGGATGGTTTATGAAGTCTAGAGTGCTTAAAAATGAAGAATAATTTATTGTCATATCCTGAATGATTTGCATCTGAGCTTAAACGAAGTATCTGATTTCTCTGGTTTGAGATTCTCTGATACTCTTAAAAGTAGAAGAAATCATCATGATACTTATCATATCACTCTGGTTATTGGTATTAATATCACTATAGGGCTGCTTTTAAATTTCCTCTTCTTAACAAAGGGGCAAGAATCTTGTGAGCCTTTCCCAAACTTTTTTTCCTAACCCTTAACTTTGGAAGGAAGAGCTGGGAAGGGGGGAGGAAGCTGAGTCCAACAGATTGCCACAGGAACTCTCAGCTCTTCAGAGGACAGTCACATTTAAGGCTTAAGTTGCTTAAGGTATATTTTTCTTTGTAATGAGGGCTTTGGCTTATGACAGCAGACTTAATTAAAAATAGATGGGGGAATGAATTCCTTGCTCTTTCCACCCAAATGTGTGTGGAACTTTACTTCAGGAGTCAGTTTGACAAGCCCATAGCAACTCAGAGTCCTTGACTGTAGGTGGTGCATGTGCTTGGCATTTCCAATACCTGGAGAAGTGCTTATGTGGCTGGAAATGCTTCTCCTTTTTCTTTCTCTTAGTAGTCGTGGTATAGAGATGTAACTATTCTTTGATTTAGTTTTAGTGAAAAAGTTCTTTGTTTCTATGTTCTGTGGGTATTCTGTAGCTCAGGTTGGACTTTGGGATCACTCTGCCAGCTTGTTCTCCAATAAAGGCAGAGTCCTCACTTTAAATTTAATGAGTGTGGATAAGGTGGACTAAAGGGAGAACCTTTTCTGGGCTTCCTGTGCCACTTTGAGATTTGTTGGAAGAGCTGCTGGAGCATGTGCTCCCCTTCTTATGGCAGAGTTTGAATTCCTGGCTGCTGCTGTGTGTGTGAGTGTGAGGATCCCCTCAGCAGGTTGGAGCTGTGATGTACTGTTTGGGGCTGCACAAAAACAGAATCAGCAGAGAATTCTGCAGGAGAAGGAGCCCTGGCAGAGCATCAGTGCCAGCCAGGGGCCAAAATTGCTGCTCCTTGGTGGACAGACAGCTTCCATCTGGAATAATCTCAGCCTGTGGCTGGGCTGGGCCCACTGAGGGAGGCTCAGGGTACAGCACTGAATTTGGGAGCAGTGTGTTTTTTGTAAAGAATTTACATACAAAAGCAGCTTTTCTTTGATCTGTGTATAATTATTAAGGTTTTTTAGTCAGCATAGCAGAGTTTGAACATACCTTGTGTGTCCAGATCCCTGTGTGATACCAGTTCACTGCCATGTTTCCCTCTTGCCTTGCTGACTTCTTGCTTCCTGCCCACAGGAACATTCAGGACGTGTCTTTAGGCTCCAGTTTGATGAATTTCAGATCATTAGTAGTTCCCATGACGATACAATTCTGATTTGGGATTTCTTAAATGTGCCACCGAGTGCCCAGAACGAGACCCGCTCTCCATCTAGAACATACACCTACATCTCCAGATAACAGTCTGCACTTTACTGCCCTCAGAAGGTAAGGCTGGGTCTGGGAAATGTCTGAAACACTCCCTCTGCCTGCAGCTCAGCTTAATGAGGTTTTCCTTAGGAAAAGAAAACCTTTTTATGCCACTTCTTTCCCTATCTAGTCTTTGTGTGGTCATGCTCCAGCATGTCTTGTAGGCTTCCCCCTTCTGTAAGGCCTCATGGTTGTAACTGGGTGTTCAGGCATGTTAAAAAGAGCTGTCATGTATTCACAGCATTGCTGGGAATTGAGGAGCTTTGGTGTATGGCACAGACATTCCAGCTGTCCCATGAAGTGGGAGCTGGTGGGAGCTCTCCATGTACCTGCTGGCTGTGGGGAGCTGTGCAAGGAGCAGTGCAGGGCCTCTGCAGGGATCTGAGCCTGGGGCAGGAACAGCAGCTCTCTGAGGAGCACAAGTGGCAGGGAGAGCTCTCAGAGCTCACCAGCACAGCTCAGAGCTGTCTGAAATAGAGCCCAGAACTCGCTGGAGTTTGGTTCCCTTTCCCAGTCACTCAGTCAGTGCTCAAAGCCCTTTGTTGGGAGTGTGGATTCTTCTCTCTGCCAACAATTGCACTTCAAACTACACCTACCTGTGAGTGCTGGGGCTTGGAAATACAGGCACTGCCTTCCAAAGCACAGCAGGCTCTGCCAGTGCTTCCCAGGAATGGAGGAGACACCACAGCGAGAGGAGCTGGGAGTGACATTGCCCCAACAGGAAGGAT
Organism: Passer montanus; assembly: GCF_014805655.1. Taxonomy (NCBI): domain Eukaryota; kingdom Metazoa; phylum Chordata; class Aves; order Passeriformes; family Passeridae; genus Passer; species Passer montanus. The sequence continues at coordinate 681,489 of NW_024360166.1, read as the reverse complement.
TCACTTTATTTGAAGTAGATAATGAGTGCTTTGTTTAAACGTGGTGTGGAAAGCCTTCCTGTAAGAAGGGGGTTTCATTGTCTCTCTGGATACATTTGTCCCTGCTGTGGCAATGTATTCCTCAGGTTTTTTGCATTCCTGCAGGACCTCTGTGTCTGGCTGGGAAATCCCTTCCCTTGTGGAGACACACTTTGAGGTGCTTCTGCTAAAAGATGAGTTTTCTTTCACCACAGGAAGGGTTAGCTGCCTTCCCTGCTCCTGAACTCCTTTAAAAGCACCAGGGCAGCCTCCTCTCTGGATCTGACACTGGGATCTCTTGGCACATTGCTTTGCAGGGTTGGAGCCAGCAGTTGGCCATTGCCAGGCTGAGCTGCCTCTCAGCATTCCTGTACTCAGGCCCTGCAGTATGGAAGAGCTCTAATGCTGTGAGCATGGGCCATGTGCAGAATCCCAGCTAAACCTCCCCTTCCCAGCAGGTTTTAAGAACCCTGCTGCAGGGGTAGCTTAGTGAAACTCATGGAATGGCTCATCCTGCCTGAGGCAGGACAGGGACACCTGGAAAGGCTGCATTTTATAAACAGTCTCCATCTGCCTTCCAGTCCTGCATCAGTGCTTGCTTCAGTTAACTAAAATGATAATTTGAGATGGACAAAATCTGTTTTTAAATTACAGACTGGGCATGGGTTTTTAAAAGCCACATATAGGGTGTCTTAAGCACAAAAGAAACACAGAATCATGGAATATCCTGAGCTGGAAGGGACCCACAAGGATCATTGAAATCCAGCCCCTGGCCCTGCACAGACCCCCAGCAATCCCCCTGTGCATCCCTGGCAGCGCTGTCCAAAGGCTCCTGGATCTCTGGCAGCCTCGGGCCGTGCCCATTCCCTGGGGAGCCTGGGCAGTGCCCAGCACCCTCTGGGGGAGAACCTTCTCCCAAAATCCAGCCTGAGCTGCCCTGGCCCAGCTCCAGCTGCTCCCTCAGGTCAAGAAATGAGGAGTTGTATGAAATTCCTGTCATTCCTTGAGCAGCACCATGCTGGTGTCACTTGGCCACGTGGCACACATGGCTCCATCTTTGGGGTTTGCCAGGGCAGGGGGAGATGCTTTTGGCAAGGGGTTCTGCTGCTCACATCCTGCACACTTGGCAGTTGAGCACAGCTCAGTCTGCGTGGCCCAGGAGGCACAGCTGGGACTACACAGCCCCCAGGTCCTGGTGTTGGTAATGACAGTCCCTTAACAGCTATTTACTCTACTGCAGAGATGCTGTGATGTCACTTTTTGACAGGTTTGTTCTGACTTCAGAATCCAAAACCCCTAAATCTACATAAAATTATGGTCAAACAGCTAATATTTCATCATGACATTTAATGAAACAGTTTCATAAGCTTTCAAACATCAGTCTTGCAAGTTTTGAAGCAGCCCTGCACACGTTTTTACAGGCTTTGTAGTGTGAGGCTCTTCAAAGTGGATCAATTTTGACAGTCCTGGCAGTTGGCTGTGAGAGTTTTATTGCTTTCTGTTGAATTCCTGTTGTTTATTGTAACATGATAAAAATTGTTACCATATGATAGTCTCATATTCTGGTATTAAGCATTAGGCATTGGGCTGAGGGAAGGGAAGCCAAGAGCAAGTGCCTAATGATGTTTCAACCTTTCATGTGAACGTCCTATCAGAAGAGGGAAGTTCTCCCTAGTCCATTAAAGAGGTTTTGGGAAGTGGCAGGTAAAATCAAAGTTCAGATTTAGTTACACTCAGACCTTACACTGCCTCCAACCTGATAACAGAGCCATCAGGCTGAAAATGGGATTATCAAAGTATTTGGGGGTTTGGTCTGTTTTCCTAAAAGCTGCTCATGTATTAAAGCAGTTGAACTTGCCTCCTGTGCAGAATTCTTCCTCTGCAGTGTGAGGAAGAAAGAACAATCCCCTGGCCATTTGGGGTGGGTTCAGGGGGCTGAGCTGGAGGGTCCCTGGCTGTGCCTACCAGAGCTGTGGCTTTGTGAGACCAAACTGCCTGTGGGTCACTGCCAAGGACCAGAGCCATGCAGAGCCTGGCTCTTGCTGCACTGGGGCTCAGAGCCCTGGGGCAGCTCCCCTGCAGGAGGGGCTGCACTGGGGAGTTCCTGGCCAGTAGCCCTGGCTGTCCTGCATGAGTGTCACCTCCTGCACGTGCTCTGCCCTTCCCCTCTTAGCCTGGATGCAAAGGATGCTGTAGGCCTGAGCACCTGGGGATGCTGCTTCTCTGTGCCTCCTCTCAGCTCACTTGTCTTTTGTCTTTTTCAGGGTTCCACAGTCTTGAACTACTGGATTTTTGGCTACTACATGCCTGAAGATGATTGACAGCTAAAGTCAGAATTGGTTCTAGATGCTGTGTAGATGCAAAGCAGCACAATTCTATATCTAAATTTCTTAATCTTTCCTGCTCTCAGTGGTCGTCTTTGAATTTGCTACAAATTCACTGACTTGGAGTAGATGAGTTTCAGAAGCCTATCCTTCCCTGCTGTGAGAAATCCAAAGCTTCACATGTAAATTGTCCGTAGAAACTGAACTCTGATGGCTTGTTTTTCAGATATAAATCAGAAGTCAAGAAAGGACTTGGCCTAATTTATATTGCTTTGCACTTTTGTCTGACTTTAAAGGAAAAAAACATTCTCCAGTGAAATTTGGGTGCCAAACACATGCCCAGAATGTACAGAGCTTTGCTTTCCAGTCACCACTGTCCTTTAGGCGTTCCCCATGGCAAGTTCAGAGCCCGTTCTGTTCCATAGGTGTACGTTGGACTCTTAGAAATATTTCTGAGTTGCTCAGTAATATTTTTGGATTACAGTTTACTTGTTTCTGCACCAATAATTTCTTTTAAATTAAAGATTCCCTGTAATTCAGGCTAGGTTATCTGAACTAGTTGTATAGCACTGTCTTTTCCTTTGCCCTGTGCTCTGTACTCGCTGTCCTGCGCTTCCTGATGTTTGCTGTAGTCCCCCTCCTTCCCTGTGTGCTTCCCTCATCTCGGATACTGTGTAAGCATGTAGATACCTTGTACAGACAGCAGAGCCTCTGGTGCCAGCCTCAGGGTGTCCTGACACTACACACTAACAGTCAGCATGGTGGCACTTGGCAGCAGGATGTCCCAACCCCTGGCACTGGTGGTGACATTATTACTTAGACACTGTCTCTGCAAAAGGAGGTTTTCAGTATTCATTAGTTGGATTTTTGTTTTTGTTTTGGTTTTTGTTTTGGTTATTTTTTGGTTGGTTTTTTTTATGGGAACTACATATTTTAAAATGTAATTTCTAAACTTTTTAAAAATTAAAAACTGTTTAATTTATGTTCTGTATCTTATATTTTTGTGCTGCGGGATTTGCAGCTGTGTGTCCGATACCAGTGGGGCCTCACAGCCCCTGCTGATGTCCTCAGTAGCATTAGTTTGGCTGCTCAGTGGAGACGATACCATGGGCCAAAGTTCCATTATTTATGTTTCATTTGTGACACTTCCTGACGGTGAGAGGAGCTCGTTCCAGTCACTGCTCTGCTTCCTGTGCCAGTTCTGTGCTGGTGTCTCAGGAGAATCGGCTGCCGCGTCCTGGCTCCTCCATGCTTTTGTGAGGGAGCCTCCATAGCTGCTTCTTCAGTTCTCACAGTGTCCCCTGTCATCTGTGTGGTCACACAACCCCCTGCGTTGTCCTTGGCCAGGAGATGTGGAGCAGTGCAAGGTGGATTTTCTGTCGCGGGGCCTCTCGGTGCCCGCGGGCGCGGTCCCGGCTGCCGGGGCGGGCTGGGCTGGCACGGGCTGTGCTGCCATTCCTCTGTGTCTGTGCTGGTGTGTGCTGGCAGCAGCTGTTGGCTCTGTGGGGTTGTTGCCTTTCCCTGTGCAGTCTCGGGGCGGGTGGTGCCGAGGGACAGTGGGGGAGCTCGAGGTGCCACAGCCCAGCCCCTCAGGGGTCACCGCAGGGGCTCCCTGCCCACCCTCCCCGTTGCTCCAGCTATTTATTCATCCAGATGAGCGAATGTGATGAAGTCCAGAAGAGCAAACTTGCTCCTGAGCGTCCATAAGGTCACTTTTTGGTAAGCTTGACAGTAGTTCGTGCAAGTGTCTTACTTTACCCTTCTCATCTAATAGCTTTAATATTAAACTGTTAAAAAAAGATCTATTGCAGCCCTGAAGAAAAAGGTTCTTTGTTTCTGAAGAGCGGAGTCCTTTTTTTTAAAATGCATGTGTAAGATATAAATTCCTGTTTTTCCTTGGGAGATAATGGTATTTGGACATGCAGTCTAAACTTCTTTGTGCTTTGTGTAACATAGCAGTGGACTTTTGTGATTGGCACCCAAGGAACTCGACTCCTGGGATTCATGGTAGTGATCCTGGCTGCACTCTGGACTTTGTTTTGCTAACCATAATTGAGCAACTGTACATTACTGCGATATTAATGTTTCGAAGCACTGGGATAGTCTAATTCTAACTTGTAATTATGTTTGCCAATTATCTGTTTGGAAAGTTGGTGTATGAACAGCTTCTTGAAACTGTTAAATTGTACAGATATCGTTCATGATCTAAAGCTTTGTACTGTGGAATGTGCTTAATAAAAAAAAGTTTGAACTTAATTTGTCACATGAATGGATGAGTGATGTCATCTCAGCAGAGTTTGGGTGCGAGTTAAGGATGGACTGGAGCAGCCTGGCTGGGGAGGGCCCTGCCCAATAAATGTGTGGAAGGCACAGGGCATGTGGAGCCAAGCCCATGTGCCACAGCCCAGCTCCTGCTCTGGCACAGGGGGTGGCAGCTTCTCTTTCACCCTTCCCTTTCTTCGGGACAAACTGGGAGGAACAGTGAGACCTGGAGCTGAGCTCATTCACCCTTCACAGGGATCTGAACCCCACTGCTTCTGCAGGAACATCACAAGGAATTTTTCTTACTTCACCAAGAATGAAGATTGAATATTTAAAATACCACCCATCTCCTGGCTTGTTGAAGCGACCTCCATGCCTTGAGCTGTGCAGAATCTTCCAGGGCTCTGACTCAGGAAAAGCTTTGCCTTGGGCTGTTTGCTGCTGTGCAGTGGCTGGGTTTGGTTTGTTCAGTGCTGGGTTTGGGTTTGGTGGGTGTCTGGGAGACACTGACCTGAAAAGGTTTTAAAGGTGCCAGAAACTCCACTAAAAATACGAGCAGTTCTGGCTTAGCATTGGCAAATCCAGGCCTCAGGAATTACTCCACTGCAGATGACTTCTTGTTCTCCTTGCCCCACTCTACATTACTGCGATATTAATGTTTCGAAGCACTGGGATAGTCTAATTCTAACTTGTAATTATGTTTGCCAATTATCTGTTTGGAAAGTTGGTGTATGAACAGCTTCTTGAAACTGTTAAATTGTACAGATATCGTTCATGATCTAAAGCTTTGTACTGTGGAATGTGCTTAATAAAAAAAAGTTTGAACTTAATTTGTCACATGAATGGATGAGTGATGTCACCTCAGCAGAGTTTGGGTGCGAGTTAAGGATGGACTGGAGCAGCCTGGCTGGGGAGGGCCCTGCCCAATAAATGTGTGGAAGGCACAGGGCATGTGGAGCCAAGCCCATGTGCCACAGCCCAGCTCCTGCTCTGGCACAGGGGGTGGCAGCTTCTCTTTCACCCTTCCCTTTCTTCGGGACAAACTGGGAGGAACAGTGAGACCTGGAGCTCAGCTCATTCACCACCCTTCACAGGGATCTGTACCCCACTGCTTCTGCAGGAACATCACAAGGAATTTTTCTTACTTCACCAAGAATGAAGATTGAATATTTAAAATACCACCCATCTCCTGGCTTGTTGAAGCGACCTCCATGCCTTGAGCTGTGCAGAATCTTCCAGGGCTCTGACTCAGGAAAAGCTTTGCCTTGGGCTGTTTGCTGCTGTGCAGTGGCTGGGTTTGGTTTGTTCAGTGCTGGGTTTGGGTTTGGTGGGTGTCTGGGAGACACTGACCTGAAAAGGTTTTAAAGGTGCCAGAAACTCCACTAAAAATACGAGCAGTTCTGTCTTAGCATTGGCAAATCCAGGCCTCAGGAATTACTCCACTGCAGATGACTTCTTGTTCTCCTTGCCCCACTCTTGATTCTGGATGGGAGTGTTGGAAGCAGTGTTGCTGCTGTCAGGCTGAGGCTGCCCCTGGAGCTGAGTGAGTCCAAGCCCCTCTCTTTGGTGCCAGGAGTGCTCTGTGGAAGCGCAGCCTGGCCGAGCTCATAACAGGGTTTTGAAGGCCTTGCTGGATATTGTTATCCAAATAAGCCACAAAAGCACTGGGATGGATCTGCAGTGTAAACCTTGAGGTCAGGCTTTAACATTCCAGCTCACCTGGGTGGCCTTTGGGTTTGGTTGTTTTGTGGGTTTTCTCTTGCAGCCTTTCACAGTTGGCTGTTAATTCCCACCAGAAAACTTCCCAGAGAAGTCGTGGAGGCCCCACTCCCCTGGGTGCTCCCACCCATCCTGGGGGGATTTGAGGCCTCTCTGGACTCTCCCCACACACTGTCCTGAGTGTGGAGTGCCCGTGGGGCTGGGCAGTGGGAGCAGGGCTGGGCTCCAGGGACCCCCACAGGCACTGGGGTCTTACTCAGCCTGGCACCTCCTGCCAAGCCCTTCCCAAACTTCCTGTGGATGGGGTTAGAGCAGCACAATTCCAGAGGGGAAAGCTCTGCAGGTGGGGTCTCACCTGAGCAGAGGGGCAGGATCCCCCCTGCTGCCCAGACTGGGGAGATAAAGGGAGAAAAAAGACCTTTGGAAAAGACCCTTTTCTGCTCCCCATCCCAGCAGAGCTTTTGCTAAAAATCCCAGGCCAGGCCCAGTCTCCAGGATCACTCCCCGGCCTGGGCTGTGCTACCAGACACAGCAGTGCCCATCCCTGCAGAGGGAAACGCTCCCCTGGGATGCTGCTCTGGCACCCAGGCTCTCCATGGTGTCTGTGTGGGCTGTCCCTGTGCCACAGTGCCAAGCACAGCCCCTGCTCTGTGATAGGGACAGGATTTGGGGCTGCCCTGCCCCGCAGCCCCCAGCTGCTGCTGCTTGGCAGGGCAGGGGGAAGGAGCCAGCGTTGCCTTCTCCAAGCTCCAGCTTTTCCCTGGATACGTTTAAACACATTTGTGCAATGCTCTGTGGTGCTGGAACAGAACTCAAGTCACTTATTAATCACTCACAAACCAGGACCAAACCGTTCTGGGCAGTGGGTGCTCCATGGCAGAGCTCCTGCCCTCTGCAGAACTGTTTTGCAGCAGAACAGAATTCAGGGCAGGGGATAAGAGAAATCAGCGGAGATTATCCAAGCCTGTAGGTAACAGCCTCTTGGAACACCTCTGGGCACTGTAGCAGGATGAGGGACTGCAGTGAGTTGAGGCCTCTCTGGTTTAGGCTGTCTGAGCTCACTCAGTCTCCCTGAGTGTTTCCACCATCACCAAACACATGGCACATGCCCGCTAAAATCTGCGAGCACTAACTAAAATGGTTCATTTTTGTCCTTAGTAGCTTTTTGTTTTTAGTAATGAGATTATTTTCTAAAAAAATGTTGTAAACAGTAATTTAACAGATCAAAATCGCGATTGAACCAAAGAGAATCCCGCAGAATTTTCCTTGGGCTTTGTACATTTCTGCACAGGAGCTGGGTGTATCCAGTCGGGTACCAGGGATGGGCACCTTTTGTCTTCCCTTAGGAACGGCCCCGCTGCCTTCCCTGAGCACCGGCAGCGCTGTGGGAGCGCTAATTGGGAACCGTAATTGGTTACGGCTGCCTCTGGGAAGGATTGCAGGGACCACCCTCTCTCTCGTCTCGTCTTTCCCAGCGTCTGCTCGCGGCTGAGCCCAGAGCAGCCCCCGGCCGGGTGATCTCCCGTGGCAGGGGAATTCAGGGATGCTCTGTGGGATTTCTGTATCAGCACGGGGGGCTCCGCGCCCTCGGGTGACCCCGCTGCTCTCGCAGGCCTCTCTCGCCCCTGATGGGCTCTGCAGGTCCTGTAGTCCCACCCTACAGCTCCTTGGCGGTGGATTGAGTGGGGAAAGGCACTGGGAGCGCTCTGCAGACATCTCGTTGACTCCCAGTGCCGGGGCTGCTTTGGACGCTCCAGGGACATCGCTCTGGCTCCTCCCCACAGCCCCCGGGCAGCCCTGGACCCGGCTGGCGTCCAGCCTTGCTCCCGGTCCCAGCGGCTGCCACGGGAAGCTCCGAACCAGCAGCAGCGGGTTTGGGCACAAAGCCGCCCCGCAGACCGGGGCTGTCCGGAGCGGGGAAGAGGAAAGAGGCGCCGGGCGGGGTTGCCCCAAACCTTTCCTTTCCCTTGGGTGGCAGAGGAAATCGCTCCGGGTTCCGCACGTGGAGCCTGCCCTGCCCGACCCTCCGCGCTCCCGGTGCCGTCCCGCTGCTGCTCCGCAGGGCACCCGGTCCCGTGTGCCCGCTCCCTCCGATCCAGGGCTGGCAAGGGCAGGAGGGACGGGAGCCGCAGCCCCGGGGCTGCCGCAAGCACGGGCGGCAGGCGAGGGGGATCTCTGTCCTCACTGCACCGATTCCTTGGCGAGGTCAGCGCGGCTCTGGCTCAGCGCCTCCCGGGGGACGGGCACGGCCCGGCTGCTCCCCGAGGCTCCGCAGCCCCTCGGGAGCTCCTGGCCGCTCCCTCCCGGCCGGGTGGCTCCGTGGGCGAGGGGACTCCCTGCCCTGCTCCTCCTGGGTGTCCCCCCGGAGCGAAGCTCAGCCCCAAGGCCGAGCCCGAGCGCGGCCACCGCCGGGGGCTGCCCCAGGAGCCCCGCGGGCACGGGGCTCTGCCCCTAAATCACATCTCGGGACACATAATCCTGACTTCACACTTTTTCCCAGACAATATCTTTCCATATAATCTTAATGATTCCTGCTGCAATAACAAATAGGCAGCCCTGAGAATAACTTCACACTTAATTGCTCGTGCCAAGAATCTCACCACTTGGCCCTTCTCTGGGTGTTTTCCCTCCAATCCATCTGCACAAACAGAAGTGGGCCAGTTCTGTGCCTCAGGAATGAGGAGATAAAAAGGCAATAATTTATTTTTCCACCAAAGCTAGAAGTATTTTATAGAATTTGCTAAAGTTTTTGTTTCAGGAAATTTCATCATGTCTCCAGGAAAAAAAAAAGTGCCTAATTGGCCTCAGATTTTCTAACTCCCTTTTCATTTTTGTAATATGAGGAGGTCTAGGTCATCTCAAGGTCACTGCAGTTAGTGTTTCTTTAGTGCACCTCTGTGGATACCTCGTTTCTGCAGCAGTTTTTCCTTGAAAAACAGCCCCAGCCTGCTGCTGTAACAGCCACTTTCCTTGGCAACCAGTTGCATTCCTTTAGCATATGGAAATATTTTTTAAAACACATAACATATAGGGCTGCTTGTAGGTGAAATTCTCCAACAGAAATGGAGCAAATGCTTCTACGCCCATTGAATGGTGCTGTAAAAAAAAAAAAAGCTTGTAACAGAAAGCTGCCATTTCCCATTATCTACACTGGCATCTTGATGTCAAAATAAAATGCTGGTGGTTATCAAATTAATAAAAATGTTTTGCTTGGGAAAAATTTAATTTTACCACCCTCCCAAGGCTTCCTGGTGAGTTGCCATGTTGGTTTACGTGGCTTCAGGTGGTGAGGTCATTCCAGCCTGGGCTTAGCTTGATTTTTTTGGTCTACCTCGGTAAAGCTGTGGATTCTAAATCTTTTGTTTTAGAAAAACTTGTTATGTGGTATCTTGAAAAATGTAACAAATGCTGAGTCTGCATCTGCTGGAGAAACAGAGTTCAAAAGACAGAAGTGTTTGTACCTGAATGACCAGATTTTTCTGAACAGGTAAGGCCAAAAAGGAGAGGAGGCACCATCACAGATTCCCAGAATGGTTTGGGTTGGAAGAGACATTAAAGCTCATCCAGCTGAGCTGGATCCATGCCCCAAGTTACCGCTCAAGGTTTTCCTTCTGAGGGACCAGCCCAGGCTAGAGTTACTGGGGGTTTCAACTGCAGATTTAAAGCCAGTCTGATGCTTTCTACAATACCCCCACATTGCCTCCATCTGGGCTGGTGCCTTTGTGCTGCTGCTATCAAAACCTGCCAAATTTTGCAAATTCACCAAGGAAAAGCCCAAATGCAAACGAAAACTGGAGGGCAAGCCTGGGCAGGTGTGTGGAGGGAAAAGCTCCTGGACCCTGATCTTTACACAACAGAGTATTTTAAATTTGCTGAGGAAGGGCAAACTGCCTGGATCTGAGGGGAAGATAAACAGAGAGGATGGAGCAGTGAGATCCTCGGGGATCTGCCACAGCCCTGGTGCATCTTCCCAAGCCTTGGGAGGGCTCAGGGAAACAAGGAGCAGCTCCCGGGGCTGGGCACAGCCAAAGGGCTCACACAGCTGGGCCAGCTGCAGCCTCTGCCAAGTTCCTGGTGGCAGCTCTGGCCTGCCAGGCTGGGAAAGGACCCCAGAACTCGGTGATGTCACATCCAGGAAATTAATTACAAGCAGGACTCTAAAAAAGTTGTTGTGGAAATGGTTGTGTTCCCATAGGAGAATTTTTTTTTTCTGGCACACACGTGCTTCAGCAGAGGGCTGGGCTGGACCCTGGGGCTGAGGGATGTCTGTGTTTGTTGGTTAAAACAAAGGGAGAGCCTGTGCTGCAGCTGGAGTCTCCTGATAGGGGTTCCTGGTTCCCTGCTGTGACCTTGCAGCCCCCCTGGCACAGGGTTCTCCTGATAGGGGTTCCTGGTTCCCTGCTGTGACCTTGCAGCCCCCCTGGCTGCAAGGGGTGGGCCTGTGCTTGTTCATCCTGAAAAAACCCACTGTCTTTTCCCTAGCAGCACCCTTACTGCTGTGGGAGGAATTGTGCCCAGTGCCAGGCACACCTCCCACTGTCCCAGGCTGCCCCAAGCCCTGTCCAGCCTGGCCTTGGGCACTGCCAGGGATCCAGGGGCAGCCACAGCTGCTCTGGGCACCCTGTGCCAGGGCCTGCCCGCCCTCACAGGGGGAATTTCTTCCTCAATAGTCTCAACCTACTCTCTTTCAGTTTGAAACCATTTCCCCTTGTCCTGTCACCACAGTTGCTGATGAATTGTCCCTCTCCAGGTTCCCTGCAGCCCCTTCAGACCCTGGCAGGATCTTTGAGGTCTCCACACAACCTTCCTGTTCCCAATCCTCACACCCAGCTAGACTTTTTGTGAGCATAGCATGGTTTGTTTGCACCTCCTGCTTCATCCTGAACACATTTTGCCATATTAGGTAAATAATAGAACTGGAAAAGACAGCAGTAACAAATCCCAAGTTTTTTCTGTGGATGATTTCCTGCAAACACTCATTTCTAGGAGTCTGCTGGCCAGAACTGGCTGAACACCCCAGCCCAATGAGCTTCCTTCTCAGAGTGCAGGTGAATTATTTGCCATGACTTGCTCTTGGCTATTTTCTGAGGGTGATTAATGATGTACCTTGGGTGCTCTTCTCTTGTTTTCTTTTTCTCTCCATGACCAGAGAACTGAAACAAGAGCAGTGAAATGAGGAAACTCAAGTTGCCATTTGGACTTCCAGCAGGAATTCCAGAGCCAGCACACATTCATGTGAGAGCTGGCGAGACTCACTCCTTGCACTGCCTCTGTGACCTCCTGGCAGATCCTCAGCCCACTGCTGAGTGTTTAACTTGTCCCCTGTGACACAACCCAAACATGCTGGGCCATGCTCCTTCCCAGCTCCTGCAGGCACAACAGACATCCAGATGATCTTCCTTTTTAAGGAAAATCAACACTTTCAGGAACCTCATGGACTGGACGTGCGTCCTTTTCCTCAGCCAGGGCTGTGGTGTGGTGTGAGGAGCCTGGAATTCCTGTAGGCCACAGGACCAGGGATTGAGGGCAATGGCAACACAAACCCAAGGCAAGGTTTAATTCAGCTTATTCTGAGACAGCTCACGGTCACCTGTGCCACAGCAGGGTTTTCTTTCTCCTGCCCTGAGAGGAGCTCAGCACAAATCCAGCCCCACTCCCAGTAACCCAGCCCCAGAGGCAGCAGGATGTGTCTGGGCTGGGAATCCTCCTCAGCTGAGCCCCTCAGCACACGGGGCTGGTGCTGCTCTGGCCCAGCCCTGCCCAGGGAGGGGCTGGGCACCACTGGGACGGGTTTGAGCTGGAAGGGAAGGCGATGCCCCCAAACCCAGGTCAGCTTTCAGAGGCAGTGGCCAGTGCAGCAGTTTAAAGCCCAGCTCTGAGCAGGATGCAGGGCTGCAGAGAGGCCGTGGTGGATATGGAAATGCTTTCTTTTTCCAGACTTGGCAATGAGTTCCATGCCATTCCTTTGTGATTTCAGGGCTGGTGGAGATGTGGAGCTCATTATCTCCTGTCCCAGCTCCAGGCATGGAGGAGCTGAGCTCTGTCTGCTGTTCACACACAGCAGAGGAGCAGGTGGGTTCTGGACTCACACATCCACAAAAATGACATTTTGGTGCCACAATGGGCTGTCACAGCTCCTGTGAAAAACCTGGGCTGAAACTCTGGAATGCCAGAGTCAGGTTGTACATGGAAATGGGGGTGTAGAAGCCAGACCCAAAGGAATGGATGTGGGGAATCTTGCAGCCCAGGCTGCATCCCTGTCCCAGGTGAGACTTGGATCTACAAACAGAGCCACTGCAACATCTCGCCTGTGTGAGCTGATTCTGCACCTGTTTGGTTAAAAACCATCAGCAATGCCCTTCCTGAGCCTTCTCTGTGCTGCTTCCCTTCCTGCAAAACAAACAGGAACTGGGCTGGGGGGGAATGTTCTCGTGGCAGTTCTACACAGAACAAAAATGCACATACGACCTTGGCATCTGCTTCTTTTCCCCAATAAACTGCAAAATCAACACACACAAATATGTTTATGTGAACGGGCCAGAAAAACAGCTGGTTCATCAAAGCAAAGGGGCACGCTTGTCTCTTCTGGGCCAGTGTTCAGCAGGCTCCCATGTATTTATAAAGTGAGAAAGTGGAGCATATTTGAACATGCAGGTGTATAAATATTCCTGCCAGACCTGCTGGAGTGTTTGAAGTCTCCCTCAAACCGCTGCTCTGACTCACCCCTTCCCAGGGATTGTGCCCTGGGGGGAGCTGCTCTGCCAGCCTGGAGCTGGTCCCGCTGGCAGCTCTGGACAGCCCTGCCCAGAGGGATTGTGCCCAGGACAGCCCCAGCTCTGCCCTCCTTCAGCCCCGGCCAGGGCAGAGCTGGCTGAGGCTGCCCCTGACAGGGAGGGTCGGGGTGGCTCCACGGAGGTGCTGCCAGCACATGTGGGGCTGAGCATTTGTTTCCTTGGCCTGGCACCCGTGGAAAGAGGCTGCAGCTTCCCTGCCAGCATGGAAAATCTGGCTCAATTCTGAAGCCTGTGCTCCCAAGCCAGTGGGCTTATTGTTAGAACCCCCCAGTAATCCTGAGCAGGGAGAGCAGAGCAGCAGCACTGGCACGGGGACACAAAGTGCAGATGCAACACAAATATTCTGTCAGGTGCTTCCCAGCCCTGCCTTCCTCTGGGTGCTGTCACTGCTGCACATGGAAAAGTAAATCCTTTCATAATAAAACTCCCCCAGCCCAGGCACACACCTGCACAGCCAGAACCCAGCACAGCCTTCCCCACAAAGCTCCTGGAAGGTTTCTGTCACTGTGGAGCAATGTGGGTCTTCACGTAAGGTGCAGCCAGCCCAGCACAGGCTGATGTGCTTCTACAAAATTTAATCTCCTTTTCCACAAATTTAATCTCCTTTTCTCTGTGTAGGTGTGTAGCTGGAGTGTCCAAACCTAAATAAAACAATTTTTTTTGTTTTTGTTTTTGTCAAACAGGTCTTCTACGCAGAAAGATTAGAGTAGAATCGTAGAATGGTTTGGGTTGGAAGGGACTTTAAAGATCATCCAGTCCCACCCCCTGCCAAGGGCAGGTACCACTCCCACTGCCCAAAGGCCTTGGACACTGCCAGGGATCCAGGGCCATTTGGGTGACGTGGGCTGTAAATAGCCTTAGACTGAATTTTGATGTAGAAAGTTGAGAATAATTGTTTCTGTGGTTCCTGCTGAAGCAGCTCCCTAATATGAACAATTTTTCCTCGAGGATAAAGAAAGACAGGAATTTTACCTTATAATGTAAGCTGAAGAAATCATGGGTGATACCTGATTGGATTTTCCAATCTTAGAGTTTATTTTCATTATATTATCAGAATTTTCTAATTCTGGTAAGCTCTATGGAAGAGCTTGTCCAGCTTGCCCGGACTCTCAACAATGGAATAACAATCCCTGACCTGGATCCATTCCCACATCTGCCAGTCCCACCTTCCCCTTGCTCATCAGGACATTGATGAAAGCCACTAGATGTCACTGCTATATTGCACTAATGAAGTTAAAATAATATTTTTCTGGCAATAAATGTTCTGACTCATAAGGAAGTTGGTTTATAAAAGCTGTGGATAGTTTGGATTCCTTCCAGTTAAAAACAAAACAAAACTTCTTTTTCTTTTCTTTTTTATTTCACTAAAAATATTGGATCCAAGTTCAAAATACTCATTTCACAAATAACATTGATTTGTGTTTTAAAAGGAGGAATACTTTGAAGTTAATACCAAGTAAAGAAACGTAGTCTGTGGCTCTGTGAACTGAGATGATGGGAAAAAATTGTATCTGAAGGTCTGCAATGCTAAAGACGAGGCTTGACTAAAGGCAGGGCTGGAGATGGTCAGGAATACTCCTGTTTCTGTGCTTGGCAGAGAGGGAGGCAAAGGGCCAGTGAAATAACAGTAATAGCAGCAATAATATTCTATTAACGTGCCTTTCATGTCCCAGGCTTCCCACTGCAGGGCAGGACAATCATCCCTTCACTCAGCAGCAGCAGGAGCCGCCCTTGGCAGCTGTCAAACATCCCTTTGGGAAGGGCTGCTCCAGCCCCAAACACCAGCAGGGGCTTCAGGGAGCAGGTGAAGCATTTTAATGGGCCAGGCTTTGCCCACAGTGCTGAGGCTCGCTCAAATTCCTTCATCGGTTTCTCTCTTCTGCAAGGGAAGGGTGCTTTGGGTTTGGGTTTTGTGTTTTAAGGCTTTGGTCATTGAAAAAACTGGCAGGTAAGCTCAAATTTAACTGCTTCTGGGAAGAAATTTAATGTATCTCAAGTGGCCACCTGAGGATTCCCTCCCCAAATGAATCCTTGGGTTTTTCTCCTGATGTCACATAGACAAGAACTGGCTGCTGCAGGTAATGAGAAAATCGTGAACTCCTGATAGTGGAAGATTCAGAGAATGTCCTAAATTCTGCTAAGAAAATGCTCACCATCATCTGTCATGGAAAGCTTTTTTTTGGAGATGAAGAATGCAAAGATGGGATGGGATGGGATGGGATGGGATGGGATGGGATGGGATGGGATGGGAGGAGTATTTTTGCTCCGTGGAATTTCTTTACCTTCTCTCTACCAGTAAGTGAGCTGAACACTTTCATGCCCTTTGGAAACCAGCATTTTAGTGTGGGTGTAAGAACACAAATTAGAAGGCCATTTTTGGGCCTGTTGCTACCCCTTCATGATTTTTTTATCCCAGTAGAAGGAGCTGAAGTTATTGGCAATTTACTGAGAACTATTTCCTACTGTGAGGAGGAGCCTGAGTGCAGCTGCAGCTGAGCAGAGCCCATTCCCTGTGCCTGGAGCAGGAAATGTGGCTGCTTTGGGATTCCTGCCCACAAGGATGGAGAAGAGCCATGCTGCGGGTACTTGTGTGAAGGAAAACAATTTGGGTTCTTGGCAGGAGTGGGTTTAGTCTATGTCCTCTGTGGAATGTGGGGGTGAAATGAGTGTACCCCATGCTCTGCGTTTTGACCACACAGCAGCAACTCCTTGGCTGTCCTGGACCAGCACCAAAGGTGGGTAAGGGGCTTTCTGAAGTGGCTGAGCTAGGCTCAAAGCCTGAGACACAGCCCACTGTGCACGGGAAGTGCCTCCTATGTGCCTGCTCTGCCCCGGGGATGCCTCTGTTTTCATGTTAATTAGGACAACTGGAGTGGGTGAACTTCTGTTTTGGGAAACACTTGGCGACTAATGGTGCTGTATCACTGCAGGCTCTAATTAATCACCTGACATCCAGCAAAAAACTCATCCAGAGCCGTCCCCAGACACCCAGGGTAACTGGAACAGGAGGGAAATCTCTCCTGATGGGCAGTGCTACAGAGTTTGTGTGTTCCACATCCAGGTAAACTCCCAGCTGGAGCAGGACTGAGACAGAAAAACACAGAAAGGCAAGAATAACTCACTTCCCTGGCTCAAGTTACTGACAAAGGCATGAAAGCCTCAGCCTGGAGGATAAATTATGAGCTATCAACCCAACCAGAGCCATAATAAGAAAGGAGGAATCAGATGAGTAAGGCAATAGGGGAAAAGCAAACACTGTGAGTAATGGCAAGACAAGGTTGGTTCCCTAGAAGTTGTCTGACCACATTAGATAGCACAGCTCAGTGGCTGGGGCTGGGCCCAGTGTCTAGAGAATAAATCAAGTGGGTTTTTTGTTATTGATAAAACATTCTCTCTACAGCAGATGGATTTAATATTTCCTGGATCCATACTGCTGAAGCCCAGCAGTGGGGATGCTTTTCCAGGTCTGCACTATTGATGGCTTTGTTTCCAAGGGGTGCAGACTCCCAGAGTTCTCCCAGGACTTGTTGCTATAAACTGTGAAGGGAAGATTTTTGTCTCTCTCTCCTTTGATTCCTTCCTCAGTTTATTGACTTACTTTCCTCCTGATCCACTTCACTTCCCCGGGTCCAGTTAATGCCTCCCACTTCCTTCTCTCCCCTGCTCCTTCTTTCCTGGCACTTCCATGCTCTCCCTGCTCAGGGTGTGGGGACCATGGATTGGGAAGAAATCTTTGACTGTTGGAGTGTGAGGCACTGGCACAGGGTGCCCAGAGAACCTGAGGATGCCCACTGGGTTCTGTTCATGAACACATCCAGCTGCCATGAGACCCTGTAAATCCACAGGAACTGAGGTATCAGCACTGCCAGCTTCCTCAGTGGAGCTGTGTGATCTGACCCAGGCTCTGGCATGCGGGAGGTGCAAAGGCCCTGGGCTAAACCCCCACCAGAAGGCTTTTGCCCATGGGAATTTGCATTCTGCCTGCTCTCCTCTTTCAGCTCTGAACCCAACCTTCCGTTCTCTGAACAAGCTGTGGGTGCTCTCTCTGCCAGGTGTAGGCTGCTCTGTAGGCCAGGCTCTCTGCCTGGAGGGGACCAGAGTGGTGGATTTGGTCTGGGATTATCTTCAGATAGAAACTGTTAATTCCAGACAAGGGTGGGACCTGGGACAGGCCACCAGTGTGAAAGCTGCCCCCTGCCCTGGCCAAGGGCAGCATTCCCACTACAATGAGCTCTAATTACACAAGCAGTTAATTGAAATGGCAGGAGGACTGAGTGCCTGGGAGGGAAGGTGAGCTTTGGATGTGGAGAAAATACAAAATGGTCCTTAAGTCACATGGCTGTGACTCTTTCAAAGCCCACCTTTACACACAAAATATATTGACCATAAATAAGTCAAGAAAAGAGCAAACTCTGGGGCCAAGTGCCCCGGCAGTTCTGTAGGACCAATTCTGCCCCCATCCTGAGCCTAAACTTAGATTATATTTTTCAGCAGAAAACTTATATATACAATTAAGAATCAAGTTTATCCTCCCATGCTTTTTGCTCTCCTTCAACAGTAGAAAAGGGAATCACTGCAAAATTTTTTGAGATAGGAAAAAAAAAATAGCTGTTAGTGATTAGTGGTTTATTTATTTTCTCAACAAATTCATTAAGAGAAGCTGAATTTAATGTCTTACTCAGCCTGTAAAGCCTTCCTCCTCATCTCCTCCAGCCCACTTCCTCTGAGTTCAGCACTTCCTGCAGGTAGATGTGGTGCTCACTGTTGTTCCATAATGACTAAGTTCGCTTGAATTGTGTTATGTTTTAATAACAACAGGAATTAGGTTTGCTGCTACCAAAACCATTTCATTATGACACATCCAAAGACACAAAACCCTCTTGTGCAATAATAAGGGGAAAAAAAGAAATCTTTCCATCCTCTTGTACAAAAGAAGCCTCAAGAGATCAGTGCTATAATAAGAAGAAAACAAACATGATTCAGTTTAGAAAAATGCAGCTAATATGTCTAAAGGAAACTGCAAGTACTTAATCAAACAGGGATTTGGGAAGCAGTGTTGTTAGACATGATCTGGGAGTTATGGGAGACAGCAAATGAGATATTAAACAGATAATTAGGCTTTTTGCTGAAATGGCACTGTCAGCATGGGATTTGGGATATTGTGTTCAGCTGTGTCCCATCCCAAATGGATGGGAGGTACAAAGGCGTTGTGGGGATCGAGTAGCCATGAAGTAAGCACATGAAGGACACAAAAGAATTGGAAAAGAAATGGGGGAAATAATTAATAAGAAAGCAAATACTGAGGGTTTGACTAAGGGATGCCACAAGGAAGGGCGAAGGAATTCAAGTCCGGGAAAGCCCTAAAGGGAAGAGGAGCCACACAGGGAAACACATGAGGGAGACGCTGAAGGGTGTGAGGAAAGACAGTTACAGGCTGACAAGCAAGAAAGAACTGAGACCTCTTAACACTCATAACAGCTACTCCATCCTTTCCTTTTATTTAGAATAAATACACAGCAGGACCAGGAAGCACTGGAGCAGCTGGAGTAACTTCGGGCAGGAAGAGGAAGAAGGGCCAAGACAGCAGAAATGAGGTGTCCTGGCTTGACTATATGATGCTTGTGTCCGCAATCATCTGTTCTGTTTACACTGAATAATAAGTTTTGCACCTTTAAGACTTGTTCCAGAGTGTGAAGGGGGGAGGGAAGAAGCCGCAGTTTGTTTTCAGACCCGGCACTCGCTCCTCCACATTCCTCCTGCTGGACTGCATTGTCTGCGGATGGACAGACAGCGGCACAGAGCTCTCTTTGGCTTTTAGTTGGTTTTAGCCAGCTGAGGCACAGAAGTTCCCTGGGCTGCGGTTTTTCTTTCTCCCGGAGCTGTTCGGAGCTGCTGCGGCCTGAGCAGCGGCCGAGCAGCGGCGGCTCCGCCCGGGGCCGCCGGGCCGGGCCTGAGGGAGCCGCTCTGAGCTCGCCATCTCCTCTGGAGCAGCCAGAGGTTTTATTGTTTAATATTGTTTGGGTTCTGTTGTTTAATAAACAGGGCTTTTTTCCACTTTTCTCCGAGGAGGTGTTTTTTCCCAAGCCGGTTTGGGGAGGGGCCAATTGAATCTGCTTTTCTAGAGGAGCCCTTTGGGGTTCTCTCCCAAATTTGCCCTGAACCAGGACATGAGGTCAGTCTGTAAGCTCAGGCCTGATCCACTCTCATCTCACTGTTGCACTTCGGGGTTTTCATGTCCCAGATCCAGTGGATCCAAAGGCTGGGTCAGGTTTGGTGGGGTTTATTCAGTTCTCTTGTGGAAGTGCTGTGAACTTTCTAACTGGGGCAGTGGCTGAACTGGAAAGGTTCCTATTTCCTCCAAAGTTTGGAAGACAGTACAACCTCCCCTCCTCGCCAGTTCTTCCAGTCCTGAGCTGCTCAGAGCTCTTCAGGGCTGCTGCTGCTCCCAAGGGAAGGATGTCCGAGGTGCAGGGGCACGTGTGAGCACAGTGTTCCTTCTGCTTTGGTACTGCAGCCCCTCCGGCCAGAGATCAGAGATAAAGAGACAATCTAAAACGCTTATTGATAGCAAAAAGTTAAAGGAATCTTTTCAAACCTTACAGTGAAAGGCTCACTTTGATTCCAGTATGACTTTCTCCTGCCTATTTGCACAGCTTTCCCTATTACACAGGGTATCAGATGAAAAATGAAATTGCTGATACCTGGGAGGTTTTGGGGCTGGTTGTGACCTCTGTTTGGCCTGAATAGGAGCCACAGATAGAAATGTGAAAGTTTGCAAGTGCATGGGAGCAGAGCCATGACCTGCAAGTTCCTGTTGGTGGCTCCTGGACCTGACCAGCAGAACAGAGGGAAGAGAATAAACACATCCCCACACCTCCCTGGGAAGGGAGAGCTCCCTGGGAATCAGCACCACCCTGCCGGGTGCCAGCCTGAATTCCTGACATAGCAGCCTTCGAGCCACAGGCAGCTGCCAATGCAGCTCTGGCCCAGCCAGGCCAAACAAAAAGTTCCTCTTGAATATTAAAATTAGAAATAAGATCTTGCTCAGTTGGACATCACAATGAGAGCTGTGGCTCACACTGGTGTGGGGTGGCTCTGACAGGTTCAGGACTCTCTCCCCTCCTTTCCAGGATTGCAGGTACCTGCCCTGTTCTGACCTGTCACACTCGGCCAGCTCAGGACTGCCCAGCACAGGGTCTGGCACTGGGGAGGAGCAATGCTGGCTCTGCTTGGGCATGAAAAAAGCAAGAGGGAGTTTCATTTTTACTGAAAAACTTTTTAAACAGTGCTTTGATGATGTGCTGGACTCTAAATGTACATGCTACTCCTGTCTCTTTGGGGAAAGGGATATAAAGAAAGGGGGTGAGGAGCTTGGGGGAAGCCGAGCAGCAGAGCCTGATGTCCTGTGGAATTGTCCAGCACAACAAACAAGTAAATGACTTAGAGAAGATAAGTCCTGAAGTTTAGATACTGCTTGCAGCACAGAAAGGGTCTTTGTTCCATAACTCCCATCAGCAAAATGGAAAAATTCTCTGCCTGGATGGAAATCCCCCGTGTCCTCACGTGCAGGATTTTGGGAAGAGGCAGAGGGTGGGGGGCACCCACTGAGAGAGGCTCTTGGTCTGTGCCTTACCCCAGCTTGGTTACAGAGTTCTCTATAGCATTGGTCACCACCTACCTACAACAACAGGGTAGGGTAGACAGTGGAGTCTGCAGCTGGAAATAAAAACCAGCCCTGAAGCTGAGACGTGAGTGACTTTGGCTGTTAATGGACTTGTCCCCGGGGCAGATGAACTGTGAGGTGCACCAACAGCAACATTTGTTCTTTCACAGTTCAAGTATTTTAGCTTCAATTAATGAAAATGCAGCAGATTTTTGCATCCCAGCAGAGCCTGATTTCCCTGTCACTGTGGAACAGTGAGCAGTTAAAGCTTCATCATCATTTGAGCCTGGCTTGGCCAGGGAGCTCTGCAGCTGCAGCTCTGAGAGCAGCGTTAGGCCTGGCTCTGAGATACAACTGCAGTGGGACTTTGTGGGGTGGGAGGGGTGGTTGTTAACTTGAATTGCAGACTTCTGGGCTCTTTTCTCTTTGATTCTTGGTAGCGAAATGTTCTTTCCTCGCTAAACCTTTGCAGTGCTCCAGTCCAGCCCCACGGGTGTGCAGGGAGCTGCTCTGCCCTGCGTGGTGCCAGCTCCCTCCTGCCACGGCTGGGATGCTCCTGGGCCTGCAGGACCAGCAGGATTTGCCACTGGGTGAGACTTCCACATCAAAGAGCTTTATGAGCAGAACCTCCGATGTGTTTGAGGTTTGCCCATCACTGCAGGATACTTCCCAAGAGCATATTTGCTCATTAAAAAGCAGCCAGACTTGTTCCTGCCGGCGTTCTGGTTTGTTTGGATCCCAGGCTGCCTCCAGGATCAATGGGAGTGTGCTCTTGGAAAGGGCTGTGCAGAGATGGGGAAACCTCAAACATTTTGGAGGTTCAGTTTGGAAACCTCTCTGGTTTGGAAGTCCACCAAAAGCATGTCATGAGATGGTTGGAAGACTGGGTGGGGTTTACATCTGAGGATAGAGTGCAAAAGTGAGAATTGTTTAGCTTGGAAGAAGAAAGGGTTGGAGAGTATGTGAGTGAGGTGTTTAGGAAAGGTACTGCGAAAATGAATCCACCCCTCAAGTTAACTTTTGTCTCTAACATGAGAGCATGGGGTCATTTAGCAAAAAATGAAACGGAAATTATTTTATCATGGACCATTTAACTGGACTACTTAGAAGTCCTGATCCCCAAAGGCAAAGACAAGAACTGGTACAAACAGCTTGATTTAACAGAAATACCATTGAGTCTGAGATGGTTGTGTTCCCCTAAGCAGTTTTCCCTGTGTGTGATTTGCCTGAGAAGGTTTTAAATAAACCAGTGTGTCCCAGTCTGTCCCAGTGTGTCCCAGTCTGTCCCAGTGTGTCCCTGTGTGCAGGCTCAGGGCAGGCCCAGGCTCTGCTCCAGGCCCAGCCATGGCCCCAGAGCCACGGGCAGGGCCTGAGCCCAGGAGCTGCCCCTGCCCAGGAGGCAGAACTGCTGCCCTGGCAGTGCCAGCCCTGAGCAGAGGGGGCAGAGGCTGTGGAGTGTCCCTGCCTGGGGACACTGCAGAGCTGTGAGCACACCCTGCTGTGCCCTGAGCTCTGGGCTGGCCCTGCTGGAGCAGGGAGGTGGCACCAGGGGAGCCCTGTGGCCCCTCAGCCTGACCCAGCCTGGATTCTGGGAATTCGAGAGGAGAATCAGCCCTCATTGAGGACTTTTACCGCATTTCACTCCATAGGCTTCAATCCAAACTTCAGGCTTTTCCTCAGGATCTGACCTAGCCCAGATTTTTATGTGGCTTTGACAGAAACAGCTGGGGCAGTCTTGGACTGTTCAGACATTCAACAATGACTTTGTGTGTCTGATGGGATTTTTGAAAGTACTTACATGACAAAATCCAGTCAGGAATCCATCATCGATGGATGGAAATGTTGGCCAGGTGGATGTTTTTATCTCAAGAGCTTATACACCAAAAATCCCAATTCTTCTCTAATTAGCCTCCTGATAACACAACAGGCAACCAGCACCCGCTCCTCTGAAGAGGACATTGTGCTGGCAGGTTCATTTTGAAGATTATCAGGCAGCAAGGACAATGTTAAAGTCTGCCAGGGCTGCAATAGCACATGGGTGATGGATACAGCAGTGGAATCCTATATCATACTTATCCCTCCTTGGGATAAGTATGATATAGGATTTCCCAGGCTCATGGAAATCCCTGTGATGAATGAACTCACCACTGGATGTCATTGTTTCTCTATAGGAAAGCGTCGGGGACACTTATTTGGCAGTAAAATTGTTTTTATTGTCTGGGTTTTTTTCTCCCCCAAACAGCAAGCCCCACATATGGGACATCCAGGTGTTTGGCACCTCTTCCACTCGGCTGCAGCCAGCCCAGGACCAGATTACGCCTCTCGTTTTGCTAGGGCGGGGCGGGCTTGCAGCCTGTGATGGATACGGTCTCTCCTCAGCCCCGCAGCCTCCGGGCCAGATCGTCAGCTGCTGTAAATTGTGCTGCTCGGAGGATTCCAGCGGCAGTGCCAAGGCAAACAGCCCGGGGATCCAGCCCGTCCTGCTGCTCTGAGTCCCCTCCAGCCCAGCCAGTCCTTCCTGCTCCCTCCAGCACCTTCCTCCTGCCCCAGCTCCCACCTTTCCTTAATGTTCTCTGCAACAGACTGAATCCTTTTTTTCTTCTTTCTGGTTCACCGTTTGAAAATATCACTCAAATTATGATGTCAGTCGATTTTCCGTATTCTTTCGGCTCTTGTTTGTGTTATCTTCAAGATGCCCCTTCCAGGTGCAAATCAGCCTTAGGGAGAAGTGGTCAGCTGGAAAGGTAAACAAGTCATATAAACATAACCCTGAATCTTGTCCAATTTAACATCCACCTTGGCTTTTTGGTTGTTCCGGATTTGTTTCTCATCCAGTCTCACTGTCAACTTTCCACATCAACGCCTTCATTTTTTTTTTTAACATCCACCTTGGCTTTTTGGTTGTTCCGGATTTGTTTCTCATCCTGTCTCACTGTCAATTTTCCACATCAACTCCTTCATTTTTTTTAAAATCTCAAAAATATATCATAGAATTGTGGAATATCCTGAGCTGGAAGGGACCCAGCAGCATCATCAATCCAGCTCTTGGCCCTGCCCAGACCCCCCAGCAATCCCCCTGGTGCATCCCTGGCTGTCCAAAGGCTCCTGGAGCTCTGGCAGCCTCGGGCCGTGCCCATTCCCTGGGGAGCCTGGGCAGTGCCAGCACCCTCTGGGGGAGAACCTTTCCCTGTGTCCATCCCAAAGCTCCCGTGCAGCCGCTGCCTCCTTCCCTGAGCTCTGCCCTGGGCTCCTCTGCTGCAGCTGAACCAGCCCAGTGCCCTCAGCCCTCCTCGGGTGGCTCCTCCAGAGCCTTCCCAGCCCCGGGAAATATTTAAGTATTTATATTTAGTATTTATATATATATAAATAAAAATATTTATAATATAATGTTTATATATTTATAATAGGTACATTTAGTATTTAAGGAACATGGGATTTTACCTTGTTATTTCCTGACCTGAGTACATATAAGGGCTGGCAGATGTTAATTTTAATGCAGGCACAGCTAACGAGGTGATAAGGCTGCCATGCCTCCTGTGGCTGCTGTCCCCATGCTCTGTGCCATTCTCCAGGACAGAGGGACATTTGGGACATCTGCTTCCTGCAGGGTGAGGAACCAAACACCACAGGCAGAGCATCCCCGAGCAGGATCAAATCTTCCCTGTGCCATTTCCTGCCATCCTCTGCCAAGGTTCAGTGCCAGCAGGAGGCTTGCAGAGCTCTCATCTCTCCTCACCTAGAATGAAAAGTGAATTAAGCCAGTTAATTATTCACAGAGCAACAGACAAGGAAAACACCTTTGAGTATCACTCTGCTAAACCAGACCAATTGTTTTTACTGCCTTTGTATCTCTCATGTGTCCAGCAGCTCAGGTGGAACATGGGAGGGATTTTGAAGACTGCTTTTCTGGTTTCAGGTGTGGGGGTCTGCAGGACACGGAGAGCCTGCTTGGTCAGAGGAGCTGTCCATTGTTTGTTAATAAATCATATTTTTAACAAATCCTGTCACTTCACACTGTACATTGTCTTCCTCAGAGAGGTGCACTCCAAGCTCAGGGCTGTATCTGAGTGCATCCTTCTTTCTACACTAAACCAGGAGCTGTTCTGTGAGCAAAAGCATGGAAGGGAAAAGAATTGAAGCATCTTGTTTCACTCAGGGGTCTGGAAGAGATGGAGAGCCTCAAAAAGAGGGCACAGAAAATAATCAAACAGTTCTGTCAGACAGTCTGCATGCAATCCATGAGAGATTTTTGGTGTAAGTGAACGTAATTTGTAATTAAACAGATGATGGAGTTGTTTGTGGGCTACAGAAATTTGTAGGTAATGTGAGGTAATGAAACCATACAACTTCAGAGTTGTAAGGACAAATGAATTATAATGAAATTCTTAATTTCCCTGCCAAAGAAATACAGAAGAAAAAGATTTGGCATCTCACACAGAGTCTTTTGGGATGGGATAAACTGGATTTTTTTTTGAGTTTTAAGATCAAAGTGTGTTATAATTTCAAATGAGGCTGCAATGACACCACATTCTTACCAATTAAATTGCTGATCTGTGTGGGTTTGGGATCTTTGGGTTAAAACAACATGAAAAAATATTCATAACTTGTGCTCCTATTACCTTTGTCATGAGGACTGCAGCACAAAGGGATGTACTCTGCTCAGCCTTCACCATGGGAATTTATTTTATATCCTTTTCATAGTTTTATCTTCTATCTGGATGAATAGATATTGTCTCTGGCAATGGGACGAATAATGAACAAGGGGCTGCTTGGGGTGTCTGATGGAGCAGAAAATCCTGAATTCCTGATGGGTAAGTCTTTACCTCAGAATGACTCTCAGAGGTCACCTTGTGTAACAGAGGAAACCCATGAGCAGGAGATGCTCTTGTCAAAGCCATCTGTGTCAGGCATCTGAAAAAATTCATGCTCAGAAGCTTAGGATCTCTCACTTTGGCTGCTGTGGGTCTCTTCTGCTCCTCCACAGTGCCAGGGAAGAGTTCACTATTAAATACTTTGGTTTTTCCATAGAAGTGTGACACCCAGCTCCTTTCAGGTGCCTTGAAAAATGCCCCTTCATGTCCTGCTGGGGCTTAATTAAAGGCAATTTGTTAATTAAAAGCAAATTGTCTCATTCCACCTGCTGAATTCCCACGTAGCACAGCTCCCCTTGTCTCAGAGCCAGCTCCAGGAACCCCAGGCCCTGCAGGATGCTCTGAGGGAATGTCTGATGTGGGAACACGTTGCCAAAGGGAACAACAGCTCAGAGCCTCAGCTTGTTTGGTAACAAATTAAACTCCTGCCTGTTTCCCCAAATTGCAGCTGTGACCTGGACATTTTGCAGCTGCTACACCATTAACTAGGAGTTCATGATATTGCCAATGAAAGATATGAAAGAAATAATTTAAGTGGTAGATTTGACTTATCTTCTTGTTCTAGGGACTCTAAAGTGGATTTCAGCCCTGTTCACTCACAGCCATGTCAGACTCAATTACCCAAATTAAGCCTGTTCCCAACTGCCTGAAACTGTTTCAGTGTCAGGAGGTCTCTGTAATGCTTCTCAGAGCTCTGACCTAGCAAATGTGCCCTCTGGAGCTGCTCTTTTGATTTTTTTCCAACACCTAAAATCCAATTGCTTGAAGCAAGTGCTTGGTAAAAGACCCAGTGACCAGCACAGCGCGGGGGGAGAGGCCAGAACAGACCAACCACTGCAAGCTGTTGACTTAGGCAAAGCTGAGAGTAGCCCCAAACATGCTGAACAGTAAAAATGACCGTGCCACTCTTGAGGTTTAAATCCAGATTTTGATAATGACTAGAAAGGGCAGTGATAAATTTCTCTTATATGTAAAAGGACCAGACACACAATGTTCTCTGTGGCATCTCTGGAAGTGTGTAGGAGCTCTCATGTTATGTGGAGGGCGCAGTTGGTGCTGGAGCCAACCTCTCATGCTGTGGTCCCTCACCAGCACAGACCCCCGAGCCCATGGGTTTTATTCAAATCACAAAGTGTTGCTCAGACTAATTCAGAATTGCTGGTGTGCTGGATCCTGAAATCTTGATAACAGCCTTCATCACGGAACTCTGACAGGATGCTGCAGGCTCCCAGTCAGGCTCTCTGCCTGTGCTTTCCCAAAGGAATCACACACATTTTGTGCTCTTCGAAGCCCAGCCTCCAATCTAGAAAATGTGCTTTTTCTTTAGAAATTGTGCTTTTCACTGAGCCAAGGAGTGACTGCTTTGCTGGCAGCCGCTGATACCAGAGCACCAGGGGGGCACCTGGCCAGTGAGCACCATCCTCTGAGCCCCTCACAGCTTCAGGCAGGGTGCCCTGGCAGCCTGGACCCGCTCCGCCGTGAAGTGCTCTGTCATGGATGGGGTCTGCTTTTCTTTCTGATGTGATTCCATGCTTGACACTCCCCTAATTTGCCAAGCTGGACCTCCTAGGTTATCTCTGTGACAAATAACCTGCAGGTGCTTTGAAGGGCCACCTGCTGTGTCAGGGAATGTCTGAAGGCTCGCAGGTTGTATCCTTTTGTTAAATCTGCCCTTCCTTACGTGCTGGATGTGCTGCTGTGTGTGCTGGGAAGCAGCAGACCCAGACAGCATGTAGAAGAAATGATGCACAAAGCCTGTGAGTTTATAAACCCTTTTTTGGGCCAAAGACTTCTCTGAGGGGGATTACTGTGAGTTTTAACTTCTGCAGCTGTTTCTCTGTGTTCATGAAAATTCAAAGCTCCATCTCATGTTACACCAGGCTGAAGCAGCTGCGTTCATGTTTCAGGTACTGTCCACTGCAAATCGCTCCTGGTTCACAGCAGCAAAAACATTGCACAACTGGGATGAATTTTTCTTCTAGTGAAGCTCCTGGTCCTTATCACTCTGAGTAACCAGTCCAAAACTCCTCTGACTACGGGATCTTCAGTGATACTCATTCCTTCCACTATTCCAGTTCTCACACTTTCATCGAATCTCTTGGAGCTGAATTTGAATTATGATGAAACACATCATCATCACACCCTGCTCTTGCCTGGGGGAAAACCCTGCCTGGGATGATTCCCTTTGCTGCTTCCTTCTTCCAGGTGGGTGCTGGGGAGAGCAGGCAGTGCTCTGACCTTCCCTGGGGAACCAAAAGGAAAGGTCAGATGGAGAGGGGGCAAGAGGGAAAGAGCCCAGCCTTGCAGCTGGTAAAATACCTTTGCCTCTCGATGGGCGTCAGGCCATTCTGCTGAGTGTTGTGAAGGAAAACCAATGGCCTCTTAGAGGGACAGTGGCTTCAGCAAATCAGAAGCTCAATGACAAAATATTGGCAAATGATAGAAGATAATTAAGCAACTGTGAGTTTTGGGGACAGTAGCAGTCTTGTATCATCAGACAGCACCTCGTGCCAAACCACAACCCTTCCTCTGTTCCAGTGAGGCTTTCTGTGAGTCTGGGAGAGCTGCCTCAAACTAGAGAGGAAACAAAGAGAAGAGTCTGAATGTCAAAATGTAGGGCACCAGCTATTTTGAAAATGCCTGTCTTTTCCCAAGCAGAGCAGTGCCAGGAGGGAGCAGCCCAGGGACATCCCCAGGAGGTGTGTGGGGACCTGTCCAGCCCTACCCCAGGCCCAGCCTGCCCTGAGGGAACCTTCCCTTCACTCAGTGCTGGCAGGGAACAGAGCCTGCTCTGGGCTGGTGCAGCCAGGGTCTGATTGCATCTGTTGGAGCTGTGTAACCCCAGAACTTCCTGTTCTCTGTGTCCACTGCGGCTTGTAAAGCTGTTATCTTGTACTTATTGATAGCAAATTAGTATTTTATGCAGATTTAGCATCATTACCCAATTTGTGTGTAAGAGCATCTGCCTGGGTAGACCTAATTGAGGTTCTGTTTTATAGAAATGCACACACCTTCCTTTCCTCCTCCATTCTCCTCTCAGACAGTGCTTCCCTGTCTTGGTTTTTTATTTCCTTGTCCTGGTGCCAGGGTGGCATCACAGCTATTCCCTGTGCCTACCCTGGAGGATGCTCACCAAAGTCTTCATTGCTTCATTGTTTGGATTGTCTTCAAGAAGGAAGCCCAGAACATTCTCTGGGCTTCTACTTACGGAATAAGCAGATCCAAGGCTTGCCTCAGTTTTCTCTTTGCTGTAATGTTTTGCATGCAATGCTGTGCCCTGTCTGCACCTCAGGTGTTTCAGCCACTCTCAGCTTCCACCTCAAAACCTGCTGGTTTTAGAAATCTGTCCTACCCGCTCTTTTAAAAATATTTTCTGATGTAATGTTTCTTTTCTCCATCTTGCCAACAATTTCTGCCTTGTTGCCTTTATCCCTGCCACGAATTTGACACCTTTGTAATTTAATCTCACAGTCCATGTCTTGGTTTGCTCACGTCTGGAACATGCCAATGACATTACACTGCTCCCTCAGCACATGTGCTTCTAATTCCCTGTATTGTCACACACCAGCTCCAGGATCACACTGGGGTTTCCGTCCTGCCCTGTCTGCTGCAAGGAGGGGAGGGCAGTGAGGGTAATTCTTTCACCCTCCCTCTGGTACCAGGGCAGGGCAGTTCCTGCTGGACTCAGGGGCTTCTGTGATAAAGAGTCCTTTGCTGATGAGCTCCTGTGAGGAAACCAGTCTTCAGGAGTGTGTAATAGTCATGGAACCATATTCATAGCAGCATAAATTTCTAGGATAGATGGGGTTGGAGGGGACCTTAAAGCTCATTTGATCCCACCCCCAGCCATGGCAGGGACACCTCCCACTGTCCCAGGCTGCTCCAGCTGCTCATCCCAGCCTGGATGACCCTGGGGTTGTCAAACCTCATGAGGTTCCCTTGGGCCACCCCTGGAGCTTGTCCAGGTCCCTGTGGATGTCACTCCATCCTTCAGGGGTGTATGAATAGGGTCACAGGAGCTGCCTTGTGTGGGTGCAGAAATGCATCCCTCAGCTGCAGGTTGTATTGTTTAAACACTGCAGGGTTTGGGGGGGTTCTGTTCTGCTGCTTGCACCTTTTGGCTGCCAGCACCCCTCTGGCTGCTGCTGGGAGCTGCTTTTTCAAAAGGGGAAGGAGAGGGCAAACAATGACTCTGCCTCTCCTCCCCTGTCCTGAATGCATGTCCTTTATGCATTGTATAACATGCAGCAGTTATCCAATCCAGGTCCTTAAGGATTTGTTTCCAAGAGCTGGAATTTCTGCTTTGTCAGAATGGTCTGTGAGTGGGATGTAATAAAGGCTGCACTGTGACTTCATCCCTCTGTCACAAAAATAATCTCTCCTTTCTGTCAGGCCTTGTGCTTTACTGGCTTTTGCAGGACAGCCAGTTTGAAATAAATGTGATGGAGATGTAGCAATGAGTGACACAGGTTGTTGGGTGGAGCAAGAAGACTTTGTGGTTGCTTAAACCTTGTTTCCCTAAGAAAACAAACCTAAAATCAAATGCCTCCCAGCATGGGAGGGCATATGAAAAATATTTGCATAAGAAATATACAGTTCCCTAATTGTGGCATTTTCCATGTCTCTCAAAACCATTTAAAAGCTCCTTCCTAACCACCAGCTCTGTGGCTGTGGCACACTGGCTGGGATTTTTGGCCAGCGCTGCTGCTCTGCCTGAGGAGGAGGTCATGTTTCATTCCCACAGCACAATTGCCCATCCTTGACAGCCTCCAGAATGATCCTGACTCTGGAAGCCTCTCTTGGCTTCTGAGGTTTACAGAATCCCAGAATCACAGAACAGGTCAGGTTGGGTCACCTGGTGCCACCTCCCTGCTCCAGCAGGGCCAGCCCAGAGCTCAGGGCACAGCAGGGTGTGCTCACAGCTCTGCAGTGTCCCCAGGCAGGGACACTCCACAGCCTCTGCCCCCTCTGCTCAGGGCTGGCACTGCCAGGGCAGCAGTTCTGCCTCCTGGGCAGGGGCAGCTCCTGGGCTCAGGCCCTGCCCGTGGCTCTGGGACCATGTTGCATTTATAGCATAACACAAATAAGCAGAATTCTGTTGTGCTTCAGTGAGCAAATGTAATTGCTGGCAGATGTGAGGTTCAGGGTAGCACTTCCAAATTGCCTCATGTTTATAGAGTTCCCCCCAAACCAGGCTGCAGCCCCAGACTCTGATTCAGCAATGGGAGTGCAAGGGCTGCACCACTGCAACACAAACGGACGGTGAGCCAAAACTGCTGAGAACTGTGGAATATCCTGAGCTGGAAGGGACCCAGCAGCATCATCAGTCCAGCTCCTGGCCCTGCCCAGACCCCCCAGCAATCCCCCTGTGCATCTTTGGCTGTCCAAAGGCTTCTGGAGCTCTGGCAGCCTCGGGCCGTGCCCATTCCCTGGGGAGCCTGGGCAGTGCCAGCACCCTCTGGGGGAGAACCTTTCCCTGTGTCCATCCCAAAGCTCCCGTGCAGCCGCTGCCTCCTTCCCTGAGCTCTGCCCTGGGCTCCTCTGCTGCAGCTGAACCAGCCCAGTGCCCTCAGCCCTCCTGGGGTGCTCCTCCAGAGCCTTCCCAGCCCCAGCCCCTCCTTGGGGCACTCTGGAACAGCTTTGGGTCTCTGATGTTGTGGCACCCGAACTGCCCCAGCACTGGAGGTGAGGCTGCTCCAGCCCAGAGCAGACTGGGACAATCCTTCCCTTTTCCCTGGTGTCCCCAGGACAGGGATGTCCCTTCTGGCTCCAGGGCACTGCTGACCCACATTTGTTCACCTGGCACCAGCCAGGACCTGCAGGTCCCCTCTGCTCATTCCATTATCACTGTTCTGCTGGAGTCCACATGCAGTATCCCCGATGCTGGCAGGCAGCCCTGCTGCTCCTGAGGGAAAAATACAGCTTTGGCACTTTCTTCTATGACATGGTCATCCAGAGATTTGTGTGGCTTGCTCTAGATGCCATGCTGGTGTATTTTTGGTAGTTCAGGATCACAGTAAAGTTTTCTGCAGAGCCTTTCCTGTTCAGGGATGTTGAATCTTATATTGAACTGTGGCTGTAAGAAAATCCTGTTGTCACTGAAGCCCTACACAGAAGGAGGTCTGATTTAAGACATTGTTATCCCACCATGTACAAGAAAATTCTGAAGAAATCTGTGTGTATTTGTACAGCAGATATCAAGGATAACACTGTAAAAATTCTTCATTCTAATTGAATATTGTAAGACCCCTCTGGGCATTTTGACAAAATTGGGTGCTACAGCTCTTGTTTGTCTAAAGCTGGGTCAAGTCTCATTCCTTCAGAAACCTTCCCTGGAATACAGGTAGGGAGAAATGACCATTATTTGAATTTTCAGAGCAGTGCTTTGAGAAGAAAAAAAATGTGCTGGGGTTCTGCAGTAAAAATAGGATTAGAACAGATTTTTAGGAGGGAGGGTAATGGATACATCCATCAACCAAGGAAAGATCCATATGTGTCTATCTTATGTATAAAAACACAAGCTGGAAGGGTAGTAAGAACATGTCTAATATCTTGGTGTGAAATGAAATGAAATGAAATGAAATGAAATACCCTGAGTTAGAGACATCTTGGCTGCAGCTCATGCCAGGGCATCAGATTGGCTCTGCCATCCCAGCTTTCCTGGGAGGAATTGCACTTCTGTAATATCAGCCCATGGTGGTACAAATAACCCAAAGAAATGTGGATGTTTTCTGTCATTTTTCATACAACTGGAGGGTTTTCTCTCCTCTGAAGCACAGCACATGCTCCTTCTCCTGCTAGAACTGAGCCCCCACTGTCAGCTACAACTCTGGGGCAATTTTCATGCCTGCAGTGAGCTGCAGGAGATGCTCCTGATCACAGTGGCTCATTCTGGTTTGGGCAGACACCAGATGGACTTTGCTGCTGTAAACAAAGCTCTTCCACATGGATAAAAATAAGGAGGATGCTGCAAAGCACAAAGCTCAACCTCAGCAGCAGTTTTGAACAGATCCCCGAGGTGTTTATGTGCAGAGGGCACCCTCACCGTTCCACAATGGCCAGCTGTGAGCAGCTTTATGCCGTCACCCCCAGCAGTGGTGATGGATGGAGGAAATTGTGTGCAAATACCATCAAGACGTTGTGTCACCACGAGCTCCTCGCTGCTCCTCGTGCTGGCACGGCCCCCGTGGAACAAACTGCCCTGAGCTGTAAGTCACAAATATGAAGTCTTTAGGAAAGTTGGAGAAGTGCTTTACAAGAACCTTTATTTTTCCTGCCGTGGACGCCTTTCCTCACAGGATTCCTTTATGTCACTGTGCTCTGCTGAGGGGAATAAAGGAGTCACTGTGTGTTCAGCTGGGTAGAATATTGCTTATAAATTTGAAGGGGCTGCTTCCATAGAGGCAAATGAAGAAGCACCAAATAAAGTAGAAATGCTCAATTAAAATGAATAGGGCTTAAATTTTGCTGAAAAGAAAGCATTTAATCAGCTGAGAACACAGAGAGATGGGATTTATTTCTGCAGAAGAAGTACCTTGAAATCCCCCTGGGATTTGCTGCCATTGTACAGGTGGCAGAAGACAATGTGCAGAATGAGACAGTGCCTGCCGGGAGGAGCCTCCTGGCTCTCTGAAAAGAGGAGGAGAACGGGGTGATGGCATTTACACCTGAACCATGAGGAGCAGAGGCCTAGAAGAGGGAAAGGAATAAACCAAAGTTTGTAACCAGTAAAGAACTGGGAGCAGATCTCCTGCATCTCAGAATGCTTCAATGAGCTTAGGCCAAAAGCTCCTTCAGCCACTTGGTAAAGGCATTTGGATTGCTGGGAGAGCAAAACATCACTTGTCAGTCATTTATAGAGGAATTTTTTTTTGTGCTTTTAGGAAGTTAATAAACCAGGCTTCTTCCCTGTCCAACCCTGGCCTTGGGCACTGCTAGGGATCCAGGGGCAGCCACAGCTTCTCTGGGCACCCTGCCCACCCTCCCAGGGAACAAATCCTCCCAAATATCCCATTTACTCAAATCTCTCTTGGTTTGAAGCCATTCCCCCTTGTCCTGTCAGCCCAGGCCCTCGTAAAAAAATCTCTCTCCATGTGATGCCAAAACCTGAGATATCAGGTGTCTAGCTGTCTGTCTTGAAATTAGTTCCTTTCCTTTTGAAATTCTGAGTATTAATTATTAAGCAGACCAGCTGAGAAGTCTTTATTAATATTTTTTATTTATTTTGTATTTGTTTAATTCTAATAAATAATTTAATATTTATTTGCTTTTATCTGGAAAACAACACCTTGGGGAAAAAAAACCCCAAAAACCCCAAAACCCAATCAACCAACCAACCAACCAACCAACCAACCAACCAACCAAAAAAAACCCCAAACCAAAACACAGCAAAATAAAACAACCCATCACCTTGGACCAGCTCTAGAGCAGATTGAAATATGTAAACTAAAAAATGCCCACAGATATCTGAACCTTGTGTGGGTACTGGGATCTTTTGAAAACATAAGGCTTCTCCTACTTCATATCACAAAAGTGAGACATCTTTTTCTAAGCAATGCCTCCTATTTCTGAGGGCTGATGCAAAGAACTGCCTGGAGTTTTGTCACAGACCCCAGACTTACAAACAATCTGAAATTTAAAGGTATATAAGAAGATTCAAATACTTATGTACAATATTCATAGAAAAACAGACAGAGCAAAGCCAGTATGAAATTTTAATCTTAAATACTTTATAAATGTTACTGCCTGTAATTAAGCTTGCCTCACATTTCCCATTATAAGCCCCAGTTTTCAGTGGCATAAATCTGTGCCAGATTTTAACTGTTTGGGCTGAAACTTTCCATGCTGAATGTCTGCCTCAGATGAATTGTTTGGAAAGCTTCAACAAAAAATGGTTTCACCATTTCTGGGAATGAAATGAAGAGAAAAATATTTTCTTTTGCCCATGCAAACTTAATTCTGGCATTTCCTAAGCTTTGAGTGCTGGGGCTGTAACCTTGATGTTTTTATATATGTATGTTTATATTTCCTTCAGAAAGGGAAAGTTTATAAAATAATGCCTACCTTGGTATATTCGGATAGCCAGGCAACTTTGAACTCTACATGAAAATTGTAAATAATTTAATTAACTTGGAAACAATCTAATTACATTGATTTATTGTTTATCCCCAGGGAAATTGCTTGAGGCCTGACTTCAATGGGCCCATCTTTCCTTAGGGACTGGACTATGGATTAGTTTTTAGATTGGTCTCTTAACTTTGAGTTCAGTTCTTAGATATGAAGTGTGAAGGATACTCTCTTCCTCCCTGGCTGTCAGGCTGATTTTTGGTTTACAGGCTATTTTTGAGTTGATTTGCTGGAATGCACCCTCCTATCACCCAGTTCTAGCTCAGCAGTGGGCTCAGTTTCTGGCTGTTTGAAGGGACATTGTCCCTGACATTGCCCTGTATGTCTGCAGATACAGAGACCAACCAGAAACCTGATTTTAGCTGGGTCTCTGATGATTTCCACCAGCCAACATTGGACTTGCTGTTCCCTAAGAGTAACAAGACACCCCCAGCAGCCAGCACTACAAAAGAGGAATTTTGCCGCAGTTTAGGGAAGGACCAAAGGTTGAGGAGGCTGAGCCTTAGAAAGGCAGAGCCTGGCTCAGGGCTGGCTCAGCAACATCCCCCTCCTGTGCTCGGGCTGAGGAGAGCCGGGGTCACTCGGGGAGGAGAAGGGCTGGTGCAGGTGTGTGCTCCGTCCTGCTGAGCACAGGCATCCCGGTGCCGCTGGCCAGTGCTCGGGGACTCAGAGTGCCCTGTGCCTCTGGGCCACTGACAGCCAGCTGACCTAGCTAAGGACATTTGTTTTAGTGCTGCCCTCAAGGTCACCTTTATTTTTCTTGCATCTTTGACTTCACTCACTGGAGAGAACTTTTTTTAATGGAAAAAAGAAACTTTGATGTTGAAGCATTCAAGAAGTAATTAAGATGGATTGTGTTTTTTGAAGAGGAACCAGACAGGTGTGAAAATTATATCACTAGTTGCGTTAACGTTGTTATTGCCAGGGATTTTTAGTCAAACTGCCCAGGAAATTATTTTGAAAAAAAAAAAAATTTAGGCCAGTTTGGTCCATTTTTCTGTTCTATTGGCAAGAGCTGTGACAAAGATGAAATAATTTTCTGTCTCTGTGCTGCTGGCCCAAGGCAAGACTTCCTTCCTTTCACAGCTTCTTGTTTAATTATCTTTAAGTAAAATTAACTGTAAATCGCTGTAGTTGGAACAAAAGAACATCTCTATGAACAGCCTTATCTTCCCCCGAGGCTGATAGTGACCGCCCTCAGCCACAACTGCTGCAGCCCTCGCTCTGCTAATGTGCATTGAAAAAGGGGGAAAAAAGGCTTTGCCTCGGCCTGTGGACAGGAATGACCAGGACAATGAGCGGCCTTGCCTCTGCCAGGGCTCTGGAGCTGCCCGGGCCGGGCAGGCTCTGGCCGGGCTGCTCCGGGCTCGGGGATGCTCCAGGGGAGCTGCTGGCACCAATCTCTCTGGGAATGTCTCGCCCCGGTCCCAAAGCGCGGTGCATTCCTTCTCCCCGAGCTCGCCCTGCTCGGGGGCTGTTCCTGGGCTTTGCTCTGCCCCAGAGCTCCGGGAGCGCTCGGGGCCAGGACACCCGGGAAGGTCCTGATTTGGGTACCTGCTGGGCAGGTCACAGCAGAGGGATCCCTCCTGCAGCTCCTGTTCTCCATCCCGTGGATTACCGAACCAATTCCATGCCTCCACTCACTGCACCTCAACTGCTTTTGCAAATGAGAAGTTTTGTTTTGGATATGGTGAAAGACCTCTTGAAGAGTAGCACGAAATGCTTCACAACACGAATTTGTTGGGGGAGAAAAAGTGAAGGAAAATGATCTTGTAAGAGAAAGAAATGTAGGAAATAATTTTCAGCTCAACTTGAGGTTTGTGTCCTTCAGTCACAGCAGACCTCTAACACGAAATTATGGGAAAGGTCCTTGCTCCCCTGCTCACCTGGAGATGCTCCTCATTGAAGCTGCTGCTCCCATCGTTCCATCCACACCCCAGCAGCAGCTTGCTTGTGTCACAGACTTCCCAAATTTCACCCTGCCCTTTTCAAACCAAGCAGGAGGTCCCTGCTCCAGCCACCCCTGCCCTGAACTGCCACTGATGCTGCTTCATCCATTACAGCCTGGGTGGGGCAGGACCGGCCCGCAGAGAGAATGGGTGTTTCCCATTGAGGGTTTGGTTCCCCTCCTGGTGGAAATCCCTGCACTGCAGTCCAGCCCAGTGCAGGTCAGCCTTTGCATGCACACCGAGATGAAGAAATACCCTAACAGGCAGCATCAAACCGTTATTGTAGGAGGTTAAAGCTCCAAGGGTTTCAGAATTCAAGGGGCATTTGGACAATGCTCAGGGTGGGATTGTTGGGGTGGCTGTGCAGGGCCAGGAGTTGGGATTGAAAATCCTGTGGGTCCCTTCCAACTCAGGATATTCCATGATTCTCTAATCAGTGGGCACCTCCCACACCGTGCTTGTGGTGTGTCCACTGCTTTTGAGACTTCAGGGCATGGACTCCATATGCTGCTCTTCCCCAGTGTCTGTCCCCTGCCTGTCTGTGGTGAGGCAGCTGCACTCCTTGACATGATTTGCTCTTGAGAAATTGGCCATCAGTCATCTCTGCCTCTGGCTTCAAATGTTTGTGTAATGATTTGTTCCAGCATTTTTCCAAGAACTGAAGCAAAGTGAAAAGGCAACTGCAGCAGTCTCTGGAATTTTCAGATGCCAAGTACCCTGTGACACGGCGCATCTGGGGCGGGTCAGCTCCAACAGTGGATCCATTTATGTGCCCTCAGCTCTGCTCTCCAGTGCTAAACTGGACCTCTTGGTCTCTCTCCTTTCTCAATCTTGTCACTTGAGTGTGTGGTGAGATGTTTAATTAACTAAAATGTGTCCCAGGCAACAAAACACTGGGACTGATAGGAGTAGTTCAGTTTTTAACATAAAGTGTACAAACCTTATTGTAAATTCAGCTGGTGCAGCTTTTGGCCTCTTTTCACTGATTATTATTGTTGGTTTGTGTTTAAAAACAAAATTACAAATTGCAAACAGAATGGGCTTGTTAATTAAGGATTGTTTTGTGGAACCAAACATCAAATAGCCTCCCTGTGCAGGCTGTAGCTGTTCCTGAACCCTGTCCATGTCATATTTCTCTGCAGAGGTTGAAGTATGTCAGGCAGGTGTTTCAAAAGTCCTTCTGCTGCAGGGAAATACACTCTGATGTAATCTGCCTAATTTGACTCTTTGAATTACTTTCAGGCACACTTGCTGTTTGTAATGGAAATAGCTCCCCAACCACTTCAGAGAGCACTTTGTAATGTGAGCTGGTAAAACTCTGCAGGTGTAGTGGTTTTTTATTTTATTTAACATCTTAGGTTTGTTTACTTTAATGTGTTACTGAAAAAGTGGCATAAAAGTGGTTTAACAAGTCATTTTTCATTTGAAAAATGTTTTCTTCTTGACAAAGTTAACATCCAGTATTCTGCAATAGAACTACTGACTCCAGGAAATCACATTTTGCCCAGGAGAGTTTGTTTCCTGAGGCTGAAATTCCCCCAAGACTTTTGTTTGGGATTGTACATACCTGAGGCCTTTTGGCATAAGCATCAATTAAAAAATGGGAAATGGTGTTTTCCTTGCTAATTCTTTGCTACTGAATGGAGGCTACTGAAAGCCCTGGGTTTAATTTAATTTATTTTTTGCTTTGGTTTACTCCTTTCCGCACATCCAACTCATCCCCTCATGTGAGTTTATGAATTAACTGGATTGTCTCAGGAAAAAGGCACTGAGATGTCAGAGTTCATAGTCTGAGCTATGGAGTTTACAGAATCCCAGGAGCACTGAGTTGGAAAATCCCTCCCATACCACTGAGTCCAAGCTGTGCCTGATCCCCTCCTTGTCCCCAGCCCAGAGCACTCACAGCCCCTCCAGGGCTCTCTGGCCATGAGGGGCCAGAACAGGACACAGCCCTGGAGGTGTGGCCTCTGGGGCTGAGTACTGAGGGACAATTGTTAACAATGGAGTTCATCAATTGTACCTGACCAAAGGTTGTACATTTTGAGCAAATTATAATTTAGAGAAGTTAAAAATGCCTTTGATGTTAACTTTACCTTCAACACACAATCGCATTGTAGTATCAACACACAGACCCATCAAACTGGAAATAATCAAATGAAAGCTGATAATGAGCAGCCATTGCAGCCACTGGTGTCCAGGAACTGCTTCATCCTGCCAGGGAAAATGTATTCCCAGCATGGTCAGTTTATTAACTTTATTTTCAGTCACACCTAAGGCTATTTTTCAGTGGAGATAAAAAGATGAAGAAAATTAAGTGTGGTGTTTTAAAGAGATGCTATTTTTTCCTGATATTTCATTGTGGGACTTACCATGGTACCAATTTCAGTACATTATTTTTTAAATGGTCCCTTGCTGTATTTCATAGCTGGGATTGCTTTGAACACTCCAAGTTCACACCTCCATATCCTAATACAGCCTTTCCAAGGCTGCCTTTGCACCTGCCCGGGTTCAGAGCATTGTCCTTGCAGTCTCAGGAGTCAGCTTTAGACATTGAAAAGTTGGTTATTTCAGAACTTCAAGCACTGCTCTTGTTTTTCAGTCAAGGCTACCATTTTTCCCTTGCCAAGTTTAGAGTTTTAAATCAAAGCCATTTTTGAATTATCCAAGCAGCAAAAAAGAAAAATATCTGAAAAATAAAGTTGACAGCTGTGAGGGTTTTTTTCCACATTCATCTACCTCAAACAGCTGAATGGATTTTATAAGACTTTCCAAAAATATCCCCCTCTATGCTAAGGGCAGAGTTAGTTAAACAGCAGAAAAACTTAGTAAATCTACTACAACTCACTTTCTGTTTTGACAACTCTTGTCTCTTCCTCGCTTGCCCACTGAGGTAATTTACGCCAGCATGTTTGGTTAGTGCTCGTGTTTCAGGGGTGGCTGCTCTCCCTCTGAGGATCTGTGTTTAGAAAAAGGTTCCCTGCAATTCATTATTTTCCAGAGCAAGGAGCAGGGTGTTAGTCAGAGGTCAAAGCAGTGACTGGAGCAGTCACGACTTGTGAACATTTTCTAGCTGAAGTTAAGCCTTGAGGAGTGAGCCACAGACTGAAAAAAATACGCACCAAAATAGAAATTGCACCATGGCAGCTGGAGAAAAGCATTTCCAAAGAGGTTTCCCTTCATTTTGTGAACAAGAAGTACAATTATTTTCAAACATGATGCACAGGGAATGAAGAATAGTTCCTATTTTCCAAAGAATAGATTTGCCAGCTCTGAGTGTGCTCAATTCTGTCCCTTCAGTTAATTTAATGGGGAGTTTACAAAATAAGTCCCAATCAAAGTTCCCACTTTCTTTGTATTCAGTGACAATTTGGGGTGTGTGAGAAGTGTTTTCATCCCTGGGAGCTGGGTGTGCAGAGCCCAGGGTTGCCTTGGGAGGTGGAATTAGGGGGAATGAGGAGTTCCCAGCAGGCAGTGCCCCCATCACCCTTGGGAAGGAGTCACATTGTGCCCCACAGTGAACACAGAGGTGGGAAGTCCCATGGAATCAGCTGGTCCTTGTTCCTGCAAGGGTGCATTTTATTGCACCAGGCACACCTGGGGAGCACCTCGTGCTCTGCAGCATCCACAGGGAAGGATCTGCATTCCAAGCCAGGGCTTGTTTTGACTTGTAAATCTGTTTTTATGAGGTGTGTGTGTGCCTGCCCCAGGAGAGGGAATGCTCTTTCCAAATGGGCATTTGGATACCACATGTCTGGAAAATGCTGGCCATGGGTCAGGAAAAGTGAAGTTCTTCCTCTTCCTAGTGACAGGTTTATCTCCAGAACACACTTCTGAGACATGATGAGCAATAGATTAAAAGCTTCAGTAGCTATCTGTGAGCTGGGCTGAAATTAAGCTGTTCTTTAGGTCTGGAAACTGAGGTTCAGGGCTGTCTGAAGTATTGTCCTTCCTTGTGTTCTATCAAACCCACCCTAAAGTCAACAAAAACATTCCTGTGTGGCCAGGTGATGTGGATTTGGGATATATGGGCCTGGTGACTGCATGGCAGCCTTAGTGTGTCCTTTATTAACTGAATGTAAGAGTTTCATTTGTAAACCAGAACTCCAGCTTATTAGGGACTGTGGGACCTCAAAGAAAAGTCAAAGTATATCTTGGGTTAAACACACTTAGACCAGGATTTGAAATTTGAATTTTAGTTCCATCAATACCTTTTCTGTCTCTTTTAACAGACCTGGTAACTCGCAAGGTTTCAGCATTGAGAAAGCCATCAAAGCAGATTAATAACACCACAGATGCTTTATTTTTGTATGTGGGCAAGGTAACATCATTAATATATGTCTGCCTTTGTCTGGGTCAGTGTGGATTTTGCACAGAGGACTACATTAAAAAGAGGTTACCCTGCCATGACCCACCGAGTTTCCCTTTCCACCCAAAA
Source organism: Passer montanus (assembly GCF_014805655.1). NCBI lineage: Eukaryota > Metazoa > Chordata > Aves > Passeriformes > Passeridae > Passer > Passer montanus. Next base: position 640,328 of record NW_024360166.1, on the reverse strand, counting down.
AAATATGGGAGAGAGCCAGTGTGCTTCAGTTCAGATAGAAATGGATGTGCTTCACCAGTGCCCTGGAATGCTCTGTAGTTTTCAAAAGAAAAATCAGAATTCAATGGAAACTGTCTGCTTTCCTGCAAATCAGGGCTGTGGTTGCCCTGGGCTCATCTCCCCCTGCTGAGCCAAGGTTCTTCTGCGTGGGCTCCCAGCCCTGTCTGAGCCAGGCTTAGCTCCTGCACCATTCTTAGAAAGGAATAGTCTGCTCCAAAGCAGGGATGGCAGCATTCCCATGTCTTTCCAGGGGCTTTGGATCCAGTTCTTCCTGAGAATGCTCAGGGTGGCACTTTTGAAGGTTTCTATGCCAAGCTGAAAACCACAGCCACACCAACTTTGCTGCCCAGGGAGGGATTCAGCCTGGGTAGGTGAGCAGCTGAATTCCAGGCAATGGGACACAGAAGGATTTGCTTTGGGCTGAGCTTCATTCCTAAATATTTCCGTGCAAAGGTCTGCCCTTTGTCCTCTGCAGCAGGGGGGCTTTGGGGAAATCCAAGTTTCCACAGCTGAGAGAGGCTCTGGAGCCTCCCCTTTTCCCTGTAAGCAGAACCAGTTTGCTCTGGCACTTTGAGCTGTTTGTAATGTCAAGAGGTATGGGATGGGTGGTGGGGACCAGAGCTTCTCCCACTGCTGGGGCCACCAAACTCTTCCACAGGAGTCAGGAAGGCGCATCTTAGATCTTTCCTGGCCATGGCAGTTCCTGGTGTTGAGTGGTGGCTTCTTATCTCCTTTTCTCTTTACAAAACTCTCTTTGTAAAATTCTGTTTGTAAAACTTATCTTTGTAAAACAACATCCTGTGTTCCAACAGCCTGGACAGATATGGCAGAGGGCTGAGGGTCTGCTCTGAAGTGTTTGAGAGCCATAATAAATCAGGGACAACCAAAATCCAGCAGCAAAAAGTGGATTAAAATCAGCTTTGGAAATCTTTCCCCAGAACTTGTATTTTGTGTCTGATGAAGCTTTTTTTACACAGGACATTGTGCTGCATTTCTGCCTTGACTTTATAGAGAACAATCACCCAGCCTGCACCTTTCTGGGAAGCTGGATTAGACCTCAGACAGGCAGCAACGAGTTCCAGTTTGGAGAGACTCCACTTCATAGTTCTCAAGAGCCAGTGTATAGAAAACCCCCAGAGACTCAGTGAATTTCCCATTTAGGGAGAACACCCCAGGTCTCTGCTTCAGGGCTCTGGTTCCGTGGATGTTCCCTGATTTATCTTGGCAAGGGAGTGAGGGGAATTTGAGAAGGTAGCAAATTGCAAGATTATGTGCAAAGCCTATGATTTCAGTGCACCAGAAAGGTTCTCCTCGTTTCCTTTCCTGCTCTGCTCCAGTGCCTTGTCCATGCTCTGCTGGCTGTGTGCAGGGATTAGTGTCACACACAATCCGTCATGTGTTCTCTGGGATGTACCACATTTCCTTGCTTATAATCACACTTTCATTGTGCTCTCCAGTCAGAGGAAAAGCTCTTCCTCATCAATATTTGGTTGAGCAGACTTGTACCAGATGTAGATTAGTATGGGCTTTTTTCCATCTGGGATCAATCAATAAGATACCAGTTTAGTTTTAAAGACAATGGACAGATTGTATGAAGTATTTTGTACCTGTGGAGGTTGTGAATACTTCTGGTGCTGTTAATTCATCTTGTCTCACTGGTTTTCCCTCTGCAAACTGCTTTTCTGTCAGTTTGAATATTTTTAAGTGGATGTGGAAGAACTATCGTTCTTCTTTTGAAGGAAAAGGCACAAACCATAAAACTGTGCATGGAAATTACAGTTCTGATCTGAGAGTACAGCCCTGGAGATCTGCAAAAAAAAACCAAAAAAAACCAAAACACCAAGGTGAAAGCCTTTGCTCTGCATTCAGCACTTCCTTGGAGCCTACAACTCTTGCTCCATTATTTGCCAGTGTATTCTGAAATGGCCCCCTGGCTATCCCCTCCTGTCAGGAGTTGTGTAGAGCCTTAAGGTCTCCCTTGAGCCTCCTTTTCTCCAAGCTGAGCACCTTCCCAGCTCCCTCTGCCTCTCTTGGGGCACAAGTGACCTCAGTGCCTTTGGCAGAGCCGCCCCTGTGCTGCGAGCAAAAGGCACCTGGAAGATTCTTGCAAGGTGCAGCTGGAGAGGAGTCACATCCCACAAAAAACCCCAACTGAAAAAGGATGCTTTCCCTGTTTTTCATAGCATTTGGACTCATGTTTTTACTACTCAGAGTAGGAGAGGGCTCATCCCAGGGCAGTGGAAGCTGTTTCCTCCATAGGCAGGGGCTGGGTGTGTTTGCAGCCTGAGGATTTGGGAACAGGTGATTCCTGTCTTCCTCCATGGGGAGCACTGTCTCCATACATGGCAGGAACCCTCTCACTGATATTTCCACACAGTAAGCTGGGAAAGGGATCTCTGGAGTGTGGATCAGCATGGCTGGACAGGCAGGACAGGCAGTTCTGCTGCCTGACGTGCTCCAAGACATACCCAGACATCCAAATTGCCTCTTCCTGAGAAGGCCAAATGCTCTTCCAGCAGCTGTTCTGGGAAGCCATGCCCTGGGTGTATAATTCAGTTTGGAATTTCAGGATCAGACATAACACCGTTATCCACTTCAGAGGAAAAGCCTTTGAAAAAGGAGGGGGGAAGCTGAGTCGATATTTGGAAAAATGAAAAATGTTTAAAGTACTTTTTTTTGGGAAAAAAACCCCAACCCAAACACTCAGTGAATTCCACTGGGCTTCTGGCCAGTGTTGGAGGTTTCTCTTCCAGAACGCCTGAGTGTCAGTGAATCCCCACATGGTCCTGGGAGCTCTGCAGCCACCCTTGGGGTTCTGTGCATGGCACCACCTGCAGATGGAATGGCTGGAGAGCTCTGCAGTTTCTAAAGCTCACCTCGTTACAGTACAGAGCACAATTAGAGCTGGACAGACAGCTCCTGATTCCCAGGAGAGGGAATAAACCAGCAGCAAATCCACACACGACACCACTAGAGCTGTCTTGGAAAATTGACGTATGGACTGGGTATTGGAAGAGGTCATGGCCCAAGATAAGAGAGAAGGGAGAGAAAAATGTAAAATGAGTACTAGTGAGCTCTGTGGATTTGTTTGTTTGTTTTTTAAATAATCAAAACACAATTGAAGTCAATTTTTCCATTTCCAGCATGTCATTATCTCCCTGTGGAGAAACATCTGAATCTGCCTACAGATCTCCTTTTCTAACGTGGAATATCAAATTCTTTGGGTAAAATTGCCTAAATACAACCAAAACTCTTTTAGAGGTTGAGTTCTTTTCCAAGGAAAGCTTGAGCAAATCCCTTTGATAAAGGGAATTTGGCCAGGAGCAAGAAGGAAATACGCTTTCCGGGTGACAGCATGAGCAGAAGGGCTGGGATTCCAGCCCTCTGCTCTTCTAAGTTATAGGGCTTTTTCTGAAATGGAAAAGAATTTAGTGTGTCTGTCATACCAGTCCTTTTCCTCTGAATTTGAGTGGATGTAAATGAATACAGGAATGGTCTTATTTATCAACTGCTTATGCAGATTTGAGATGTTTGGCTATTGTTTAATCCAATACATGGTACTTTTCTGGATTATCGGAACAAGACGCAGAGCTTTTTGTCTTGCTGGTCTCACAGGCCTGGCAGCTGGCTGGTGGGCATTGATAAATTAACACTGAGGAGAACATTAAAGCCTCAAGAAAACCACATTCTCATTTCAGCCCCTCTTCTCTCCCAGTCTAACTAAAAATCCTAACCAAAGCCTTTGAGACAGCCTTTGAATCCAGGTGGTAAAAGGTCCTTGTGCTTTAATGCATAATCAGAAATGTTGCCAAAGCTCAGAGAACCCTGGCCCCATTTCAGAATCCAGCCATGGTATGTCTGCTGGATGCAGTTCTGGTGGTTAACTGTAGGCTATTTGAGGTATAATGGGTCCTAATATTAAAGGTTCATTGGCCATGGAGCACTCTGAGATGTTTTAATACATTCAGCACTATGAGCTCAGGGAGTTTTGAAGTAAACATTCTTAGGACAGAATATTGAAGTAAAACCTCATAATCATTGTGGAACTTGAGCTATGAGATCTGTTATCTTGTATGTGCCTGTTCCAGGTGAGTCCTTCCTCATTCTCACCCTCCTGCCTGGCTTCCCCACCCTGAAGGAGCTACAAGGAGCATGGAGAGAGACGATTTATGAGGGAGTGTGAAACAAGGTAAGGGGAAATGTCTTCAAACTGAGAGAGGGCAGGGTCAGATGGGATACTGGGAAGGAATTGCTCCCTGGGAGCATGGGCAGGCCCTGGCACAGGGTGCCCAGAGCAGCTGTGGCTGCCCCTGGATCCCTGGCAGTGTCCCGGGCCAGGTTGGACAGGGCTGGGAGCAGCCTGGGACAGTGGAAAGTGTCCCTGCCATGACACAGGACAAGATGAGCTCTAAGGTCCCTACCAGCCCAAACCATTCTGTGACTCAGATGAATGGGGATCATAAATTTTAATCACACTGTAGAGCTTAAATTTGCCAAAGCATTTCTGGTAAGCAAATGCCTCTGGTGGATGTGTCAAGCCATTTCCAGTGGAACCAAACATCTGTTTGTTGTTTTGTGGAACGGCGTCCTGAGAGCAGGGTTTTGCCTGGAGGAAAGGGTGTGTTTGCACACCTTGCGTGCTCTTCAGCAAGGAATTGTTCACAGTTGCTCCTGGATGCTCGGGAGGGAGCAGCCAGGGAGAGGCAAGCCCAGCCCCTGGTGGGGTCCTGAGCCAGCGGGTTCCTATAGCTCTGTCTAGACTGAAGGGGTTTGGAAATCTTCAGATTAGCTTTGGATAAGCCTCTGAACTTCTGGATGTTTCTCCCAGCCAGATCAGACCTCTAAAGAGCTTGAGGTTTGTCCAGTGCTAATTTTCATGTGCATTACATTAGGAACTCTGGAGTGAAAATATTTCTTATTTTAAAAATAGAAAAATTAAACCAATAAATTAGAAGGAAAAGCATGCTGAAAAAAAAGTAGAAAACAGATGAAAAGCAAAAGGCGAAAGAGAACTTCATAAAAATACTGTAAATGCCAGGCCTTTCAAATACGATTTCCGGCATATTCCACTTTAAAAAGCACGATATTGCAGCACGCTCTCACATGCAGGGCCAAAAATATGAAAGAATAAAGCCTTGTTTGATCTCGAGGGTTGAATGGATGTCATCTGACCCATCCCCGAGCTGCTCCGAGAGGCGGCCGTGTCAGCTGGTTTTCCAGCCGGGTCCGCGCCCTGCCTGCCCGTCCCCACGCTGTGTTTGGGCAGAGTGCTGACACGCTTCCTGCCGGCCGCTGCGGCGTCCTGGCACCCGAGCCTGTGGCTTGGGCACGGCGCTTCAAAAGCAGCTTCTGGCACAGGCAGGAAGTATTTTGAAGTGAGTTTGGAGGCTTCCCAAAGCGACCTGCTCCAAGCAAGCCCAAAGCTTACATTATCTGCTGTAAAGGACCCAGATTCTCTCAGGAGCCTGCCAGGGCTGTATGGAATGACGCGCGGCTGCTGAGAAACCCTGACAAATGCAGCGGCTGCTGACGAAAATACAAAGCATCAACATGATGCAGAGGGAACGGCTCAGTGCTGTGTCTGCTCCTGACAGTGCTGTGTCTGCTCCTGATTGCCCAGAATCTGGAGTACACTCGCTGTGTGTTCTGCAAGTGGCAAAATGAACTCATCTGGTGATTGCTCAAAGCCAGTGGAGTCTGCTGGGAGCTACAGAAGACAAAAGGGAGGGAAACTTTAAAAACAACATCTGCTTAGTATGAAGAAGTTGCAGCCACTACTAATGCATCTTCTGGAATTAATGTGCCATACAATTTCTCTCTGCTTAGTGAAAGTTTGTTTAATTAGAAGGATACTGGGAGCTTAAAGAAAAAGACAGAGAGTAAAAAGCAGAAACACATTGTGTTTCAAGGCAGAAGCAGCACTTGCCAGAGACCTTGAACATATAATCATGAAATGGAGTAGTAACTACTTTATTTTCCTCCTAGTGACTCTCCAGATGCCTCATTTGCAGTTAGAAGCTGATTGGTTTTCCGCTCAGTGGCTCTTTTTTCACAGTAAATCAGTTGAGAGGTGGCTGCTCATGACTCTGCAGTTCAGTGGAGTCAGAAATACCATGCACTGGAAACCATCAGGGCAAGAGCTCAGGAACAAACTGAGCTGCCTTCCTCCTCCTCAGAGCCTGTTTGGCTGAAATGCCCTCCTGAGGCTGTGTTCCTGGGCTCACCATCATTCCTGCTGGTGGGAATGGTGACGTGGGGACAAGCCACCCTCCACTCACCTCAACCTGTGAGGAGCAGCAGCAGAACTGCAGACCCTGCAGCGCTGCTGCCTCAAGAGGTTGGGTTGGTTTCTTTAAAGTCCCTCAATGCACTCATTTATTTGCCTGCTGTAAATTAGCCTGGATAAACAATTTGGGAAAAGTTGCTATCTAAGTAAAATTGAATAAAAAGCAAAGTACTTTCCTCAGTCTTCTATTTTCACTCCATGAGTGGTGAATAGGAGAGCCAAAGTAGCAGGCTAATAAGGTTCTCTAACGAAGTGCAGTGAGCAGCAGATCAGCAAAGCTCCAGCCCTTGAAAGCAACAGAGAGCTTTACGAAGGTGAGGGACAGTGTGCCACCAGGTGCATCCATGTGTTTTTCTGGTTTTGAGCCTGTGTTATTTGTAAAGAGGGAGCAGCCAAGGGGAAGACAGCTTGTGTTTCTTCACCTGCCAAGGAAAAGCACAAGGGAGAAAACTCAGCAGCCAGTTGTGAGTCCCTGCTCTAACAGGAGAGATGAGAATGGAAAGCTCAGTGGATACCCAGGGCTGTCCTTTATCCCTTGATGTGCAGGTCTTGACTGTATTTATTGCCAGTGTGGGGTTGAATGGATATAACCAGGTTACCAGGCTTATGTCTCTTTCCAGGTCAGAATTTCCCCCCACTCACCCTCCATGACCCCTCTGTATCTGTCAGACAAACTCAGCAGACATTGGCGTGTAGTGAGGTCTTAGCTTGGGATATTCAGCTTTACCATGGTTTAAATAATAACAACTGCTTGATCACATTGCTGGTCAAGTGATCACTTGGAAAAAATAAAAAAGTGTTTGTGGGAAAACTCACACTTCCTTTCCTTTGCAGAAATACCACCAAAATTATCTAAAAAATTACCTGTGCCTACAGAGGCAGTACTGATTTTTTTTTTTTTTTTTTTTTTTTTTCCGGGAACTTCAGCAAGTTGGGAATAATCCA